>NW_020653731.1:5244396-5269633 GCF_003589595.1 Hyposmocoma kahamanoa
TTGCAATAAAACGGCAATTTCATACTTTAACCCCTAATAATATATTTAATGTTAGCCTCGCCAGCTTAACAAAAATATTGCTTGTTTTAGGGTACATGTTATGCCTTCTATGTGTAACTTTCGGCACTAAATAAGTAGTAGTAATTTGTGTCATTTAAAATTGAAACAAAGAAATGCAAAATTGGACAATTTTTTATGGTGCCAAAGTGATGGCATGCACAAGTTTTAAGCCTGGTGGTAAGCGACACACATAACTAAAATGGTTGCAATGCTTTAAATACCAAAGATTTGACGTGCACTGCTTGTACGCACTATTACCCAGAGATATAATTGACAATAAGTCTCATTCGCTTATAGTTTCACCAGCACCTGTAACCTTTTATAACTGGGTCGCAGCAATACTTCCCTGAACTCTGTCACAAGGAGATCAACAGTTATAATAAGCGGAAAGTGAATAAACGTTTCGGGTTTTTTATTATAGCACACAATCCACAACCAGCATTTCTTCCGTAGTTACGAGAGGTTCTTAACCTGATAATATGAATGTTACTTATAATAATAATGTACCAAACAGTCACACCAATTACTTGGTCTCAAACTAGGGAATTTCCTGTACTACCAGTACCAGAGCGACGGAATTCACTTCGGGGCACCAATTTAGAACAGTTCATTTCCCAAATTGGTTTTACCGGGAATCGAACCCGGGAACTTCGCATGCAGCAGCCACAGCGCAAACCATTGGGTCACAGAGGTCGTCAATCGTATAAAATTGCTTTAAGAAGAAAAAAACTGTTTGACTGCTTATTAGAATGTATTGCTCTAATCACTACAGTAAATACAATTTTTCTTGTTGGGGTGAAAGTCTGGCGATCCATTATTTACCCAGGCTTTTTAATCCTACCGCAGGCGCTAGTCACTCACTTAAGTACTCGATATGAAAAAATTGCATTATGTCTCGTAGATTAAATTAGCTCTTAAGCTGCGTCAGGCACGGTTTTCTGGGTGACGTTGGTTCCAATCCAACCGGAGCGAAGTATTTTTTTTTCTAAACGGTCGATCTTTATTTAATAAAAAAAAACTGGAGGAGTGATTTCACAAAAAATAATTGAATATAATATAACAAAAAATAAGTGAAACACCCTGATATTGAAATAAAACTTTAATTGAATAATTATTTACAAGTCCTACAAAAAAAAATGTTTAAAGTCGATCTGAACCCAATTCAGTGACTGTACACAGACTGCTTCACACAATGCAATCTAATGAAAAAATAAATATTTGGATGGTATAATCAATCTCTTAAATAAGATTTTCTTGAAGAAGGTTGCGGTCGTCAACGCCTGGTACAGTTTTCTTTAATATTTCTTCCCGGACGTTACACACAGATCGTTTATTTGATCAACATTTTAAGAAGTGCTTTGTGGGCAGTTGTTTCTGTCTTTGACTAAACATGATACAGATTATCTTATAATATCTAATAATATGCGATCTATAATATAACACACAGCATTAACACAACGTACAAAGAACACATACGCAATTACTTAAGCAGTTTATTTTAGTTTATTTTATTTTGCGACATACACGTCCGTCACTCATCTCAGCTCAGGGCTCATTGAAAACCAGCGCCACAGTCAATTGCGGCTGTGGCATAAGCTGAATGAAGTCCTTTTGCGTACGCCACAACCGCACACATGACAGTACAACATTTGTAGTTGTTATATTTAGTACTTTTCTGTTTTGCTCTTTGTTTGTTATTGTCTTATTTCATTTTATTTTAATTTTATTAATTACGTTTTTTTGTTTTGTTTTGCTTGTCTAAGTAGTATCAATATATTTTTTTTGTATCTATGTGTTGTGACGTTGCAATAAATGTCTATTCTATTCTATTCTAATAATTCAAAACATCCTAAAAACGTCGATGAGTTCTGGAAGTTTTTACAATTTTCAAAACTTACCGTATCTTATTATTCTAAAAATTTGTTTATAGATTTGTTTATCCTTCTCAACTTCTTGGTTATCCAGGAAAGGCACTGTTACCTATGCAAGCAAACCTGCACAGGGATCTTCAGTCAGGTCCTGATCCCAGATCAGCCGGTTGACAGAGGCTTCATCCGGTTCTCAAAAATCTATAAGTCATAAAATTACAGTGCCTTGGGTGAGCGCCCCGGATGCATGTACTGCACCGTCGTTATTGTCCAGATAGGTACCGGAGCTGTTGGCTGGCTTGTGAGTCAGGTGTCTCGTTGCGTATTGCACAATGTAGCTATTGACGAACAGGTGAAGAATTACTAATCGACGTTTTCAAAGTCGTTCAGTGGTTTTCAGATTAAGGAACGCGCAAGTCGCAGCCTGTCGTGCTAGATCTACAGATGAACTATTGTTTTGTTTCGCATATTGACCCGGCTTGGGTTTGAACCCGGGACCTCAGAGATGGCGATACCTTGAAAACCGGTGCGCTAGCCACTCGACTACGGAAGTCGTGAAAACATACATAAACTTATTATTATCACATTGCTTTGTGCAACTACATGGAACGTAAGTTAGATGATGTCCAGATTGTCATCTCACCATAACTTACGTTCGACGTTGTATAGAATACCAAGTTTATATTACAGTTTATTTCATACATTGACTGTTTTCTATAATGTATGGAATACCGGATTGCGTACATTGCCGGTAACACACATACTTAATAATTTGATTGTTTTTAATAATTATATAGCAGTAGAGCTCCTTGTGAAAGAGTACATTCAGGGTAGTACGCCACCTCACCTGTATCTGCCGCCGAGCAATAATGTCAGCATTACTATGTTCCGGTTCTGAAGGGTAAGGGTGCTGGTGAAATTACAGGCACATGGGACTTGTCAACTCATGTCTCGGGGTGACGGACGCAGTGGTAGTGCCTCTCAGATCTTTGCAATTTAAAGCTCTGAGTGGCACTGTACCTGTTATGGTCAGGCGTGTAGCTTACCATCAAGCGCACGACTTGTTCGTCCCGTCGCTTAATGTTATAATTAAAAATAATGATTTTCAATTTACGTTATTAATATTACTTAGGTAGCAATTATTTCAAGTCATCATCGTAATATTAACATTGTTCCGTTGCGTATAAACATGGTATAAACACATCGAAGGGCGTGATTTTTCGCGTAGTTTCCGTTGGATATATTAAACGTAAAATATGCTAAAAATATTAAATCCCAGCGTAAATATTATGACATACAAGGAAATCTGATGTTCTTTTTTCGTTGAGCTTGGGTTACTATCAAAAAACCCTTTAAAATTCTACTTCTTGATACTGTACAAACTATCGAATACATTTCAATGGTTTCATTTGCCTTTTTTATATACCATGTGACGTCATGAATAAACCGCGGGTGTGCAGTGGTGGTAAGCGACACGTCTATCCATAACAGTTGCAGTGCCACTCAGAGTTTAAATCACAAAGATCTGAGAGGGACTGCCACTTAACTGTCTCTGTGGCCGAACCGTTACCATGTCGGACTGCCACGCAGAAGTCCCAGGTTCGATTCCCGGGCCGGGAAAACTATTTGTATGGTCTACATTTATTTATCTCGCGAGTTTGGGCGTAATTTGTGGTTGTCTATGCGTGTGTCCATGGCACCCGTGACACAGGGTTACCCTAGTGTGGGGCTATGTTGAGTGTGTGCGCTATTATTATGTAATAATAATAATACGACGACGATAATAATATGGCGACGAGCGCAGTATAATTACTGCGCCCGTCGCCTTGTGACGTAAGTTGACAAATCCAGCAACCTTACACTTCAAAATTAGAACGCAGTTCTTCCTCAGACGAATGCTTTCACTAGAAACCCTACTGCTAAATATAAATATTTTATGCAACCTAAAATGGCTATTAACACTCACGGTAGAGGTTGTTCCTCAAACTTAAGGACAATATGTCAAGTGGCGAGTTATCAAAGGTCTGTGCCGTTTTTATTATTAATCGCCCCCTCTCTCATTTCGCGATCGATCAGGCTTCAGGGATGTTTTCAACCCAATGGATTGAGATAAATGTCCTGTGCTTTATTCAGAGGCCGGCTACAATGATGTATAGCTTCTCTAGATATAACTTGATGCATTAGGGTATTCAATGTAATAAGGAAGATGACTTAGATACTTTGGACCATATTTTTACTGGACCCGTTATGCGATACTGGATAAATTTCGATGCAGATAGTGGCGGTATCCATTAGCTTTGTTAAAACATTTTATCTTTCATTAGGGTAAGGAACAAAATAATATTAACTTTTTTTAATGATATTTTAACGGAGTGTGCTTTGTAATTTACTTTATGTTCTGCCTATGTTTATCAATTGGAAACTATTTTTTTCAGCTCTAAATCGCGTAAATTTTCATGAGACTTATTTGTCTTATGTCTCAAGGTGACGGGTCAGTGGCAGTGCCCCTCAGATATCTGTGATTTAAAGCACTATCATCACCAGGCGCACGACTTGTTCATCCCGTCACGTACTACCATAAAAAATATTATTTCAAAGAAACCAGTGTGTTGAGGCCTTTACATGTTCATGATCACGGCTAATTTAGCCGGCTTGTTTGACCAAAGTTCCATTTCCAATTTCAAAAACC
Source organism: Hyposmocoma kahamanoa (assembly GCF_003589595.1). Classification (NCBI taxonomy): domain Eukaryota; kingdom Metazoa; phylum Arthropoda; class Insecta; order Lepidoptera; family Cosmopterigidae; genus Hyposmocoma; species Hyposmocoma kahamanoa. The sequence continues at coordinate 5,249,014 of NW_020653731.1, forward strand.
TAAAAACACTATAACTGTTAAATAAATTTTTTTGTTGAAGATTCAGCATACCTGTAGGTATGCTGGTATATAGGTATGCTTTTTTTAATTGGTGTTTTTACTTATAATTTAAATTTTGTTACTTCCAGCCACTTTTTATAGCCATTCAGTCTATTTTATACAGTCTTAAGACGTTGTCACCTTAACTGGCGAGAGAATGCTATTGATTGATGACGATTTTTAGTAATTGTGATGCTTCAGAAAGATTAATGTAGTTTTCGCTGCAATAAAAGCAAGTTATCGCCGAAATCTTACATATAATAAAACGGAAAAGGGTGGTCAGTTTGGAAATTTAGCATTTTTTAAATATTTTCAGGACAAAATAAAGATCGTTTGCGTTTACTCGAAAACAAAACAATACTTTTTAAGACAGTTTATTTGTTGTTTGATTGTGGAACTAATTGTTCAAGATGCAAGTACTCCAAATCTTTTCAATGTCACATTTCAAGTCTATAATCATTTAATCATTCATTTAGTAGCAGTAGAGCTCCTTGTGAAAGAGTTCCTCTAGGGAAGTACTGCCACCTTACCTAATTCTGCTATCAAACAAGTGATATTAGCATTACTGTGTTCCAGTTTTGAAGAGTAAGGGTAAGTAACGTCCTTTATTTGTAAGTGTTTATTTATACACAATATTATTGACTTCTCGTACGTAATCTATCATAAATCACAGAAATACGTAGCAGTAGAGCTCCTTGTGAAAGAGCTCGTCCAGGGAAGCACTGCCACCTTACCTATTTCTACCGCCAAGCAAGTAATAGTAATAGTCACATTACTGTGTTCCGGTTGTGAAGGGTGGGGGTGCTGGTGAAATTACAGGCACATGATACTTGTCAACTTTTGTTTCTGGGTGACGGGAGCAATGGCAGTGTCCTTCATATTTTTGCGATTTAAAGCTCTGAGTTGCACTGTATCTGTTATGGACAGGCGTGTAGCCTACCTTAACGACTTGTTCGTCCCGTCTCTTGATATAATAATAAAATAATCATATTTTCTATACAACTTCTTCTTAGTTGAACTTATTAGACATTGTTCAAATGTATATTACAAATATATAATCGACCTTTATTTTTTTTACCAGTAAAACGTCATTGATAATGCTATGTATTTGAATTCAATAAGGTAATTATGTCGCACGTTGAAAACAACAGCATCTCTAAACGAAAATCTCGCTTTTTCAAATGTAAATTTATTGTAGAAAAGATTAGAAAAGAAAGTTTACTTTTTCGATTAGTGATGCTGTTGATTTGCACGTGCGTTACATTATATTTTTTGTATAATGCGCTGTCGAATATGTAGGTTTAGACATAATGTTATAGGATTTTGAACTTTCTGCGTCTGCGACTAGATTTAAACTTCTGTGGAAACAAGTAATTGTGGTCATCATGGTAGACCGAGGCCAGCTACTTCGTTTTAGAAAAGAGTCAGTAGAAAGGCGTATCTTCATCGGAGCGGGTTTCAGGCGCGAGTTTCGGCCATTGATGGCCACACTGGCCCAGTGCGGGTTGAGAACCTTCTTCGACGTGCAATTTAATCACAACGTTTCCCTAATAAATTCCGAAAAATTAGTAGTAAGATTAGTAGTCATATAATTAAGGCTACCATGGTTTATATTTGCTGCGTGGACAAAGTCGTGTGCAAAACACAGTATTATACTAATAATAACGGCTGATGGCAGGAAATTGGAGAACATTTTAAAGGCTTTTCTTGCCAAACGATCAATGAAGATCTTTGGATTACGTCGGCGAAGGAGATTATAAAAATGTGTCAACGACTTTGCCAATTTCTTTGTCTGAAAATTGAAAAGAACTCCCGATTGCCGGTAAAGCGATTCTAAATTTTATTGAAAAGATCCTTACATATTCACATACAAATGACGTACGTTACGTATTACACAATATAGCACACAACATAATACGTTAGAAGTTATTATTATTGACACAAAGATCGAACACAAAGAAAAATTCCTTAAGAGTAGACAACAGCTCGAATTAAAATTTTGCTTGGTGGTGTTCATTCTGTTTGGGTCGAGCGACAGGAACACGCGCTATAGTTCAGAATTTATTTTATTACGAACGACATTAAAGCCAATTCAAAAATGTATATCGTTTACTACACGTGTTCAGTTTAGTTCAGTTGATATAAAAAAGAATCATATTTGAAATACCTATTGAATACAGCGGTTTTTTTGTAAGATTTTTTATTTGTGTTTTTTTTGTCTATCGTGAAAGTTTTTAGGAACCGTGTTTTCACAAACTAATCCTATATCTTGAATTTTAATATATATTTTTATGGTTACCAGGTTGGATCGACTCTTAATGAAAAAAAAGCAGATATGCAAAGGCTTGAGTTCGATTGTTGATTATGAAAAATGTTAAGTTTATTAAAACATATAATGATACCAAGTAACAGCTGCAGTTCAATCCAGAGCTTTAAATGGCAAAGACCTGAGGAGCATTACCGTTACGCTCGTAATTTTCTTATGATACTAAGTGAGTGGAAAGCGACACACCTGTCCTTAACGGTGTGCCCGTAATTTCACCAGCACCTTTACCCTTCAAAACCGGAACCGTAGTAATGCTGATATTACTGCTTGACGGCAGAAATAGGTAAGGTGGCAGTACTACTCTGGACGAACTCATTCACAACCAGCTCTACTGCTTAAGGATACCTTATTTTTAGAAATTCAGAAAACGATCACGTGGCACTTTATTTGTTCGATCGTAAATTTCGGCAATTTGCTACCTTAATTAGCCACGCTTAATTAATTTGTTTTTAAGTGGACTCACGCTTTATTATCACGTTTCCATTCATTTATTGAATGCAGTACACCTAATAGTTTTTGAATAATTAACATAAAATGTGGTGGTTTTCATCCTTTATTTGTAAGTGTTTATTTATACCCAATATTATTGACTTCTCTCACAGAAATACGTAGCAGTAGAGCTCCTTGTGAAAGAGCTCGTCCAGGGAAGCACTGCCACCTTACCTATTTCTGCCGCCAAGGAAGTAATAGTTACTTTACTGTATTCCGGTTGTGAAGGGTAGGGGTGCTGTGTGAAATTACAGGCACATGGGACTTTTCAACTTAAGTCACAGGGTGACGGGCGCATTGGCAGTGCCCTTCAGATCTTTGCGAACTTTACTTAAAGCTCTGAGTGGCACTGCAACTGTTATGGATGGGCGTGTAGCTTACTACCAGACGCACGACTTGTTCGTCGCGTCACTCGATATTATAAAAACAAAAAGGTAGATTTTTACATAAATCACTTCATTTTTTGTGTATCTAGTCAGCATTAAAGTTATAAAGCATGAAAATTAACGAGCTTGCATCAAATTTAATTGCAATAACTAAAACACTCCGTATTATGCTCCTTTTAGTCTTTACAATACATTAAATTGTTATCTATTACCATATTGTAATAATATCTATTACCATGATATTCAATAAATATAAATTTTATTTAAAAAATTAATAGACTGTCTGGGAAATCTAAGGGCAAAAATCTACTTTGCCCAACGCATTAGCATAGACATTCGAAGGGTGAATGTTGCTAGCATCTTGGGCACTTTTTTTTACGGGGGGAAATCTTTATAGACCCCTGAGCCCAGGGAGACTCAGGAGTTATGTAGGGACTCTCTCTCCAGACTGGAGGGCCTACCCCACGAAAACCCCCCCCAGGTTTACCTCCCGCCGGTTGAGTCGGCGCCGTGGGGTCGGTGCACATTCACCACGACAGGCATCTTGGACACCTTGCCGCGGGACCCAATTTTATTTATATAATTTAAAATTCCTAGTTTAACTTCCTAGTTTTTAAGCTTTTATTATGTAAACTTATTTTCCATAACTCCACTAGTTTGTTTAATTATTATTAATACAAAGATCGAACACAAAGGAAAATCCTTTCGATTTTTTTTTTGCTGCAATTGTATCAGTACGAGCGTTTGTGCACTATGTCCTATTCGTGTCAGTTCCGAGTCCGAGAAATGGCGGTTCGAAATATCACAGGGATCATTTTATTTTAAAAAAGTCGTTAAAACCAAAGGCAAGGGTCTGCAATAAGTACACAGAGAGATCTGCAAGGCCTTCTGGTTCGTTTCGTAGCTCAGTGGGGAGAGCGTCTGACATAGTTTGGCGAGATCGCTGGTTCGAGTCCAGCGGGATTTAAGGATTTTTTTATGTTCGATTTTTGTATTAATAATTACATAAATAATGTTCTTTCTCTTTTCTGATTCTTTACATAGGAGGAATCGATATTTTCTCTCGTGTGTTTCGTAATTGACCTATACAGGTCATTACATAAAGGTGCAAAAATATTTTGAGATATACGTGTCCATGATACTGACCAAATTAAGAATATTTTATTCACCTCACTAGCTCGGAAAGGCTTTTTTTCTCATTAGAAATCTGCCCGTAAAAGCGGTTTTCGCATGCTAGCGTGGAAAAGGTTTTTGAAAATTCGAACTTGACGATGGACTGTAATTCACCTTACTTTTTCTTTCAATGAAAAAAGAATGATGACAATGTATGGATGGTGAAATGTAAATGTAACGTAAATCCGTTATTATATTTTATTCTTATTATTGTGGACATTAAATTGACAATGATAACTAATTGTGTTTATTAAATTATTTTAATTCGTCGAAGAACTAAAATAATTTAAATAATCAGTCAATATGAGTCAATTACACAAAATTATAGAAATATAGGTAACAATAAAAATTGATGAGATTCAAATACAGAACGCGTCCGAATGTAAACTTTTTCTTTTGATTACAAATACTGATGTTTTATAGTTCAACTCTTTTTCGTTCATTTACCATTTTCCTTGCTATAGTGAGGTTGTGTGTTTCGAGGAAAAGTTGTGTGTTTCCCTCGACAGCAAAGTTGTTTTGTGTTTCGTGTCTCGAAACTCGCTTCGCTCGTGGTTCAATCTCGGCTTCCTTCGTTGGTCTGGTTTCAATACCAGCACTCGCGTTAAACAGCAGCTTTGCAGCCTTGCATTACAAATAACTATTTGCTAGTGCTACAGGAAAAATAGTGTAAAAAAAACAATATACTGGTAGGTCCACTAACTATAATGATTTGCAGACCAAGAGTCTCGTGCCTTAAGGAGTGCGTTGACGTAGCATTCATTACAATTCCTGCATTATTTCAGGTATCATGTTTATCTTCAACTGCATCTGCGAAGTCAGAAGCGGAGCTTTCGATGTAAAAAAGAAATTTTTTCTTAGGTATGTATCATCATTATTATGCCCTTGGTATAATAAACTCACACGCGTGTGAGTATAAGTCTTCTTCTTGTCGTAACGACGGCATACGATGTAATGCTTGCCATCGTGGAGAAAGGGTTATAATAAATAGTCAATGTGGTTTAATATTTTTGGTTATACTGTATGTACTAATAATAACGCTAATTACAACAATTTGCTTTCATGTTTAGTTTATGAATGTGATTCTTCCGGAAAAGAATCATGTCATAATGTTGTTCGAAATGATATTAAGAGAAGTTCAAACACGGCTAGACTCACGGACTTCAAATCATCATTCATTAAACAAAATAAATCATATTGTGCAATCAGTTCTTTCATTAAACAAGGCGTGTCAAAAAGTTCAAACGTTTTATCGAAAACGCCTTGACGGATTTAAATAAGATAAGTGATTGAATAGGACGCTCAAATATGCAGTGTAAACCCTGTTATCAAGACACATCAATACAAGTCAGTATGTTCAGTGGCGCAGTGTGTACACTCCAAGCGACGACGCCCCGTGTTCGCGCGACCGCCGGCGCTGTTTTGAAATTGCGGCTTATTTATATTTATTTTATATTTTAATATAAAATCAGAGCAGTTGAAAAATTTTCCTCCAGATGTAAACTTTTCGCGTTGTAACAACCCTAAGCGAATTAATGACGTTAGTACATCTATCGCTCCAAAGGCGGCGTTCGTATCGACTACTCGCGGGAGAAATAGAAAGTGAAAAACAACAGTTTATCACTTTCTATTTATTTCATTACCTATGACATTGAAGAACTTACTTTAAAAGGATGTTCGATATGTCTACGTTCCTTTACTCTTGCAGACATTCCAGACACATTTCTGGATCACACGCCGATGTGGTTTTCCACACAAACACTGCGTACACTAAAACACTTGACTTGCTTAACACAAACAATACTTAATATTGGCACTATTCCAAAAAGTTGCTGCCACAACTCTTAAATTATTAAGTAAATGTTAATTTGTGTTATAAACACGAGAAAAACATCAAACCACGAATACCATACAACCAGCCATTTTTAACTAACTTATGGATAAGAAAGCATTGTTGCCAACTAGACTAAAGCAAATATCACTAATCAGAAAGTTTAAAAGTTGCCAGATGTCGCTAAAACTGTATTTTCGTCCCATTTCATACCTATATTAAGGTCCATTTAACTGGCCAGAACTTTATTGTCATAAGACAGGCAAAATACTCCTGAATGCTAAGATAAAAAACATATTAAATGTTAAACGATTAAAAATTTAAAGGCTGGCTTTTTAAGACAGTTTTCCGCTTTGTCGGTCACTCTGTTCCACCCATGCATAAAATAAATATGCTGAATAGCTGAGCTGGCAAATTTTTCACAATGGTATATATTATTTATAGTTAAAAAAAAATTAGAATGTCGAAAGTCATGTAAGAAGTGTAATTACTACGAATGGCAGAAAAGTAAAGAATGAATAATATATATTTGATTTTATAAGGATTCCAATAAAGCAGCTGATAGCGGTTGATATTTTGCAATTTGTTCATGTAAATTAAGCTACTGGTCATTGTGTTCTCGTATAGGACAAGGCCGTCTGTGCACCGCTATTGGATCGGCTTATCGATTTTTTATTTTATTTTACGATTCCTACAGTTCTACTTATCGGACATAACACTAAAGCCAGGTTCAATGACAGAGCATGGATGGGTTGACCATTTTCAAAAACTCTGAATATAAATTAATGTTAAATGAAATCTTAAACGCATAGCGTAAGAACTTGAAAATGTACCTTAAAGTTAAAAGCAACTACTTGCATTCAACTGGTTCAATTTTAAATTTCAACATCACTAACAGCTGCTTTGTTGTTCAAGGGTTAATGACACGGAGCCCGAATTGGTATCATCAACATCAAACGATTCCGTCACACAATCAATAAGTTTATCTGATACATATAGAACTACTATTAAAAACATATTTGTATCCGATGCGATGCCGCCCAACGAGGATGTTGTTTCAAAAAAGACAACTAATACAACAGCGCCGACAGTACACATTGATAACCAAAATTTCGTTATTCCATCTGTTACTTCATCGCAACCAACAACAATTACAGAAGCGCAAGATGTTACTATGATAATTGTGGTAAATGGTACAGCATGTGCTTGTATCAGAATTTATTCCCCCGTTTGTGGTACTGATAACAAATCCTACTTTAACCCTTGTTTGCTTGCATGTGAGCACGGCAGTGATAATCCTGATGTTACAGTGCAATATGATGGTAACTGTATACCATGGTAAGTAGAAGGTGAAATCGAACGAAGAGTGAAAGCCGGAATTGAATGAATGGAGTTGTGAATGTTTTTATGGGTGGCCAAAAATGTGTTGAGAAAGATGCGTTTGGCAGATCATCGGGACGTAGTCTCAATCCTAACGTACATTAGTGAGTGTTGAGTGTAGCAGAAAAAGAATGAAAGTAGGTCGAATGCTGTATAAATTGGAGCTCGAGAAGTAAGTGCGGTATTAGTCTCAGAAACAGAATATCGTAGGATGGTAGTAAGAGAGGATTGTGATTTGAAAGAGGATGTAGTGGGGATAGAAAAGGAGCTTGATCATGCAGAAAGCATGAATATTAATGGAATGTGGATGAACGTAGGGTGAGGCACACCTCAACGTACATGTGGATAAGATTTGAGATGCCCTTATAAATGCGAGGTTGTACCGAGAATAAACGAGTATATATTACGAAAACTGATAAAACGATGCGGGTGGAAGAGGCAAAAAAAGATTTATTAGGAACGTATCAAATAGAAATTCATATTCTCTCAGTATTCAGTGGGAGACAGGCGTGATTGTATTTTATGTGTGTATATTACAAGGCATTTTGTAAACTAAAATATATTGCAATATAACGATAATTAATAAATTGCTAAATGATATTTAACATAGTTTTACTTTTATTTTATTTGACAAGGGAATAACTCCAGTAACAAACTGTAATAATAATAACATGGCAGATAATCTTACTTACAAATTGTCAAAGGTTTGTCGGTATTAAGGGACTTTTTTGTACCTTGAGTAACGATGGCTCTAATTAGAAACATTTCAAAAATAATCTTATCTTAGTTATACTGGTAATAAGCCGTGGTAGCCTAATGGGCTGACCTACTGCCTCTCAAGCAGAGGGTCGTGGGTTCAAATGCGGGCTCGCACCTCTGAGTTTCTCGGAATTTATGTGCGAAATTTAATTTGAAATTTATCATGAGCTTTTCCGTGAAGGAAAACATCGTGATGAAAACTGCACGTTGAAGAAGGTTCATAGTCCTCGGAAAACGTGTAAAGTCCCCAACCTGCATTGCGCCAGCGTGTGACGTATAAATGGGATGATGGTGATGGATTTATACTGAAAATAAACTTTCGTTCAGAGAGCTAATTTATGTGCCATCAAGATAGCCGTTATGTTATACATTTTCTTATCCTATCTTAGCTAACGCAAATTAACGGTTTTGGTTTTGGTTAAAGTTTTTAACATGTCATATCCTATAGTAGCATAATTGATGAATGCTGAGAACACCGAATTTTCGCGACACCAAAATATTAAATTTCGAAATTATACAACACAAATACGTTAGTTGCTGTCTTGCCATGTTCAATTAAATGTCAGACAAGATCACATACGTTGCTCGGATACCAAAGTAAATAATTGAAGTTTAGTATCCCTTAACGTATATTTAGAGTAATTCCTTGGCTCACTATCACATCAACACGGGCACACTATCTCAGACTACAATTCTTTAGAAGCATGTAGCTCTTCCAGCAGTATTTGTGTTATGGAAATTGGATACAACGACGGTACCAGAAACACTCAGACCCAAGACAATTTAGAAAAGTTAGCTTTTCTACATTAAGATAAGATACATTTCTTTTTCATCATTAACGCGGCCGGGGTCGCACCCGGGTCATCAGAGATGGCGACTCTATCAAAACTGGTGTGCAATTCACTCGACCACGGTCTTCGACTGTGATATCTATTTCTTTTTATTACACAATTTAGAAGACCAAATGACTAGTTTTTGGTAATAGTTACAACACATTTTTATTTTTATTTTTATTTTTTATTTAAACATCAAGTACTGGACGAACAAGTAATGCGCCTGGTGGTAAGCGACACGCCTACCCATAACATTTGAAGAGCCATTTAAAACACAAAAATTTTAGCTCTAAATGACCGATTTGATTTGACAATTTGACATTAAGTCATAAAATCCCATGTACTCTTGGATTTGCCCTTTAAAACTGGAATGCAGTAAAATGCTTCCATTATGGATTGGCGGCAGAAATGAATATGGTGGTAGTACTTAACTGGATCAAAATTTTTCACAAGAAGCTCTACTCCTACTAAATTTTGATTATGAACACACGTAAGCATCATTAACAGAAGCATATTAAAAAAACGCGGCCAATTCTATTTTTATTCTAATTGATTAAGTGGTTTTTAAAATATAGTGCAAGCAGAAATACACTAAATTCTATTAGTTTCACACACACACGCATGAACGCCCACCCACTCGCGTGCAGGCACATAAGCACGCACGCACGCACGCACGCACGCGCACACACACACACATACATGCATCTAGTTCGCACGCTAATAATAAGTACCGTCTACTCTTACTTTTTATTTTTAAGGTTTTACTTATTTTAACAAGTTTAATCATCTACCCACTTACTACTCATTACTTAGCAATAAGTCTCATTATTCAAGGGATGGGGCCCGGTGACTTGTAATACTGGTGAAATACCTACATCAAGCACCAGCTCCCACAATATACTACTGTAATTTACCTACTAAGATTTATATTGTCTACAAGACAATATTTTGTAGTGAGAAATAAACATATTTATTCTTATTGTTGTTATTGTCTATTATAATTATTGTTATTAGCTTCGAGCAATACAAGTACTGTGTGAAAAGAAAATTAAAGAAGTCACGGTTGCTTAATGGTTTGACCTACCGCTTCACAAGCAGAGGGCGTGGGTTCGACTCCAGGCTCGCGCCTCTGTGTTTTTCGAAATTTATGTGCATTTAATTTTAAATTTACCATGAGCTGTTCGGTCTCGGATAACGACCTCACGCATTAACTGCAAACATGTAGTCAATCTGTTATCAGCCTAACAAAGTGTAGTTGTAGTTTGATAACCCATGTTCTTGTTGTATCATGAAAGAATGTATCTTGCAATATGACATCAAAAATTGCTTTTGACATCACTATATTATGGAACAAATATAAGCTACGTAATTTTACGACATAAAGTGAAAAATATAGATCAATGTTGTTATAGCAGTCCGGCGCTTGCTTCTATGCGTTTTTAAATTTTTCAAATTAATGAATTTCACTAAGATGAATAATTTCTTTGATTCAGGAAAGAACACAATGATACAAAGTAAGTATTAAGTGTATTTATTGAGAAAAGTCGTTGTTTTTTCTATACCTATTGTATCACTTGACAATACAGTAAAATTTTAAGCTAATTTACACATTTGTATTGGCAATGTGTAGAAGGTGAGTTGTGTGCGCGAGCACTTAGTTTTTGATACATTTTATGAATTTTATTCCTTTTGAATTTTGTATTCTTTTTGACGAGAATTTTTTTTCAAATTCAAGGATTCTTTAATTATTTCGCCCTTCTCCCTCTTCCTAAAACTACTTAGACAAGCGTCTCGCCATCAAATTGTCTTAGGGTCCCCGCAAACTACAGACTTTCTATTCGCCGATAGGTAAACCAATCAAACAGGTGGGTCAACCAAGCAGTCTGGTTGGTGGTCAATGCGCAGAGCAGCGAATAGTCTACCGATTACTCTCGAAAAATTATGCTAATTGGTTGCTGCTTTTGAATTGCATGAAATTAAATTGTGTAATTTTCCAGAAGTTGAAATTGCTTTATAAAATTAGAAGTATGTCCTATTTTATTTATTTTACTTCGCGGAGTACCGTAAACCTTGATTTGGTGGTAGCAACTTAATTTACTTCCAATTTTATTAACATGGACGTCCGCAAAGTAATGCCTGAATGTATTAATTATTATTGCTTTTATACAATGGAGGAAAAGTGTAACGAAGAGAGACCGACAGTATTGGGCGCATCGGCTAAACAATCAGCAAATGGACACGCGTGGGTGAGCGCCATTCTGATTTAGTAAACGGCCTATAGTTTACCGACAGATCAACTTGAAGGCAATCTAGTAGCACATCACACTTATTTATCTACCGATATCGCATCGTTACTAACATGCTCACTTGCATACATCTTCATACTGACCCGACTGAACTATAGGCCTATAGAAAACCTACAGTCTGCGAGGGCTCTTACCATAGCAATAAGAAATAACCGCTCAAGCTTCTAATTTGTTCCATATAAAAATTATGTGAAATTAGATGAAGCCATGGTGCAATAATGGTTTGACCTACTCATAGCTATGACCTACCGTCTCTCAAGCAGAAGCCGTGGGTTCGAATCCGGCCTCGCAATTCTGAGTGTCTTGGAGTTTATATGCGGAATTAAATTAAATTAAATTAAATTAAATTAAATTAAATTAAATTAAATTTGTTATTCGGTGAAGGAAAATATCGTAATGAAACGTGCGCGCCTAAGAACGTTCACAACCCTCGGAAACCTTATGAAGTCCCTAACCCACAATGGGCCAGCGTGCCGGACTATGGCTTATACACTCGCATCATGAGAAGGGAATGTTGTCCAACCGTGTGACGTATAAATGGATTGATGATGTATTAATTTCGAAAGTAATTTGTTTGCCCATAAAATAAATTGTAAATTACAATAGTAAAAATGCTCTTTTTATTTCTTATTCAGAGTTCTTAATGACGTAAGAAAGTAAGCATTTTTTGTAAGTTAGTATTAAATGTAAAGATACATTTATTTCAATACAATTTAATCTAATACAATACAAGTAAAACACATGTAAATAAAGCTATTATAGTGGTAAAATAAGCATTAAGAAGGAAATTTAAATTGTAGAATCTTCATAGTAAACATTTTAATTATTAGAGCCTGTGTTATTGGGATGCCTAAACTAAGTAAATGTGTAATTGTATTTTCTATAATAATGTATAATTTCTGTATTTTAGGCATATTTTTGGGCATTTTTCTTTTTTTTTAAAGATTTTTTTTATATTTACCAATAAAAAAATTAGTTGTTACAAATTAATGGCTACCTATATCAAGATAATTGTGAAACAACTTACGAATTAACTTACAAGGCCTTGTATTAATACGAGTCAAGCAATTCCCGTTCCCGCCGAGGCTTTATAGTGATTTTCTCAAACAATGAGAGGAAATAATAGATGACTAAAGAGAACAAGATGTATAATAAAAAAGTAAAAAAAAAGATAATTAAAATTTAAAGTAATATTTGACATAATTAAATTTTTATTGAATTGATATTCAATTATTTTTTGTGAAATTACTCCACTAAATTGTTATAATTATTAATACAAAGATCGAACACTCAGAAAAAACACTCAGAAAAAATTCCTTCGATCCGGTCGGATTCGAACCGACGTCTTCTTGCATACCGTGCCAGACGCTATACCAACTAAGCCACGGAACGAACCAACGGACCTCACGAATTTTTCTATGTGCTTGCGTCGTGTCTTTGTACTTGGTCTTTCAACGACTTTTTAGTCGTAGCGCCATCTATGAGAAATCTATTACAGATTTATCACCCAGTTAGTACCTTTACAGCTACCAATCTTGGCGAGAGATGTCGCTATTCACTGTAATAATTAAATTTTTATTGATATTAATTATTAATATTTGACATAGTTTTTCCAGGCACATTTAATAGTTGACTGCTGGACTTCTGATGACGCGATTTATTGTATATCTATGAATATTTATTTTCATTATCTTTTAAGCTTTTCTTATTAGAACTTATTTTCGCGACGAACATAGAAAAGATGACCAAAAAAACAGAAAAGAATATCAAAGCATTTTAGTTTATTTTACAGCCTTTTTTTTTAAGTAAGCGGTATATGTGGGTACTTTTAATTTTCGCAATTACGAACACTTGGCAGTTGGCTGTATGAGTTTTTCTTTTGCCTTATTACGTTCATTATTAAAAGTGTACCAGAATCTGATGGCACTTAGACAATTTTAAATTTATAGGGGCAACATCAGTATAATAGGTAAAAATGTACTAGGTACTTCATATATTATCTTAATTGATCAGAATTGACCTGACCTCGTACATGTTTTAAGATCTGTATGAATTTTGTGTGTGAGAAAGGTAAGTAATTTCTGACACATTTTAAAATTAAACAAAAATATATCAATTACATTGTGGGTGATTAAAAGATAATTTACGTTTGCAGTTTGTAGTAACTCGCATTTACGCCATTTATCTTTTTTTTACCCACTCTGTAGTCTAAACACTGTAGTCTTGCCCTCAGTACCAGTAAAAATTACAATGGCACTACATACATTGATTTGGCATCGTTAAAATTTCAAAGATCAAGTTTATTTACTCCTACTAATTGGCAAGATTTGAGACCCACTTCTAAATTGTGAAATGTGACTTAAATGCACCTAATTCATCGCTGATTTTCCGATATAAACATTATTGCAATGTTTTTTGCTTGAGATTGGAGCCGATTCTCAGTAATTTTGCTACAAAATCCTTATTTTAAAATGAAAAAAGTATAGCAGATAGCTATTTGACACAAGTAATATTTTGAATTGACATGTGACAAGTTAATATTGCCAGTTGAAAGTCGTTTGATTTTGCTAATATTTAATACCATGGGATTCTGGTACATCTACAGTAGGTAGATTTTAAAAGTTTAGAGAAGTGGATAGTAATGAATTTTCATACTTACTTTGCAGGCCTTGGCCGGGAAGTAATCGCATGGTCCGTAAATGACAAACTGCCGTGTTCGTTTTTCGAAAATAATGCTAACGTATCCGAGCATTTTTGAGAAAATTGTATTTACGTCTAACATACTCAGATTAGATTCATAGTCATAAGATTGACATTCGTACGTATCTTGGTAGCAAAGTTTTACTTAGAAGTGTCTTGTAACTTTAATGTCCTGGGTAGTTCTTTACTTTTACAGCAGGGAAGTAATAGTATGTGCAAGCAAAATAAATATGTCTTACATAAAATGTGTTTTATGTTTTCAGATTTATTAATCATGGAACAAGTGAGGACTCGAGGTAAAATAATTATAATGATATCTATAGAACATTATTGGTTAAGTAGATATAAATAATAAGAACCTTTTTATTATGTCGATGAAATACGCTATAATTACTTACAATCGTGTTGAAAGGATTTGCCAATTGGCCTGAAGTATTCGCCGATTGTTACCCAGTTTTAAGGTTATCTTTATAAAAGAGATTCGTTTGATCCCACAGTCAAACTGAATACTCAGTTTTGTGGGACTATGTATGTATCTAAGGGAAACTGCGCGACTACGATACAGGACGACTAGCGCGAGAGCGATGTAAAGTGTGAGATACTACCATTCTCGCATATAGATCTCGCGCGACATAAGTCGCTCTCGCGCAAGTCGCGCCATATCGTGCTAGCCCTACAGTACAGAGTACTAAAAAACCGACCTCAAAAGTTATTAATCCCCTAGTTTCCCCCCTTAGAGGTGGAATATTTGCTTCAATTTTAAATGGGACCACTTCTGATGTACCCTCTTTCCAACAAAAAAAGAATCCTCAAAATCGGTTCACAAATTTTAGCCGGAGTTATCGCGTAACATTCATACAAAAAAAAAAACAAAATACAGTCGAATTGAGAACCTCCTCATTTTTTTGAAAGTAAAAAAATAACGAATCAACATATAAAATTTTAAATAGTCAACACAACTTGAATAAATGTCATGTGTGCGGGTGTGGCGTATGCAAAAGGTGATCCTTTTGCATTGCATTGAATGGATACTCAGCTAATGTCACAATAGAGAAAATAATGTGATGCTGGTTTCCAGTGGACCCTAAAGCCGGCTTTTCAGTACAGTACAGTCTCCGTTCGACTCTCAACAGGAAACTTCATAAAAATGCTTCCACTGCAAACAAGTGAGCGGTGTGGACTGAGCGAGTTAAAAAAATTACAAAAGAAGTCGCAGAGTTGAGCGAGTTTCCAGCGGAGTTCGTACAGGCTCTGTTTGACTCGTAACAGTAAGTTTTCTGGAAATGCTTCCACATCTAACGAGTGAGAGAAGCGAACTCGGCGAGTTAAGATAAGTCGGCTTTGGAATCCGCAATGTCAATATATAGGGACTTAACGTGATCAGATCAGACATAGGACATTTATTCTGAGATGAAATTATAAATAAATTAGAAGGTTAATTAGTGTGCCAAAAATGGGAATACATGTAATTAATAGTGTTCACTATGTGTTTAATAATTGAAAGTGATTTTTTTTACACAAAACAAAAACTGAAACTCATTTTTTACCTTTCCACCACCTAGCTCACTCCGCAAAGACCGCTCGCTATGAAAGGACTGAACCCAGATTGAAAACACTCACACTCCCGCACTCTGTTGCACGCGTTACATTGCGCATCTTATGAAACCAGCTATTTTTTAGTAACTACAAATAAAAGTTGTTTTCCAGCAATTATTTTTCATGTGCATCAGTTTGATGTATTTGATGTACACTGCGTATGTTTCAGCCTCGTTAGGGATCTGTTTACACCCTGTCTAAACTAAAATAAACACTAACCTAAAGGAATAAATATGTTGATGATGACTAACGGAGTAATAAAAATATTTCAGATTGATTCGTGAGGATAGTGATAGAAGGTAAACATAATATTTGCTAATACAATGATAAAATACCACTACTTCGAAAAGCAGCAGTGATCGTGAGACCTGTAAAAAGCCCGAAACGTTGGTTTTAAACAAAACGCGAATTAGATCCGAAAAAAGTAGTTTCATTTCCAATTTGTAGCAATCACAATAATTAAATATCATAACTGAATTAATTGTTTTATGATGTGCGTACAGGAGAGTTCAGAGAACATGATGTGGGTATGTTTAATGTTGTGGAAGTAACACGTGTACCACTTGTAAAGTGTATGACAGCGACAAAAGTGTGAGCGGATTCGGATTTATATGAATTTTAACTGGAACTAGAGTATGAAATATACACACAACAATAGCGTTACAAATTGAAATGTCTATTTGCTTAAGTGCCTGTATTAATATAAGGTGTTCATACCACCTATATCTATACTGTATACGATACCGCACTTATTTCTGCCTCCAAGTGGTAAGTCATGTCACTTGGTATAATTAAAAAAAAATATTTGTACAACTTTTGTTAAAAATCTACTTTAGGGCATTGAACTTATCGTGTAGGTAATTTATATTTACGTCTAGTTCGAGTATACATACTACTTAAATTAATTGTTATAAGGTCATTATTATTTTGTTTATTGTGATATTGTACTTGGTTGCATAAGGACCCCCTTAAACTATAGACTTGCTGTCCGCCGATAATTAAGTCGAGTTGAGCTGCTAGCGCGTACACTGGGCCAAGTACACAGTTTGATTTGTGATGAGTGCACAAAGCAGCGAGCAGTCGGTTGAAAATTTTTGCTAATTGGTAAACAGACAAGGATTATTTAGGTGTGCATGCTGCATTACCGACCTCATCGATACTTTCCATCAAGAGAAATGGAGTTAAAATCTTTACTAGCTCACTTATTTAAAAAAAAGACTGCTTTTAAAGAAAGCGATTGCAAAATGAAAATAAAAAGGCTACAAAAATTTTATTATGCTTTTATTCATGGAAATAAGAATCACCAAGAGTTGTTTTGAGAAGAGTGCGCGCTTGTTTACCGACACATAAGTTTGAGAGCAATCGTGCAGTCCATTAAACTTATTTATTATTCGATATAGAATCAATACTAAGATCCATAACAAACATAGAGAAATTCGTAAGATCCGCTGACTGAACCTGTAGCTCAGTGGGTAGCGCATCGCCCTTGTTTGGCGTGGTCCTGTGTTAGAGTCCTGTTGGGTCGACGAAATTTTTCTTTGGGTTAGATATTTGTATTAACAATTGTAGAAGGAAGAAATAATTGTGGAGTTATTTTAGAAAAATATTTGAATATCTATATCCGTAACACGTTGATATTCAATAGAATCAACGATACCGAATCGTTACAATGTGTGCACTTGCATACATCTTTATAATGATTAAGGATCCGACAGAACTATATTGGTCGATAGAAAGTCTACAGTCTGCGGGGGCTCTAAGTGCGATGTATACAATTAAGTTCAATAGGTTGATTTGATACTACTATTAGCATATTTCTTGTAATCCTTTTGGGTTTATTTGTCGAGGCAATAAACAGTTGAAGTGAAGTAATTACGTGCAATGATGGAAAAGTATATGATAAAAACGTTTTTTTCTTTTCAGATACATTGAAATTAGTGATGAGAAGTAAGAAAACTTTATAATAATATGATGATAAACAAAATAAATTATGAAGGTGATCATCGTCGACAATGACACAAATATTACAAAATTGCATATTTTTAGATTGTTTCGTGGAGCAGCAACTGATGATGATGTGAGGTAAAAAACAACACATCGCGTATATTTATTAAAAATATACACGACTTAGATCTGGCTGGCTGTCAGTCGTGACCATGAGACTTTTACAGTATACGAAGTGTTGGTTGGTTTGAAAAATCAAATAAGTATGTGCGATATATATCCGAAAAAAAATAGTTTCATTCTCTTACTGTAACAATCGCGAAAGCCTTACCTTACTAAGCCTTAAGCCTTTAAACTTAATATGCCACGATTTGTTTCTTTATTTGTAACGTTAGGGTTAGAGAGGGGGACAAAGCCGCCCGGGCGTTCGAGAAGTGGCGCGATAGCCGTGGATCGCGCGCCAGCGCACCATCGGCCCGATCCTCCCAACCTCGAAGTCTGGTTGAGTCCCACGTTCCGGCTGGCACAGATACTTACCGGGCGCGTATGCTTCGGCGAGTATCTGAACCAAATCGGACGCAAGTCGACGACGCAGTGCCACCACTGTAGGAGGGACCAGGCTTCCTCCCAGCACATGCTGGAGGAGTGCCCCGCATGGGCCTCCGAGCGGAACACCTTGGCTGCCCGGATCGGGCGAGATCTCTCTTCGGAGCGGGGGCCTTCGCTTTGGCAGTCGCGAGGAGGACGACGGGGCTGGTGAGGAGGAGAGGGGGAGGACGTAGCTCCTCCTAGGTACTGGGGGCGTTCCGGTGCGCTAAGTCGATCACCCGAGAAGAGCACCGTGGGGTTTTAGCCTGTAAGTGTCCAGCCTCGGAGATTTCCCCACGGAAAACAAAACAAAAGGGGAGACAAAGCCGCCATCTTGGTATGGTTGACGTTTCTAATGTATCTTGCACATTTATGTGAACGTATTGTTTTTACAACGATGTTTTTCTAGTCCCCACGCACGTCCCAATTTGTTCCAAAGCTTGCTTAGTGCCAGTAGATAATAATACACGAAATGTTCGGATTGAAAATAAATCATGCTTATGCGATCCCAAGTATAAGACGGATAAGCCACTTCACATAAAATTTACTATAATATGTTAACTAGAAGCATATACATACCTACTAGTACATTTAGCGCAACAAAAAAGTGATATTATAAAAAAAGAGACTTGTTATTGATGTTTTTACTACCGTGACATTTTTTTTTAATTACTCCACCAAAAATTGTTCCTTGTAACGTTGACACCTTGTACACTTTTATTCTTTTTGCTACAAAGCACAGTAAAATTGAAGTAATTAAAAGCGATAATGTAAAATGATAATATTAATTTAGGAAATGAAACTATTTTTCCGGATCTAAATCGTTTCGGGCCCTTTACAGGTCCTAAGTTCACGGTTGACTGAGGTGGTACAGTCATCAACCAGTTATTTTTATTTATTTATTTCAGGTTACAAAAGACCCATAAAACACATACGTTATAGACTAACATGCATAATAAAAAAAACTATTTATTTATTTACACGTATGGACCGCGACGAGTGACGCAACGTGAGTATCTGATAGCCGTCCTCGGAAACACTCTTCGGGTGTCATGTTCCATTTGCTCGGAATTCAACTCCTCGTCCTTCAGGGCAGCTTTGGCTTTCACCCGTATGTACTCCTCAATATCCGCAGACTTTGTGGAGTAATGAAGTCGTGATAAGTATAGCAACGTTGTCGGTACCGTTGTTGGACGCAATAGATGGTTGGGGCCAGTCTACTTCGGCGGCTAGTGTACTTCTTTTTATTTTCCACCTTTTTGAAGCTCCTCTCGGTGGTACTGACGACACAGCTCCAGAGATGAGTTTTCGCTTTTTCTCTTCCCCTCCGTTGGTTGGTTGCCTGGGTTGTGTTTGTGGAGCAATGGGTTGGGTAGCAGCGGCAACAGCAGCATAATCAAGTCGAGGGGTCAACGTGCTTACGAGTGACGTCTCCGCCGGGGCGGAAAAACGAGGGGCGGGACGCGGAGAAACGCGCGCGGCGACAGCGGCAGCGGCAGCGGTCGGTGACACATCCATATGAGCCGACTCAAAACTATCGATGGAAGCGTTTTGCGCGACAAGTATTCACATTGCAGGCCTCGGGTGACCCATATACAGAAGCTGGACTACTAAGTAACACAACTTAGGCACGTAAATCACCGATGGTGTTCTCCGAGGCCTCCAATTTACACCGAACTTCAGCAAGGCATGCTTTTAGGGACGTGATGTCCTTCAGTAACCTGGTGACATCGACATGGTCGAACGTGACAGGGGGCAGCTTGTGCAGCTCCTTCTACACGAAGGCAGGCCTGTCGTCTGGGTCGGTCTCCTTAAACAGCGTAATGATGTCCTGGAGACTCTTCGTTCCTCCATTCCTCCGGCGAAGTGGCATCTGCTCGGGCTTGCCGAGCGTGCGGCAAAGCAGCGCCTTGCCAGTGCAAATCTCTTTTTCTTTGAAGTTTGACCTCGTCCATACTGTCGATGGCGTGTTGAATGAACGCCAGCAGGTCAGCCATTAGTTGTTGAGAACCCATAGTAAATAACGAGCAGTGGCTATTGCCGTGCGGGTCGCGAATGATGTTATGTCTAATATTAATGCAAACCACCCTATTTTTTTCACTATTGTTATTAATTAAATAACAAAAGTTATTAATTAAATACCTCATTTTTAATTTTACAAAGAACATTTTTTTTCAACCAATTTACTTTCAACTATTATTTAGTTCCATTTCCTATGTGTAACAATCGCGAAAAGCAAAGAACTTGGTAAATAATAGGGGTTAAAGTAT
>NW_020653731.1:5274633-5291204 GCF_003589595.1 Hyposmocoma kahamanoa
TACATTTGAATACATTAACATTTGCTATATTCATTTCAAACATCGAACATTGAGACCTGCAACAGCTAAACGGTCACGGGTTCCACGGGTTCTTGTCATCCAAGTACGCAGAAGCTCTACTGTTTATTAACCTTTAGTCATTGACTTACAATTATATGGACGTCGGGTCCGCGCTAAAAAGTGTCCGAACTTATAGGGCGTTAAAAACGTATACAGAGCGTCATTCACGCTTTAGTCTTCGTTTGTTCGACTGACAGCGAAGCAAGCAAAATTAGACAGTACTGCGATGACATTACAATTTAAATTCAACATTTTAGCTTATTCATATTCCTTTATATGTCACTACGTTTAAATAGGTTGACTTGGGACATTTTTTTCGTGGTTTTTGTATTAGACCCGTCGTCCACTTATTTGTAAGTCAATGCCTTTAGTATAAAGTTTTTGTTTCACTATAGTTTTAAATCTCGTAAATGGCAAATTTTGAATATCAACCGAAATCTTATTAAAGAAGCTTATACATTGCCCCTTAAATAACTGTGTGACTTTGTAACACCGAGTATATAACCATGAATAGAGACGAAATGTAATTTAATTTGTTTGAAAAGTATTCTGAGAAATCATTACGGTGACAACTGCGCTCTGATTGGCCAGCCAGAATTCGAAACAATTGACGGGTGTCGTCAATTGTTTCACTTCAAATCGATAGTTTAACTTAAGCTTTGCTTTAATGGACGAAAATTGAAAAATTACATATTTAATATTTAATTACTGATGAAATGTGATTCTGTTTGTTTTGTAATTAGGTGTTTTGCCGTTTTTCCTACACCACTGAATGGAACTTCCCCCCACAGGTAGAGATATTATCTTTATTACAATAAAACAGAATATTTTTGGAATATACGGAGACGTACACACAGGTCAGTTGTTGCGCTGTACTATTTCAGCTTTCTAATTTGTGATTTCAGTGCAAACGACATTTGATATTTAAAAGTGATATAAGGCCCATTTGCCTGATGAGTTGCCAGAGATGGATGGCCATTATTTGGTCTCTATTTCTGGTTATATACACGATGCTTTGTGAAAACGACTGTCAAGAATAGCCAGTTCATTTTTCATCACCAGAAAGATGGAATATCAATACCAACGAGCCTTCTTCCGCTCTACGTCGTAAACCCTCTAAGCTGTAGTTAAAATAGTTTAAGAAATGAAAAAGCTTTTATAAAAATGTTTCGACTACTTCAAAGTAAGAACATTAAGAGAGAATATTCTAGTTAATGTATCGCAAGAACCACGATGTTAAGCGTCGCTATGAGTTTTAAGAAACGACTTTACACCACTTTTTAAATCTTTAAAACATTTTCCGATGACGGTATGAAACTTTAGTGCTGTTTCCAGGTTATAAAGATTTATCGATTGTTTTAAGAATTTGAATAAAGATTTTTACTACTTTGCTGTTTATAAAATTTGTTAACAATTGGTGCCAATACAGTTCTTTGTTTTACGTAAAGTATGACGATGTGACCTCCTTCTATCGTCATCCCACCTTTTTATCACCCTTTCTCTGGTTCCTGGCCACTTGTTTTCAAATTTTGAATACTTCTTTAATTCCTTTGCCTTCGTATTCTCATTTTGTTTCGTTCCGTCGTCACTCTCTGCTCAATCGCTGAAGCGAGCAGTGCTGCTCGTCTAATTTGGATCCTTTTACCAGTCCCCAACATAAATCGTGTGCCAATTGTGATACCAATCTAACTTAATAATATTGTATAACTAGGCCCTTTCGGGGTAAGTCTGTCTCAGGTTTTTGTGTTTAAATAGGCAGTGTTTTGTAGCGTTGTACCTGTTTTTTATACCCTTTTCTTGTTACAGCCTTTATTTTTTCTTTCGAGTTTACTCATGAAATAAATTATGTGGACTGGAGTATTCCTTTATTACCGTGAACCTGGTCACGACATGTGAGCGTTTACAACCTCTTCAAAAGTATGTGTATCTATCTACACATCACTTCACACACTCTCCCAGACATTGAGATCAACCCAGAACTCAATTCTGAAACATCCTGTTCTGGGAATGAGAACTATGTGACTGTACTGAATGCTCTCGGGAAAGAATAAAGCGGTCTAGCGCTGGTTTCCAGGCTACTCCGACGTCGAAGGAAATGAGGCTGCAGACGAACTGGCAAAGACTGGTGCTAGCGAAAACTTTATTGGACTCAAACCCGTTATAGGGATAACATACAGCCTGGCAAAGCTCACTCTGCGGAATGAGATCGCACACGTCTCCCAGAAGGGTGGCAAGGGTCTTGAGCATTCAGAAGCCCTGATAACTGCCCACAGTGCCGAATACTGTAGAGAAGCTCTTTCCTTGGACAGGAATGGCATCAAATGCTCGGTAGAGTCTTGACAGGACACTGTGGCTTGAACAAGCACATGGCAAATATTGGGCAGAGAGAAAATAGGCAGTGTAGATTCTGCCACGGCGTACAGAGAACATAAAATCTGTCGGAGCCAGGAAAGTCCTTCAGTTCTTCAATGCTGTTGGCCTTGGCTCCGAATTGTAATTAGTGGTGATCACAATAGATCAGCTGATGGTTGGAGTAATGAGGGGTTAGATATGCCACGAATGAAGCCACCCTAATAATAATAATACGTATAAAGTAATATATTTTTTGAAAAAGCGTACAGTATGCATTACAGATGGGCAATAAATCCAGGCAGCAGGTTACTTAATGGTAACAATAATTGTTATTGCAGACACTTCATAGGCCAGATGACAATTTACAAACAAAACTAATTAGACGTTACATTTTGAAGAACAACATGGCTTCTTTATTTTATATTGAACATTGACAACAAAAGGTTTTTTTATATCTAGTGACGGGACGAACAAGTTATGTATATGGAGGTTAGCTATATGCCTGTCCATAACAGTTGCAGTGCCGCTCAGAGCTTTAAATTGCAAAGATCTGAGGGGCACTGACACCCCGAGACATAAGTAACTTATGTTAAATGAACTTATGTATGACGTTAACTGTTAACGTCGAGAAGTCTCATGTGCCTGTCAACTTCACCAGCAGTCCCTTCAAAACTTGGTGGTGAAGTAGGTAAGCAGCTCTTCCCTGGACAAACTCTTTCACAAGGACCTCTACTGCTACTTTTAGTGTCGTGCTTTGACACAATAATTTGTAACAATGCTATCTATTGCTACAAAATAGTTTTCGTGATTACTACTGCCAACTCTGTGTGTTCTTTGACATAAAACCTGTTATATTGATGAAGGTGCTGTAAGAGTTCCATGATTTGACTGTGGCGGGCTGTATTTATGACTTTAATGTGAAACTTAGGTAGGTTTGCTAGCTATACCTAAAATTTTATCTAAATAGTAATGATTGTCGAAATGGTTACCTTTGTTTTTTTAACAAATTGCATTGTCAGTGGTCGAGACGAACGATCCTTACAAAGATCACTCGTATCGGCTATGAACTGTGTATATGTATTTAAAAGAATACAAGATAGTGTATTAGTTGCAATAAAGGTAATAAACGTGATTCCTAATGATTTGAAGTAGTAGAGCCATATGTAGAGCTGTTCTTGGATACGTTTCTCCTCTTGATTCTCCTGCAAGAATAACTTTAGTCCGGTATATCTTTATTATAATATAGTCAAAAGGTTCACGCCTTCAAAGAAATTTGGGACAATGAAGACGAATAGTTATACGCAGGACTTGCTTGTATTCAATTTCCTCGCTACTTTGACATAGTGTTGTTACGTTCCGCGAATTTTTTAAAATACTTTTATTGGAATCGTTAGAATTATTCATCTAACGTATTAGGTACATACGCCAGCACATCAAGCTATACATTGACGTATCTTGTTCCGTTGCACTGGACGCGATTTTCGAACAAAAATGTGTAATCTGAGGTGCCGTTGTCCGTACAATGTAAAAACACTCAGTGTGAAAATTTACTAGAATATCATTCTTATTTTTTTTGAAAACATCTCACATAAAAAAGGTTTGTTTTCGCTGGAATTCGTACACTTAGTGTAATAAACTAAGTAACTAAATGAAATAAATATAGTTAAAGCATAAAAAAGTTATCTTTCGTTCGTTATATTTATTACAACAAATGTGCGAATTATCAGCTCTTAAATAAATAATCCACTATTAGCAGGGCACCCCGTATTTAAAGAAAATAATAGAGTGTGTAATTACATCAATTCTTTGGTATCAAATTAGTGAATTTCCTATAGTATTAGTACCAGAGTAACGACATTGACTCCTTCTTGTTTATTCTAATGTAAGTGTGCATTTGATCTCGCGTTTCACCTGACGGAAAGTGACGATGAGGTCGACGATGGAGCATGCACACCTAGATAATGCCTATTCATTCTCGCCTTGAAAAGGTCCAAGTTACAACGTTCAGGGAACAAGTCTGCAGGCAGGGAATTCCACTCCATAGCCGTTCGCCATATAAATGTGGAAGCGTAACGCTTCGTGCTAATCTTTGGAATATCTACAACATAGGGGTGGAAGCCAAGCCTACGCCTAGTCCCTTGATGATGGAAAGGGGAAGGCGGAATTAAATCGTGTAATTCCATCGTACACTCTCCGTGATATATCCTGTAAAATACCGATAAGCAGGCAACTTTACGGCGGTGTTCAAGGCTCTGCCGCTTCGCCTCTACTAATCCCGAGTCACCTATAAGCCTCTTAGCACGCTTGTCAATTGAATCCAAGGTGATCAGTTGATATGTAGCACACAACGGTACAACGGAAGCAACAGTACTCCATACATGACCGGATTTGTGCTTGATACAGCTGAAGTAACTGTCCAGGTGTGAAGTAACGCCTCACCTGGAAAGGATGCCAAGCTTCCTGGCTGCATTTTTGGCCATGGATTCAATGTATCTGCCGAAGTTCAGATTGAACGACAGGTCCATTCCAAGTAGCTGGAAACCGTCGGCTATCGGTATGGATATATCACGAAAAGTCGGAGTCAGCTCAAAGGGACTCCGTTTAGTGGAGAATAGACACGCCTGCGTTTTGGTAACGTTAAATTTGACAAGATTGGCATCGCCCCAATCGGAGACTGCCTTGAGCGTCAAATCCAAACGGTTAACCATGGACTCTCGACAAGACTGGATTTCCTCTCCACTGACCTTTGCATAGGTCAAGTACCTATCTACAACTGTGCAGTCATCAGCATATGCAAAGGTACCTGGAATTAAAGAAAGAGAGTTGCAGACAGTACGGAACCCTGAGGAACTCTGTCGTCATATATTCGGAAGAGTAAGCCTTCTAAGACCGCTCGAATGGAACGTTTACTCAAGAAATCCGAGATCCAATTGCAAAGGTCAGTGGGAAGCCCATATCATGGAAGCGTGCTTAAAAGGCTTGCGTGACAGACCTTGTTAAAAGCGTTAGAAATGTCCAAAGACACTGCAGGTGCTTCACCTTGCTTTTCTATAGCCTCGCTCCATATGTGACAGGCATACACAAGAAGATCCCCGGTAGATCGTTCTCGTCGGAATCCATATTGGCGATCACTGAGGAGGACATTGTCTTCAAGGTATGATAGAAGACGGTTGTTGAGTACACGTTCCATAGTCTTGCAGAGTGTGGAAGTGACTGAGATAGGTCTATAGTTAACAGGGTCAGCTCTGCCCTTTTTGGGCACAGGTTGCACGTTTGCAAGCTTCCACGACCTGGGAATTACACCAGTCTCAAGTGAGAGGCGATACAGGCGTGTGAGAACAGGAGACAACTCAGGCACACAGTTACGTAGGACTACCGCTGGAATTCCATCTGGTCCGCTAGGTTCACGTCAAGACTCCGCAGAGTTCTAAGTACCTCTTTTTGGTGTATGCGCTATAGCGCAGCCAGCCTGAGTATGGTAGATGGTACGTTCCCTGCGGCATCCAGGCGCGAACTCTTTACAAAGAGTGAGGCAAAGAGATTCGCCTTCTCTTCTGCAGTATGGACCAGAGTGCCATCCGGCCTCAGCAAAGGTGGCAAAGATGAGTGACCAAAGTTACTTTGGACCGCTTTGGCCAGAGACCAAAAGGTTTTGCTACCTGCTGCATAAGAGGCAAGCTTGGCCCCTATGCGACGCACTTGGTCGAACTTGGCCCTACGTAACGTATCTGCGTCTCGGTGAGGAACAGCAGAGTGCAGACCTCGGATATTAGTAAGATGCACTTTTAGTGGGAGCACGTGCAACCGCTGTGTAAACTTATTACCGTTTCTGTTTTTCATTTTATTGTTTTAGGGAAGTGAATAGGCTGGAGGAAGGCAGTTGGACGAGGCACTGCATCGTTTTCAACCGAGCAGCAAAGCTCACACTGCCACACGGGGGTACAATCGGCTTGGAGACTGCGGGGACACCCGAACCCCCCGGAGATGGCCATCTGGTCCTCCCCTCCGGTCGCCAACCGACAAGATGGAGCATTCCGGGATTTTTCGTTGTATGGCGGGGCAGCCTTTCACGGGTGGCTTTCCCGCTTCTTGGGCCCCCAACTTCCCACGGTCGGCCAACGGTGCACCGTGCTTCGGATCCCGCTAGCCTCCAAAACTAAGTGCTCAGTGTGGCAGTACAAGCTGATAGAATTCGTCGTCAGATGCAATGCAGCTGTTCAGACCCTACCTCCTAATGGCAACTCCCGAACACGAGTCGGAACACGGTGACAACCATTTGGCGACTCGACTACGTCGGGAGGGTGGTGACTAGCCGCATGCGGGACCGGTGGAAAGAGGGCTTGGCGGACCCCCCCTATGGCGCTCGTACCATAGAGGCGATCCGCCTTGTCCTCGTAGAGTGGGTAAACCGGTCCCACGGGCCACTGTCGTACCACCTTGTGCAGGTGCTGACCGGGCACGGCTGCTTCGGTCACTACCTGCACAAGGTGGCGAGGAGGGAACCGTCCCCGTCGTGCCACGAGTGCGGCGCTGCGGCTGACACCGCGCAGCACACCCTAGAGGTGTGTAGCCGGTGGGATGAGCAGCGCCGCACTCTGACCTGGGCCTTAATAGGCCACATTTGCAAAGCGACTTGGTGTAATCACCAAGGGTGGGCTTTTTAGTTTTTTTTATGACATCACTTCATCATATTTTTTTGCATTTTTTACGGTTTGCATTAACTGGTTGATGACTTTACCAACTCAGTCCGTCATGACCACGGAAGAAAAAAAAAACAATTGGAGTGCCTTAAGCCTCGATTATTATCAGAAACGACGTCGCCTAAACTCACATATTCTTAACTTGAAACATTACAAAATCTCGATGTTGATTGCTCGTAGTTTCAAATTTAAAAAGAAATAATAAATTCTGGATTGTTAAATAATTTAAACTTTACCTTATTGGCATGTCGTTGAAAGTTCAATACCTATTATTACAAATTATGACGTTTTGATATTGTATTGAAATTTCAATCAATGTACTGCCATCTAGCGGTTAATTGCTGAACGACGACGAAATAGAGTTATTAATTTAGGTCACCAAATAAAAAACGATCATATTGCAGGGGTAGAAGCTTTTCATTCGTTTCTTGTAACAATAAATTATTTCGAAAAACAGAAAATTGAAAATTTATTAAAATAAGACTACATTTTTCTAGGGTGTTAAAGAATTTGCACGAAAGAATGATACAACCGTACCATATAAAGCGGAAATGGCGAACTGAGCTCAGATAGGTCTTTCGAGACCTATAGTTGGCACGCGTCACAGGCAAACTAACTACTTATACTGTATTTATTGTTCTGTGGCCGGGACCATGGAAACAGTAAAAACCTCAAACGTTGGTTTCTTTTAAAAAACAAAATACACGCAATTTGGATAAAAAACAAAATTACAATTTCCAAAGTGTAATCGAACAATCGCGAAAGCCTAATAACTTGATATGCAAAGGCTTTTAAAATCCACCTCATGTCTAACTTTTCATTTGACTTCATTAAATACGCTTTGATGTGGATCAGGTATACCACTTCCCAATCTCAGCGAATTGTCTACCCCAAGTTTAATATGTAGTAACAACTTCGTCAAAATGTGATCTTCATTCTACTTACCAACTTTACCATCAATGTGTATCTCGTTAAAGAAAATTCAGTTAAATTTCAAGCTTTCCAGCTAACGGTATTAATTTAAGAGCGGCACTGAGTAAAGACGAGCGGAGACTGAACGAAGCAATTAGATAGACAAATTAGTTAAATAAATAATAGCACTGAGGATAGGTACATTGGTAAACTGCATATCTTGCTTTCCTTATTATTTTAATTTTCTTATAGTAAAAAATCTATTGGAAGTTTTAAAGAAAGACGACGATAATTTAGAGCATAGTTTCCCAAAGCGATCCCTTTTGCCCTCCAGTGGGCGCTGAAGATCCTAGAAGGGCGTTGATGCTGTAGGGGCACCCCCGGGAGTGTTGTAATTATAAAGCGTTTGAAAAGAAAAAGCCCCGAATTCTCTATATAAACTACACTACATTTCTTTTTATTCTTTCTGATTTTTTGTGTTAATATAAAAACTGTGTTTTCAATTATTTGTTGTGCATAAGTGGGCGGCGAGTCATTGTTTGGGAACCTATAACTCAGACCCCCACCAATTTCAGATCTAATTGAATACTTTACTGAGTGTTGGTACACTCAGTAAAATCTTTGAAGAAATGATTCTAAATCAGATGTGTGCAGATTTGTATAGTAATAACTTAATGTCTCCTAAACAATTTGGTTTCACTCGGGGTCGCTCTATAACCGATGCTGGTGTTGAATTGTTGAAACATATATTTGATGGGAAGCCTCACATGATACTATTGGTGTATTCTGCTACCTTTCCAAGGCTTTGGATTGTGTGCACCATGATATTCTGGTCAGGAAACTTCGCCATTATGGTGTAGCAGGATGTGACCTCGACCTTCTTAAATCGTATTTAAGTGGTAGGGTACAACGGGTCGATGTTAACGGTACGAGATCATCAGGATCTGCAATTAGCGTGGGTGTCCCTCAAGGTTCTATTCTAGGACCATGTTTGTTTTTAGTTTATATTAATGACTTACCTAGCCTCATGGAGGGTTTAAAACATGAGATAGTATTGTCTGCTGATGATACTTCATTATTATTTAAAGTTAAAAGGCACCAATGTTCCTACGACGATGTGAACTATACTATATCTAAAGTAGTTGATTAGTTTGCTGTTAATAACCTGCTCTTTAATGCGAAAAAAAACAAATTGTGTGAAATTTAGATTACCCAATGTTAGAGCGACTGTTACAAATATTGTAGCTAAAAACGAAAAATAGAATCTTATGGATACGGTAAAGTTGTATATCTAGGTATAACGTTAGATGCTAAATTGCAATGGGGTCCACATATAAGTAAGTTATCAAAACGGCTCGGCTCTGCAGTGTACGCAATTTAAAAAATACTGAAACTTTCAGACGTCGAAACCGCTAAATTGGTTTCCTTCAGCTACTTTCACAGTCTAATGACATACGGCATTTTGCTTTGGGGTAATGTCGCCGATATCAATAGAATCTTTGTCCTGCAGAAACGTGCGGTTAGGGCAATTTTCAGCAAGCCCAGATTGTGGGCACCAAAGTATCTTTGAGAGATAAGTTTAAGGAAATTAATATTCTTACACTAACGTCACAGTACATCTATGAAAATGTAATTTATGTTAAGAGGAATAGTAATCTTTTTATGAAAAATAGTGACAGACATAACATTAATACGAGGAATAAAAATAAAATAGCTGTTCTTGATAGTCGTCTTCACAAAGTGACAAATTAATTTAAGGGGCAATGTGTACGCTTCTATAACAAGATTCCGGATGATATACAAAATTTGCCATTCACGAGGTTAAACAAAATACAGTGAAACAAAAACTTTATGCTAAAGATTATCATACATCTTCAGCGTACTTGGATGACTAAAATACGTGGTAGTAACCCGTTTAGCTTATGGAGGTATTCTCGATCTCTGATGTTTGAAAACAAAAAAATAAATATATTGTAAATGTTGAATGCGTACAAATGTTATTTACCTAGAGTTTCTTGCTCATTCTTCTCAGGGGAATCTGCCTTACGAATGAGTAGAGTAGTAGAGAGTAGAGGTAGAGTTTAAACAATACGATGATTTAAAGTGTAATAATACTTACCTATGAAATAAAGATTATTTTGACAGAAGTGGACCACGACCATGAAAAATTTAATGGCGCATCAATTTACTCTGTACTCAGTTCAAGTAAAAATTCTCGAGCTCAATGCATCTTTGCAGGTCTGACGGTGTGACTGTCGGTCCATAAAAAAAAATAAAAAAATCGTTTATTTCTCCTTCCATAATAGTGCTAAAAAAAGGTAGTTATAAATAATTTAGTAAAAATTTTACAGAGCAAAGTACATTTGTGGAAAGCTGGAGCCCAAACTAAATCAAAGATTTGTATTTTAGGTCTCCAGGCCTCCCAACTCAGATAAAATTACATTCATGTATTCTTAAGTAGTAGTAGAAGATACGTGCAAGTGCTTGAGTATGTTAGTGTGCACGTATATATATATATATGTGTGTGCATGTGCGCGCGCGCGCGCGCACGCCTGTGTGTGTGTGTGTGTGTGTGTGTTTGTGCGCATGTATATCTTCACTTTAATTTGTGATCTCAATTATTTTCTCAGTATTATCATAGTTTAGTGTTTGTAAGTATAAGTTGATTTTCTTTTTAACTTCATATTTTAACAAATTTATTATACCTAGTTTTTTGTTTAGTAAATTATACACTCTGCCTGACCGAAAACGCAAAAATCTTTGAGCAAATGATGTTCTAGCTGGAAGTGCAACATAGACGGAGTAGTGTCTTCTCTTTTGATTCATACTAGTGAGGCTATGGCTAGGCTGATGTGTTATAGAGTGTTGATGAAGAGTGATGGAAGTCTGGGAGACAGCTAGTGTGCGACGCAACGAACAATTATCATATTCAAACTTAAAATTAAATTGTATTTATTAGATAGGCTTTTGCACATACAAATATGTGATAAATAGGAGTTACTTTGGGAATGCACGTTTTATAAATTATAAGTTGAAAAACTATTATAAAGATTGATAATTCTTAACAACGTAAATAGAAATAGATTTTATTTACTTTTACATTATAGATTTTAAATTAATTTTTTTACAACTTATAGTGATATGATTTATTTCATTGTAAATTTTATATATATATGTATGTATAAATATTATACGTTTTTCTTTGTGTTTTTGTGTTTTGTTTTGAAGTTTTCAGTTTAAATTATCTTTTGTTGTTGATTGTCGGTGGTGTCCTTTGCACAACCATGAGCGGTGATCATTTTGGATCTTAATGCTTAGTAATAATAATAATAATATCGCACACTCAACATAGCTATGCACTAGGGAAACCCTGTGTCGCGAGTGCCATGGACACACACATAGACAACCAAATTACACCCAAACTCACGAGATAAATAAATGTAGGCCATACAAATATTTCTCCCGGTCCGGGAATAGAACCTGGGATCAGGCAGTTAGTATTAAGATTTACTTTATATTACTAGTCATATGGAAGGAGATCAAATAAAGATTATTTTCTCTCTTTCTTCTTTCTTTCAACCTATGTGGATACTGTAGTCCCCTCGCATGTCCTTGCAAGTGTGAGCAGCGCATGCTCTGTCGCCAGAGCGTCTGATAATCGCAAAAGACTCAAATACGCCAATCTTACTCAGTGCTATTTTACGGTTGAAAATCTGGGTCCCTGGGGGCCACAGGCGAAACATTTAGCGAACGAGCTATCGGATCAGCTTGTAGAAGCCTCCGGTGACCACACGACTGGCAGTTATTTCCGCCAAAGAATAAGTTTAACTATTCAGAGGGAAATGTTCCCATCTTCTGGACACGATGCCCCACGGTATGACACTCGAGGACATTTTCTACTTATAGTATATACTTATATTAGAATGCTTAATGAGCAATAAATAATAGAGTAATTTCATTAATTTGCTTAAAACTAGATTCGAACCAGAATGCCAACCAGAAGCGAAAACGTATGATATGTTTACAAAAGTAACTGTCAATTAATGTACAAATGGAAAAAGATAAAATTGCTGAAATAAAATTGCGAAAGTATTTTTTTTTTAGTTACATATGTTGGACTTTTTAAATACATGGCACTTAAAATGAAGTGTATGTTTTTTTTTTCTTTTTTTTAGCACACACTCATAGCCCCGCACTACACACATGGACGCCACGGACACACAAATAGACAACCACAAATTACACCCAAGCTCACGAGAGTAATAAATGTAGGTCATACACATATTTCTCCCGACTTGGGAATCGGACCCAGGATCTCTGCGTAGCTGTCCAGCATGGTAACCGTTCAGCCGCGAAGGTAGTAGTTATCCTTAATAAGACATGATTGTGTGCTAACTACGTCCAATTGTATCCAAACTGATACATTGCAATATCAATGCTCATACTCGCACTTAACCTTAAAGCTTCGCCTTATTGCGTAAATAAAAAACAACATGAATATAAGTACATGTCGACAAAAGAGCTACTATTTCGGAGACCAAAGATTAGGGTGTACTAGTAGACTTTATAGGCGTCATACTTATGTAGATTTAGTTGAATTGCAGCTGTATATCTGCCGCGCGGCGGAACAATCAAAACTTTCCTACTAATTAGAGAGTTTAATTAGCAAGTGACCTATCTTTCCGAACCATCTCTACGTCGGGGTAAGGGCACAGATTAAGGTTTTGGAGATACGTTAAAATACAAATCTTTTCTGCGAGCCGAGACTAAAGCACAAAAAAATTCTAACATAAAGAAAAAAATCCTTCGATCTGATAGGGCTCGAACCTGTACCTGTAATGCCAATCTTAAGCAACCATTCTGCCAACTGATCTATAGACCGCTAAGCTGCAGACCTTCCCAATTTCTTTGAGAAATTCGCATAGGCGTTCCTTGTTTTTGGTTTTTAACTGCTTTTTTGCCGTAGCGCCACCTGTGAGAAATCTAGGTAAGTTTTCTTCTTGTTCGATATTTGTATTAATAATTATAACAAACTAGTGAACGAGTTTCACAAAAATAAATAAAAATCATGGTAGTAAGACATCATGGTATTAAAAAAATCTCAACACTAGATCTCTGCGTGAAAGAATTCGACCAAGGAAATATTTTAGCTATTCCTGCCGCCAAGCAGTAATATGAGCATTGCTTCGTTCCGCTTTTGAAGAGTAAGGGTCTGGCGAAATTACACTTGGGACTTGTCAACTTATATCTCAGGGTGACGAGTGCAGTGACAGTGCCCCTAAGAACTTTGCAATTTAAAGCTCTGAGTGGCACTGTTAATGCTATGGACAGGCGCGTCGACTTGTTCGTCTCTTGGTAATTATAAAATAATCGATAGTTAAAACACAATTAATATTTTAAAATATCGGGCGGGCCCCGGGATTCGGAAGCTTGTTTAAAGAGTTGGGTCGCCGACTCAGGGACATGGGCTACGATCACCGCTCTGTGTCGTGGTTGGTTCAGCAAGTGTCCGTTGTCGTTCAGAGAGGAAGTGCTGCCAGTACAATTGGAACTTTTGAGCCGGACACAATACGGTGCGGGATTTTTTTTTTTAGTTTAGATTAGTTTTTTAAGTTAAAATCTCTTGCAAATCCCAGTTTTTTTTAATATTTTAGTACTTATTGACGAAGCCCAGTGATAATCTTTAATTAGAAATATTAATGTAACATTTGTATTAAGATAAAATAAATGAGATAATTATTAAACATAATAAAAAAACATATTAAAATATTCAAGAACAACAACAGAACACTTAAGGCACGTATGTATTAAAAGAAACATACTTCTCGCGATGTCCAATAGCCACTGTGAACATTTTCGACTTAATTATTGACAGCTTTGTGTGTCTACGTGGGTGAGATCTGTTTCAGTGACGTAGTTGCGTTGGTATCCGTCGGTGTACCAGGACAGACTAATTTAGCAAATTGGAATGTTTTCGACGCAGCTAATGACTTTAGGTATCGGATGTTATGTATACGCTTGAAAAAAATAATCATTATATGTAATGCAACACATACATTTCAATTTCGCACAAATACTATCAACATTATGTGTTTTTTACACTAGTTTCAGAACCAACTTACCATTATGACACATTTGGGGAAATAAAGTAAAAAATTCCCATATAAAATGATTGCTCATTCTTGATTCGTAAGGTACATATATGAAATATCTTTGGCTAGACGATAAATCCGTTATTACAGGAAAATTGTTTTTCGCCAACTATAAAAATATTGTCACTATGTGGACTTACTAGTATTTATTTGGTCTGTGATGTGGACAGTCTGTATACCTTGATTTGTAGATCTATAATAGACATAGAGAACAAATTCGTCGACTTAGTAGTTGGTAAAGCAATGGGGATAGAATCCGGGTCGAAGGATTTTTTCTTTGTGTACAATTGAATTGTTTTAATATAATAAGTAAAGCAAGTTATCTTCATCTGAGAATATCCAGCACAATGATTACAGAAACAATTTTCATGATTATTGTAACAATTTCTAGTAATTAAATTAATCATGTTATAATGATCTTATCAAAGTTCCAAAAGATCATTTGGTTAAAGACCATTGTTTTAAGCGTTCTGAGTTTGTATCCAAGTTCGGAGAAAAAGAATTTTGATTGTACAATCACAATGTTGCCCTGTGTTAATATTACTGGCAAAGGGATGAGAGTTTCAAAGGACATCATTAACAAAATTACGTGCCTGAAATACCTTACTTTACCTTAATACCTTTGTGCGTTAAAATTTTTCTAGTACGTCAACTGAACATTTCAGATTACATAACAGTTATAAAAATTATACAAATGACGTTACTGAAATGATGGAGAGGGTGGAAAGAGCGAGGGTGTCAAGAGGCTTATGATTAAAAGTTACAATATTTTGTTACATCCAGAGATGGCAGTGTGGGTTAAACCCCAATTAAATTGTCTGGGTTTTAGCCGGGTTTTTACAAAACACGTGTTTTAATCCATTTCTGGGCGGAAATGGCGAATTTAGTATAATTCCATACTTACAATCTTTTTTGGACGAAGAAGAGGAATTCCACACAAATTCATCGTGTGGATTTTCATTAATAATTACGATCCGATTTTTATGAAAATAGGTGCGTATTGCGACGTAACGATTTTTTGTATCGATTTACTTCAGTGCGATTTTTAAGCGAATCTATTTAATAGGTAGGCAAACCGACTGATTAGATCAGTAAGCAATAAAGATATTGTACTAATATCATTAAATTTGAACATAACTTGATTGTAAATAGTTTTTGCCGGCTTTAAAGCGTTAACAAAAAGCCGGGCTTAAAACTCTGGCGCTTGTCCATCTCTGGTGACATCTCCATGCCTAAGCAATCAAACGTTCTGAATAACTTTTTTAAACCGACTTCAAAAAAAGGAGGACGTTGTCAATTCGATGTATTTTTTTGGGTGTGTACATTGACTTTCAAATAAATGGACGACGGGTCTAATACAAAAACCACGAAAAAAATATCCCAAGTCAACCTATTTAATCGTAGTGACATGTAAACGAATATGAAAAAGCTAAAACTTTAAATTTAAATTTGTAATGTCATCGCAGTACTGTCTAATTTTGCTTGCTTCGCTGTCAGTCGAACAAACGAAGACTAAAGCGTGAATGACGCTCTGTATACGATTTTAACGCCCTATAAGTTCGGACACTTTTTAGCGCGGACCCGACTTCCATATAAGTCAATGGGTGTGTATTACGAAATCACTCCGTCATATTGTGATCCGATTTTTTGGGAAAGGGAGTACCTTAGTAGTGGTGTCATTTAAATTTGAAGAAAATATTATATCTCTAAGGGTGGCAAAATAGGGGACGAATTCGGTGTATTGGATTTCTCCCACTGTCCGTTAGCCGATTTCAATAAAACTTGGCAAATAAATGTAAGTAATTCCATAAATTATTGACATCGGTTTTTTTAACAAAAATATTTATTTTATTTAAAAACATTAAACTTTCCGTTCTTAAAATTTCATTTTCATGTCTCTGCCGGCTGCTGCCTCCGTAGCCGAACTGTCACCATGCTAGTTTGCCACGCAAAGGTCCCGGGCTCGATTCCCGAGCCGGGAGAAATATTTATATAGCCTACACTTATTTCTCTCTTAAGTTTGGATTAATTTGCGCTTGTCTATGATACAGGCTATCCTAGCGAGTCTATGGGAGTGAGAATTCATTTTTCTTTTCTTCGCTTCTTTGCTTCCCTGTAACTTTCCTATAAAGTTTAGTTAGTATATTACGGATAAGTACTACGAATTTTATCGCTACAGTTTCTGAATTGCACCATTGCAAAAAAGTTGAGACACGAGGCTGCGGATGTGCTTTATTATAATTCCAGACTTACCTACTTGTAGAGAGTAATTAAATGAGATGGATTCGAGCTAAGAGGATTCATTTGTGTAATATAACTATAAATGGGTATAATCAACTTAGGAAGTATTTATTATGTATAGTTACTTCCACAGTGCTTCGTTTTCTTGTGCGTA
>NW_020653731.1:5296204-5343560 GCF_003589595.1 Hyposmocoma kahamanoa
TATAACATTAATTAAAAAATTTATAAGCAACGCGAGCAGTTGATGTACGGCAAGACAGGGCTGGCATTACTGTAGTGTTTTTATTTATTTATTTCATTTATTTAAATTTTATTGTACACAAAATAATGCAAATGGTGGATTTAATGCCATTAGACATTTTCGTGTTTTTTTTAATTGGATGGCATCGAGTAATCTGAAACCATAGAAGATACAAGGAAACTGTCTTAGGAACCGTTAAGTCTTTTTTGTGAAACCAGTTTTGGTAAAGCAAAATTTTTTGGTCAAGTGTGAGTTGTCCATAAAAATGAATAAAATTGATCAAAATTATTTTTAGTGCTAATCGACTCAGTTTCATGAAGGGATCATTTCATTGTGTGACTCGAATAAAATCGGGACAGCCGAAGTTAGTCAAATTTCATATTCATTTTTATAAAAAAATAGTAACAATAATATTGACTATT
Source organism: Hyposmocoma kahamanoa (assembly GCF_003589595.1). NCBI lineage: Eukaryota > Metazoa > Arthropoda > Insecta > Lepidoptera > Cosmopterigidae > Hyposmocoma > Hyposmocoma kahamanoa. The sequence continues at coordinate 5,296,666 of NW_020653731.1, forward strand.
TTTTGAATGCTAAGCAATTAAAAAAATTTTGCTGATTAAAATATCAAAATATATAACGCTATTCAAACGCACTCCGTTATAAAAAAAAAACATTGATTAAAACATAAGCGGTACTTGGCCACTTCTATTCTATCTCTATAGTTTTTTTTAGCATATATTCATAGCCCCGTACTAGGGGAATCCTGTACCGCTAGTGCTATAGACATAGGTAGACAACCACAAATTACACCCAAACTCACGAGAGAACTAAATGTAGGCCATACAAACATATCTCCCGGTCCGGGAATCGACCCCGGGACCTCTGCGTGGCAGTCCGGCATGGTAACTGTTTGGCCACGGAGGCAGCTATATTTGAGTTTGTTGTCATGGATTGTTAACAAAATATACATTAAATATTGGTTGTTTCTCATTTTTTATTTACTCGTAAAAAAGTATGTTATGCAATTACTTATTTAGATGTACATAGTTATTAACTAAATAAACATGGTACTAGATTTTAAGAACCCTCATTATGCAACGATTGCAAAAAATATTATTACCGGTCGTGAGGAAGACGAAGCTTCGAATCCGTGACCTAAAGTAATTTAGGTTAAAAGGTCGTGAAAAACGGTCATTTGAAAAATTTTACCTGTGAAAATGTGCAAAACTGTGAAAATTGTTTAAAGTTTAAAAATGCAAAATGGTGCAAACGATAAAAATGTTTCACAATATAGAATTAAAAACAATATCACTGCCACTCATGACCAAGCAGGCTCTGTAAGCTCTAACGCTATGGAGAAATTTAGGATATCACGTCATCAGAGACAACTGAATGTAAACAAATCGACTGCTCCAGAGTAAAACATTATAAGCGACAAATGTTTTGAAAATTATTTTTTAACGGAATACTACTCCCATAGAAAGAAGTATCCCATCCCATAATTAGTAGCAGTAGAGCTCCTTGTGAAAGAGTTCGTCCAGGGAGTACTGCCACCTTACCTATTTCTGCCGCAATGCAGTAATGTGAGCATCTGCGTTCCAGTTTTGAAGGGCAAGGGTGCTGGTGAAATTACAGGCACATGGGACTTGTCAACTTGTCTCAGGGTGACGACCACAGTGGCATTGCCCCTAAGATCTTTGCGATTAAAAGCTCTTAAGTGACACTGCGGCTGTTATGGTCGGGAGTGTCGCTTAACACCAGACCCATGACTTGTCGGTCCCGTTACGTATCATAAGAAAAGTGACCTAAAAGCGATGACAGCCGGTTCAAAATTCTATTATTTATCAGAAATTTCCAAATCTTAAACTTAGTATGACACACCTAATCTGGTTTCTGATCAGTCAAAAGTCTTTTAAGTCAGATTAAAATTTTAAAGCAGTCGAAGGTCTTGCTAGATATTTGAAATAGCAATTAATGGGTGATAAACTTTACAAAGTACGCGCGTTACAAAGCAATCGCGCATTTGTGTATCGCATTTGCATCGCTGTTAAAAGTCCCGTGTGTAACCGCTCTAAGACGGAAAATTTTAATCGTTTTAGTAATTTAATTACTCAAAGGAAACTGAATTTATTGAATGTAAAATATGTAGTTGTGATCATTTTTATGACCTCAATATATTCGGGCTAATCACTATCTAAATTACGATTTTACATAAAAAAAATAAATGTTGAAGCGCCACCTTGATTTGCATCTTTTGGCTTTGTTAATGTTGTCTAAAGTCTTACTAGGTTTTGTTATGGGGTAGCCGAAATATAGGCACGCTACTTGCCGTCAGGCTACAGGTTGACACCTAAAAAGATGGCGCGATAAATGATAAACATTGCAAGAGATTGTAAAATATTATATTGTCACAAATTGAAGATCCTGCTGTGGAAAAGATCCAACAGCCGATTTACATACACTAGAACATCTATCTATATCTCTTAAGAGTAGGAAAACGTGGTAACTTAGCTTCATTCCTTCTCCTGAACAGAATACAGACTCCTCTACGAACAATAATCTCTCTTTTCCTTCTTCTACAAAGAAACATACACGCGTTTTGGTACGTCTTTGATTTGTTTGTACACACAGGTAAATATACATCTGGACAATGTGTACAGTTTTTAGTGAAGCGCTTAGTTATATCAGGTAGATGCTGAGGCTTAATTGCATAGCGGCTACATTGAATGTCGTCTTCTTTTTTGAATATAATGAATATGATCATACCTAAAATATCTGAAATCGTACATGAATGTTATAAAAATAATACGAAATACGCAAAACAAATTGTGTATATATAAGATTTTATAGCTCCCCTATAGAAGCATAAATGTTATCCACTATTTTTAACCGACTTCAAAAAAAGAGGAGGTTCTAAATTCAACTGTATTTTTTTGTATGTATGTTACGTGATAGCTGATAGTGATATTTATGAAACGATTTTGATCATTTTTTGTAGCAAAGAGGGTGTCTCAATATTGGTCCTATTTAATGAGAATGAGTCCGGTATTGCGCACTTACTTGTGAAAGATTTGAATAAAACTTAGGAAATATATATAATTCCACGAACTTTAGAGGGCGGTATTTATTGAGATTTTTTGTGAAATAACACCACTAGTTTTGTTACGATCATGAATACACACATCGAACCCAGAGAACAATTTTAGTCGATCTGGTGAGAGTTGAACCCACGTTCTTGCTTTTTAGGTCTTTTTTTTAATACTCTGTACTGAGATTACCATTAGTAGAATCTTGAAACCTCTGTCCTAAAAGTGGTTATTTAGCAGATGAGGCTTTATTACATTAAGGTTGCGGATGGCAGTAAGTAATGTAAGGTAAAAATACACACGCGTGTAACTAATGCATTTGCATACCCGTATCTAGCAGATGAAAGGAAATTACCATGTGTATACAAGTTAATTGGCACGGAAGTTCAGGCAGACGTAGGGTAATTAGCATCTGTATAAACGCAAAAAGCGTCTAGGAACTAGCGTGCTGCGTACAGGCTATTGAGTATATAACCAGAAATAGAGACGAAATGTCATTCAATATGTTTGGAAACTATTTATTATATTGGTCAGCTCGAATTCGATACAACTGACGGTTGTCGGCAATTGTTTCACTTCAAAACGACCAGTTTAACGTGAGCTTTGCTGTAATGGACGACAATTGAAAAATTACATATTTAATATTTAATTATCGATGAAATGTGATTCAGTTTGTTTTGTAATTAAATGTTTTGCTGTTTTCGCCACACCACCGAATGGAACAGCCCCCCATAATTAGATATATTATCTTTATTACAATAAATACAGAATATTTTTGGAATATTATCGGAGACGTACACACAGGTCAATTATTGGCGCTGTACTATTTCAGCTTTCTAATTTGTGATTTCAGTGCAAACGAGGGTTGATATTTAAAAGTGATGTAAGGCCCATTTGCCTGATGAATTGTCAGAGGTGGATGGTCCTTATTTCGTCTCTAATTCTGGTTATATACTCGATGGTTCAGACATACAAAGCATCCCATAGTTATGGGACAGGGACGGCTTTTAATAATGTAAATAGCACGTATTGCCTCATGAAGACATTATTTTATTTTGAAACGTAAATAATATCAGTTTATGCAATTATTTTAAAAAGTTACTTGCCTTATTTAGGAATTGAGCAGACCAAATGTGAAAGAAACACGTTCTGTATTTTTATAAAGCCGATCGAAAGGGTAAATTAAAAGAATTAATTTCTTACAAGTAACATAATAATAATATCTTACTTCAAAATAATTATTCTTTATAATTGATTTAGGGAAGTACTAACCTTACCTATGTCTACACAGTTTTAAAATTTTACGAGTTTCACACATTATTTGAATCTAATTCCATAGTCCATAGTCCATAATGTCGAAGGAACGGTCCGATTGAGTCCCGAATTTAAAATCAAATTACCTATTTTTGCCACCAAGCAGTGATGGGAGCATTACTGCGTCCCAATTTATAAGGATAGGGGTGCTGGTGAAATTACAGGCACACGGGACTTGTCAACTTATGTCTCAGGGTATGGTAGTGGCAGTGCTCCTCAGATCTCTGCGATTTAAAAGCTCTGAATGGCACTGCAACTGTCATGGACAGGCGTGTCGCTTACCATCAGGCGCAAGACTTGTTCGTCCCGTTACTTGGTTGGTTCTTTGAATGCAGTATAACATATTAAAATAAAATAATCTCTCCATGAAGTATAATATCCCAACTACAATAATTAACGTAGTTTCCCTACGTGACCCCTAGCCGTGAGACGGCCTACATTTTGGCCTTTCAATAAACGGGATGGGTTTTGTCGTCTTAAGAATAGTAAATATTTTCACGTAATAACTGCATGAAAAAAATATATTGTTATTGTATATTTTCTATATTATACGTATATTGTATTATTGTTTCTCAAACAACGAATGTACTTTATATAGAACACTTCAATAAAAAGTGAACACCTATGATATTCAATAAAAATCAATATGATAATTCATTAAGCGAAATCTTTTGTCAACTTCTGGTAGTTGTAACGGCACGTGGTTGAGTGACGAAAAACTTTCATAGATTTCTCACAGGCGCTACGGCAAAAAAACCATTAAAACCAAATTTAAAGAACTGTAACAAACACATAGAGAAATTCGTAAGATCTGCTGACTCCATCTGTAGCTCATTTGGTAAAACGGTCGTCCTAGATTTGCATACATACGCGGGTCCCAGTCTTGTCAGATAGATTCAATTTTTCTTTGCGTTCGACATTTAACATGCACACCTTAGAATAATAACGCATAGAAACCTAGTCCGCACACGCTAAGTGAGGCAAATTGAAGCGCTCCCAAGGCCTACACGAGCGGGCGGGCCGTCAGTGCTCAAGATCAACTTGCACCGCGAACAAATCAAGAATTTTAACTAAAAATGACGAAATGTGCGGTAAATGAGTGTAAAAATACGTCAGACAAACAATAAATAGATACTAACATCACATTCCACAAGGAAGTAACGCGTTTCAACTTGTATTTTTATATAAATATTCACTAAAACCGAAAATTAACATACTACTAAAACTAGCCTACATGAATTTGATTTTTGCCTCATTTGTGACAGTTCGTTTGATATGAAACTATCATTCTATGCGTTATTATTCTAAGGTGCACACACTAATTAGTATCAACAACTGTTGGTGCTGCTATAATAAAAAAAAATATGAAACCTTCGATGGCTCGTGGAGTGCTGCGGGAAAGGTGAGCTCGCAAAATAAAGGGAAGGGAAGCCGTGCTACCATTAACTTTTGTGTCCAGAACGTCGAAGGGCTCGTACTGTTTCACGTCTTGCCGACCGACCTGCGGCCGTCCACCAAGAACGCCACCATGAAAAAACTTGCGTACATAGCTCAATGCCGGGCGGAGATGCGGATTTTTTCAGTTCGAATGTTGTAACGTCATACTATTTTTAAAGTCACTGGCGGCTTATGCGGCTTTGGCGTAGCACGGACTGGGATGAGAAAGGAAAAGGAGATGCGAGCTCAGACATAAACTATCTGGCATTATCAATTCTAACAAACTAAAGTGCGCTGTGATGGCCGTTTTGAGGCATGTCCGCTCATTAAGCATCGTATTAATTTAGAACTACGTTGAAGGAGCTGACTGTTGTACGTTGTTGTCAATAGTGACGTGCAGTAAAATTTATGGACGTATAATTTTACGACACAACTCGGCATTTGTTTTTCGAAATTTGAAATTTTTAAACATGAAATCTAATACGCTCGTCACTCATAGAATCGCTGTCCAGCACAACTTCTATCTCCGGCAAACTCGTGTCAAGGTTCAATGCAAAAGAAAGTAGTTTCGAATTAACGATATATTAAGTAAACATTTGCATTTTTTTTCGTTTTATTAAAACTTTTTAATCAGGTACCTCTTACAATACTAGTTATAAATCTAAAAACTTATAGAAGCGACTCGCATTTGGTTATATTTTTTTCGATAATTAATTGAGATTTGACCTCACTAATTGTAATCTATCAAAACGGCCATCATAGCGTGCCGGTACTGTAGTTGAGTAATTTTGCAAAAAATAAATGAATATTATGGTAGTAAAACATCATCATATTCAATAAAAATCAATATTACAAATAAATATCATTTGTACTCTTCTATTACAACTATAAGGTTTTCACGAGAGTCGTAAATTTTAACTAAGACGACAAAACATAATTATGTTTTTAATTTTCCTCTGTGGTTCTGTTTATCTCTATTTCGGTAGTTCCCTGTTTTAAGCATTTAGTTAGGGCAGGCTTATCACTATATCGTCGGATATGTTGACGGGGCACCATCACAGTTGGTAGGGATTTAGAAATTATAATTTGTTTTAATAGATTCAGGCTGAACAGACGTTTTAACATTTCAAAGCAAATTAATTTGCTATTCCGCAGTATGGGTTGAAAATAGTTTAAAATTGATGTAATTCCATAAACCTTTGAGATCGCTTTTTTTTATAAAAACGTCATACTAATTTAATTTAAATTATCTGCGCTTACGTTGATTTTTTCTTTGTTTTATGAAAAGCGTAGAATAAAATAAACATGACAAGCGCAGCTATTTTGCACGATTCACTGCGTTCGTGCAGCAGCATTTTTTTTTTTATGGTACCAATTGATGAGATGAACACTCGTTCGCCTGATGGTAAGCGACACGTCCGTCCAATTTTTATTAATATCTAATTCCACGAAATAATGCCTAAATCTATTAATTTCGTGCGTAGACTACCATCATTCTTAAAGAATACAGTTAATAATTACCACAGTAAGATTAACTCAATGAAAACACTTACATTTTTCACGCATTATTTTTCAACGTTAGTATAACATACATGTAACTCTATTTATATTGGACCCCGTAAAATCGAATTCAATACAATTAGTTAAATCGATTTGATATGACGGTGTAAAACGTAGCTAAGTGTGCAAATGCATAAATGCGTAAGCACTTAACTTGCAATTAAAAGTTTAACTGTTAATGAAATCCCACAACATAAAACCCAAGATTCACGGATCTATAACTGGTATAGTTTTTTATTTTCTAACCGACTTGAAAAAAGGAGGAGGTTTTCAATTCGACTGTATGTTTTCATGATTCTTTTTTTGTTGGAAACTATGGAAATACTCCCGTATTTCCATAGTAGTCCCACTTCATTTTGAAGAAAATCATCCGCCTCTAAGGGTGGCTGTTCACGCATAAAGATTCATTTTCATAAATAGCCTAAATTTTACTAAGGAGCAATTATTTTAATGGTTGATTTTGCTATTTCTCCAATTCAAGTCGTTTTTCTCTCAATATACTTTGAGTAGCGAGAACCGATTTTTATTATCTCCAGTGTCAAGTGCTTTATAGTGGCGAACTAGGGGATATTTCCATAAAACTTAGCAAATAGACGTAACTCCACGTACTTTTGAGGTCGGTTTTTTTAGTACTCTGTACTGAGATTATTTATTTTATAATATCCAGTGACGGGACGAATAGTCGTGCGTCTGATGGTAAGTTACATGCCTGTCCATAACAGTATCAGTGCCACTCGGAGATTTAAATCGCAAAGATCTCTGGGGCACTGCCACTGCACCCTGAGACATAAGTTGACAAGTCACATGTGCCTGTAATTTCACCAACACCCTTACCCTTCAAAACTGGAACACAGTAATGCTGACATTACTGCTTAGCGGCAGAAATAGGTAAGGTGGCAGTACTTGCCTGGACGAACTCTTTCACAAGGAGATCTACAGCTACTAAATCACTAAATCAGCTCTACTGATTGTAGGTCTGTTGATTGTGAGAAGATTTGGTAGTGGACTCAGAGTCGACGGCTTAGCGGTGGCAATCGCTAGTTGTGCAATGCGCAACGGGAAGTGAGCGTGCCTACAGCTCCAGTACCGATCTGGAAAATAGGGACGTACGTGCACCCGGGGCGGCTCACTCGAGGCACTAGCCTTTCGAAGAACCGGATGAAGTCAAGTGACAGAGGTCTGTGACAACCCTCTACACTGGCTGATCTGGGGTCAGAACCTGAACTTATAAGGTTTCTGTGCGCTTACAGGTGATAATGCCCTTTACTATAATCAAAACTAACGTAGAAAGAAAGAAAGATATGGGGTTGATTGTACCTGTCATAATTTTTTTGTTGGCTCTTTTTATTACTACCATGCATGCTACAAGCATACTTTTTATGTAATTTTCTTAAATTTGAATCTGCTATATTATATATAAAGTTTAAACAGCTTATAAGTGCCTATGCACATATATATGCTATAATCAGATTTTTAGAGAGAGTTAAACTGATATATGTATTGCTAGTTTTGACTAAATCCTAGTAATGAGATAATAATAACAATAACGCACTCACTCATATCCCCGCACTTATGAAACCCTGCATCGCAGGTGCCTTCGATACACATATCGACAACTGTAAATTACACTTAAACTTACACAGAAAAAAAGGATTTCTACTAATAACAAAAAGCAATTTCTCAAAATATTTGCTAATTCTGAAAAAAATATTTATTTAAAGTAATAAAATATTGTCATTACAAAGATACTGATTATCTTTTTCTAATACAATTTTACTCTTAACTTTATTCTAACTTTGAGACAAATACGTTCACTTCAAGATTTTATTTCATTTCTAATCAATTAATTGGACATTACTTACATCAAGAAATTTTTACCTCTTACATCAAATTTAAATAATCTTAAATGAATTTAAAATTTCTTGGGTGTATTTAAGAAAATATATTCTTAAACAGCGGTAACGATTAATTTTACTTGTGCTTGTAATCATAAAAATCATAAACAGTCATTTATCCAAAGAAATAATACGTAGTATCTCTAGTTTGTTAGGGTGTTATTTGTGGTCATAATTTAAGAAATTTGGTTTCAGCATGAAATCAAACTACACTTGTAACAAGCAGAACTTTAACATGCAATTAGTTCCATCACGCCACTGCTAGATGGCATTAGTTGTACTCTATAACGCGCTATCGTTTTGTTAACTTCAATAGTATAAAGTCATCTCATATATTTAGAATTGTTAGTGCTTCTGCCGCTGTAGCATTTATACGGCACTGAATGGTCCTCAAGTATTTAAGAAGATTCCGCCTTATTTCTGCTACTTTAAGGTTTGGCACTGAACTGTGTGCTTTCACGCTAGTGAGTCATACTGTTGGCTCCATAACCCTGTAAATTTACCCTTTTTGATATAAGAAAACATAAATCTTCAGTCAAATAATTAAGAGTCGCATTCCAGAACTCTACTCAATACTCAAGTCAGGACTTGAGTATTGCAGTGATCACTGAAAATCATACTCAAGTCCTTGCCATTCGGATCGTATTTCCAGTGCTTGAAATCATACGCAAGTCTGCTCAAATCCTGACTTGAGCATTGAGTAGAGTTCTGGAATACGACCCTAAGTACCTCTCATTTTTTTTTACGGACGGTTATTAGATAACAAATAAATATTTTGTTGAATCTAGAGTGGCTTTGTGACTTGAAGTAAATTAATTTTCTCTTGGATTAAATATTTCTGTCTTGTAACTAAAATAAATTTTTGAGACGTTTTTTTACTATTATTAAGTAATTATTCTCTAGCGTCTATAGGGAGAGGATCGTTTTGTTGGATTTAATAAATTTGTCTTCATAAAAACAATTATGTCTTTTTCTAAATAATCTGTTTCTACCGTGTATAAGTAATATAACTTACAATATTTATACCCTCCCGGGAATCTAACACAGGACTTCTGAGCAGCAGTCCAGTATGACCGTTCGGCCACGGAGGCAGTTTCTTCAATGTACTAGCTAGTTACTTTATATCAACCCGTTATAGTCATTCATGTGTGCCAGCTATAAGTATGCGTAAATTTGACCTTAACCCTGACCATCGTAAATAATAAGTAAATAAAAAAAATGTCAGACACTTCACCAATTGCTTGTTCTCAAACTAGGGATTTTCCTGTACTATGAGTACCAGAGAAACGCAATTAACTCTGAAGAACTTCCCAGAACACCCAAATCAGAACCAATTTAGAATAGTTCATTTCCAAATTGGGCCTGCATTAAGCCGTTAGGCCGCCGAGGTTGTCAAATCGTACTACGTAATACATTTCATTTGTACGACCTAGTTCTCTAATCAAATACTATTTCTACTCTCTCATAATATCATTTAGATATTTCTCCATGTTGTTAAAATAACGAAATCCTATTAGTTGTTTAGTCATACCTCTTTTTTTCTGCACTTTGATACATAGAACCTCAGGTTGTCTTTGTTCTCTTATCTCTATAAGTTTCTTAAAATTCTATGATGGTTTCCCTCGGTACTTGATATTACGGACTACCCGCATGAGTTCACATCGGTGTTCCATGGGAAGAAGCTCGTCCGTGGCAACGCAGACGCGTCCGCAGCGACGCATCTACATTATGTGACTAAGTTCAGGTACCTGGGTCACTGGGTCACGGAAAATTAATAATAATAACAACGCAATAACGCACACACTCAACATACCCCCTCACTAAGGAAATCCTGTCTCGCGGATGCCATGGACACACACATAGACCCCCACAAATTACACCTAAACTCACGAGAGAAATAAATGTAGGCCCTACAAACATTTCTCCCGGCCCGAGAATCGAACCTGGGATCTCTGCATGGCAGTCCGGCATGGTAACCGTGCGGCTACGGAGTCAGATAGTAGACGATGTCCGATTGTCCAATTCAACAACACCCGCAGGGGACTGTTGGGGTTGCCTCGACACTGCAGTGCCTCAGGGATGTTCGCTGAGACTAGTATTGATAGTTTTCAGGAGAGAGTGGCATCCCTGTTGGCCAGTGTGAGAGGCAGTACCAACAGTCTTCTTAAGGTGGTAGCAGAGAGGATGGACAGCCCAATCTTTAAGTATAGGATGTCCACTCTTGTTCATGAAAATGAACACTGCATTCTACTAACATAGTTGTAACTACCTATTAGCACTAGATGGACACATAACTATACCTACTGTCTGAAATAAAAATAAATAAATTCTTTTATTTGTTGTAATTATTATATTACAGGTTTATAGGTTACTTACCCTTATAGGGTTATTCGATTTGACATTATTTTAGAATAGGAGGCTATAATTTACATTTAAATTTTATAATTGTGAACCTTGATCTTGAGTTTGTTGTAGGTTAATATCCACCAGCATGGTTTATTATCTTCATTTTGTTTTTATGTAAGCACTTAAGTCGATGATATAAAATGATTTAAAAATGATGATATAATACGACAAAAACTACGTACCGATACATTCTCTTTCATTTGATATTTTGGATTGTCAAAAGAGCTTCCAATCAACTCAATTTTTTTAAACATAAACTGTTTGAATATACAACTTCGATAAGTCTCAAAAAACTGAGCGGAAGTGAGGAGGGAGATTGTTTGCCGTGCCATGATCACGAACGGACACAGACGAACACGCACCGGTGTGGAAGAACCTCTGTGCTTTGCGTGGCTAGTCGTGCGCTGTGCGCGGTAAGCGGTAAAATCACGCACCGTAGAAGCCACCTTAAGTATATACAATTACACGTGTAGTAAACTATAATTATGTTAAGAGGAATTTACAAATAATAACAAATTTAGGTGTTGTATTCTTTACAATCGTCTTCGCAAATGCTTTCAAGGGTCTACGTGTAATCTTTTGCACTACGTTTTCGTAGCAAAAACTGTATACAAAATTTATTATTATATAATAAATGTTTTTTGAAAGACAAAACAATAATAAATATCTGCTTACTTTTTAATTTTCCTATGTTTTAAAATAATTATTGTGAATGTTAGCAAATGTCTAATAATGAAATAGATCAACCTCTAGTCTCTTACTCGTATTCAGGGCAATTTATTGTGCGAATGAGTAAATAGTACTTATTTAACTTAACATATTTTAATTTAACATTCATACAGAGATGATATTCCACAGACGCGCAACGCATACGTGATAGTTACGCTGTATCAAAATATAAGGTCTTTAGTCTACCGTAAGCAACCTGAAAGAATCTAAAACGTTAGTTACTTTAAAAAATATACGCGAAAAAATAGTTTTATTTGTAATGCGTAGCTATTGCGAAACCTAAGAACTCGATATGCTCAGCTTTCTCGACGACTTTTTCAAACGTTTAAGTCAAGAAAAACGAATTGTAATGCGACGCTATGGCGCCTGTGCATTTGTGTACATATGCATAGATTCAGTCGCGGGTTTGTATTGTTAATGCACAGTTAATTACATAGATCAGACGCATGGACTCAGATACAAATTATCGCAAGCGTCTCATGTCTAAAAACTAACTTAGGTCGCTAACAGGTTGACTTCACGTTGCATGAAGTCGTAATCTACTGCATCGTCATAACCACGACTGCATGAAGTTGACAACGACTTCACGCATTAACTGCATTCAGTCGGAACTGACTTCATGTAGCCCATCGACTGCATGCAGTTAATGCGTCGTTACCAACTTTGAGGTCTTGGCTGTATGAAGTTGATTACCACTTCACGTGTCGTATTAATTGTAAACAAACAGTCAATTTGTTAACCTTAGAGAGCGGCCAGACGAGAGTAACCTTGCGACTGGCGTTTTTGGAGACACGTAATTTACCCTACATTCGGTTTTATATAAAAGTCGGGTTGTGGCACATGATGTAAAATGAGTCATCTGCCGACACACGTGCTTAATACGATCAAAGTTCGGTCGCACTGTGTGACGTGCTTGTGCGAGGGAGACTTCTATTGGGAGACTTTTACTTCTATTGAAAACTTCACAAATTGGTCTGAAAGTAAACTTTCATAGTTAATGAAACTTCCCGAACTTTAATCTTTTCATATTGATTTGAAGCACTTAGCTTTTTTTCTAACATTATCGTCTAAAGCTTTATAAATGCACACTATTTTTAATCGATTCATTACACTTTGTGAAATAAACATCCCGTATAAATGTTTAAAAGCAACTGAATAAACTACGATTTTAACTATTTCTGTTAAAATCAATATAGTATAGGTACCTAAGCACGTTCATTTGATACAATTTTCATATGGATTAACTAAGTACGATTAAGTAAGTGTTTGAGACAAGATAAATGCGGCTGTCTGATAACAGAAAACCCAGACCACATCCAATTTTTTGTAACAGTAGAGCTTTTCGTGAAAGAGTTGGTCCAGAGAGGTACTGTGGTATATATGTCATTGTACAACTATCGACAAAACCAGTAATAAACTAGCTACGCAGTAGTGCAGTCGTTTCATTGCTACCTATCGACACCTCATCTGGCGACAAGGACGGATTTTACCCACAATTTTTTTTGTGAGCAAGATGGACAAAGTTATTGGAAATATTGGAGTTTTCGATCATAGTGTGCAAGAATGGGACGTTTTTTACGGGCGATTAACACAGTTTATTAAGTTAAACAGTATTTCGAACGATAGTGCAAGTGCGGTATTATTAACTCATTTGTCGGATGAGTCTTACCGCCTGGTTCGGAATCTTGTGCACCCAGATAAACTAGAAGCTAAATCATACGCTCAGCTAGTTCAAGTACTCAACCAGCATTTTACTCCGAAACGGTCAACCTTCGCAGACAGAGCCAAGTTCTTTGAAGCCACGAAATCAGTGACGGAAAGTAGTCAAGACTGGGCAGCTCGACTACGCGGGCTAGCTATTAATTGTGATTTCGGAACGGAACTGGACGTACTTCTTCGAGATCGTTTCGTACTCGGTTTCAACTTGGGAACAGAACGAGACCGGCTATTCGAGAATGATTGTAACACATTGACGCTCGCGAAAGCTATTGAAGTGGCGCAGCAAGCGGCGTGCGCCAGGCAGGCCCGCACGCCGGTCGTCAAGGAGGAGGCCGTGTACCGCACCGCAGCGCGTGCTGAGCGCCCGCGCCGCGGCGGCAGTGGTGGCGGCGCAGGCGGCGGAACCCGCCGGGACGACGGCGCCGGAGCTACGCGATGCTCAGTGTGTGGATTAAACAATCATGATGTGACAAGATGCAGGTTTAAAAACTACAAGTGTCAGAGTTGTGGACAAAAAGGTCACCTTAAAAAAGTGTGCAGTGGTAATAAAGCTAAGTTACATAATATCGGTACGGAAACAGTGGAATCTCAGGAATGTGAGGATTGTAAGGAGTGTCAAATGTTTAATATGAGGTACGTAAATAGTAAACCTTTCAGGCTGTCGGTCAATGTGAGTGGAGTTCAGATGAATATGGAGTTGGACACTGGTTCTGGTTGTTCAGTCATATCCGAGAATTTATATATTCAACAATTTTGTTCCTTAAAATTGTATAAAGACAATCTAAAAATGTGTTTTTATACTGGCCATCAAGTCACGCCCCTTGGTTATTTTCTTGCTGAAGTTTTTTATGAAAATAAAACGGAAGTTATACGATTTTATGTTATAGCTAATGGGGGACCCCCCCTCTTAGGGCGTAATTTCATGTCAAAATTTAAATTGCATTTAACCACCGAAAATCACAGCATTCAAAGTGTAGATGTCGATAGTGTCAAAGAGATCCGGGACCTATTAAATCAATATCCAGCCGTTTGGAAAGACGAGTTGGGTTGTTTTACTAAATTCGACGTTGAATTGCAGTTAAAGGATGATGCTAAACCTAAGTTTTTTAAGCCACGCCCAGTACCTTTTGCCTTGAAAGATAAGGTGAGTGCTGAATTAGACAGATTAGTAACATTAGGTATTTTAGTGCCGGTTAACCATTCAGATTACGCCACCCCGATAGTACCAGTGTTGAAGGAGAATGGAAAATTGAAAATCGCTGGTGACTTTTCCTGCACGCTTAATAAGGATCTTAAAATAGACAAATACCCACTGCCTAGAATAGAGGAGGTTTTTTCAAAATTAGGAGGGGGGCTACAATATACGAAAATTGATTTAAGCAACGCATACAACCAATTTAGGTTAACTAAATCTTCACAAAGACTTACTACAATCAACACTCATAAAGGTCTGTTTTCGTATACTCGGTTAGTCTATGGATTGGCCAATGCACCTGCTATTTTCCAAAGGGCTATGGAAACGTTACTGTCAGGGTTAGACGGAGTGAGTATATGGTTAGATGACGTTTGCATCACAGGTCCGACGAAAGAAATTCACTTGACGAGGTTACAAGAGGTGTTAAGAAGGTTGAATGAGTCAGGGTTACGGTTGCAAAAAGACAAGTGCGTATTTTTCCAAAACCACGTTACATACTTAGGTTACGTTATTGATAGGAGCGGACTAAGAACTTGTCCAAAAAAGGTAGATGCTATAATTAAAGCGCCGGCGCCTGAAAATATTTTAGGGATAAAAAGGTTTCTAGGCGTAGTAAATTATTATAGAAATTTTGTGCCTAACGCCTCATCTATGCTAAGTCCTCTACACGAGTTATTGCGTGGTGGCGTTGAATGGAAGTGGGGTGAGCGGCAGCAGGCGGCATTCGACAACATTAAGCGCGAACTAGCCAGCGAGCGTGTGCTGGCGCACTTCGACTCGGCAGCGCCGCTCACGCTGGCTGTGGACGCGGGCCCGGGAGGTCTCGGCGCTGTGCTCGCCACATTCGATGCGCAGGGCTGCGAGCGCCCGATCGCGTTCGCCTCGCGGTCGCTATCGGCGAGCGAGCGAAATTATAGCCAGATTCAAAAAGAGGCTACGGCAATCATTTTCGGCGTTAAACATTTTCACCAATACCTATATGGTAGGCAAAAACCATTTGTATTGAAAACCGATCACAGGCCGTTAATATCTATATTTGGCAAAAAGAATGGAATTTCCGTAACCGCCGCGTTGCGTTTGCAGCGATATGCAGTTTTATTGTCAGCTTATAACTATACAGTACAATATGTAAGTGGACAAAATAATCAAGTCGCAGATTATTTCTCCCGCGCTCCGTTACAACAATCTATTAATGATGAGTTAGAACAGGAGGGAGATAGGTCATTCATGTTTTTAGATTCACGTGTAGAACCGGTTGGAAAGTTGGATTAATAATTAGTGTTAAGGGTAATCGAATGTTTGAAATTCTATTTAAAGATGTCAATGAAAAATGTAAGAGGCATGTCGATCAAATTCGAAAGTATACTGGTCGGAGCCCAAGTTCAGTATGTTGTAGTGAATCTTTACAAGGTGCCTCCGATACGCAACCGCTCATTCCTATTACAGATCAGTCTATACAAGCGTCGCAGCGGGAGTGTTGTTCCGCAGACGCAACCCCTGCGTATTCTCCACCTTCGTCAGTTGCCACTGAGGAAAATGAAGCAGTGGTAACCACGGAAGGCGAATATAATAATAATAACGAAAATATAGAAGGAACAGAAGCGGAAATTGAGGAGTGGGTGGAAGCTAGTGACGTAATAGAGGCTGGAGATACTGTACAGACCGAAGGTCATGTGTCCGACCAAGTTACTTCCGAGTTAGGCGATGAAGTTAGTAGCAATTCAGTAGTTGAGCCGGTGGGTCGTTCTAGAAGACTTAAGACAAGATTTAATTATAAGCCGTATTTTTAATTATGCAAATGTTATATTTCGATTGCTTAGGTATATTGTATGGTATATTGTTATATATTGTATATTGTTGGCAGGTTTCCAAAGTAATGCGGGAGGGATGGTATATATGTCATTGTACAACTACCGACAAAACCAGTAATAAACTAGCTACGCAGTAGTGCAGTCGTTTCATTGCTACCTATCGACACCTCATACTGCCACCTCACCTATTTCTGTCGCCAAGGGGTAATGTGAGCATTATTGCTTGACGGTTTCGATGATGAAGGGTAAGGGTGCTGGTGAAATTGCAAGCAAACGAGACCTGTCAACTTCTGGCTCAAGGTGCAGGAGCAGTACTCAAAGTGGCATTGCAATTGCTATGGCTTACCATCAGGAGCATGACTTGTTCGTCCCGTCAATTTATTATTATAATAAAAAAAAAAAAAATTAATTTCCCAAATTGGTCCTACCGGGAATCGAATCCGGGTTGTATAATTTATTAACAATCAGGTTAAACAACAACATACAACTGGTAAAATAAATACGTTTCGTAAGTACGTTACTATCATTATTATTATTATTATATTATGAGCCTGTACTGCCCTCTTCCTCCTTCCACACTTCTCTGTCTTGCGCCACTGAGATTCAGTCTTTTAGGTGCGTGTCTAGCTCGTCTCTCCATCGACGCTTTGGTCTGCCGCGAAATCGTTTCCTGTCATTGGGGATCCATACTGTGGTAGATTTCGTCTACGATCACCATTCAGCAGACGTGGTCTGCCCAGTCTCACTTTAGTTTACCCGCTTGCTGACCCACATCGACGTTAGTATAAAATTATAAAATAAATTGTGGTTGTTCATGTAACCTTCTAACCGATATTGGGATTTTGTAATACTCTATGTGAGTAACGAGCTTTGCCGAATAAAACCGAGAAATGCTAAAGTCACGTGTTATGCTCAATTCAGTAAATTCAAATTTTAAAACGCCTCCTGTAAACTTGTCAATTTCGACATACGATACTTTACGTAAGAGGGGTCGAAATAATAGTATTGTATGTACTTATTTCAATTTTACTAATTCTTATTTTAGATAGCAAAACGTCGAGTGAGGAAGACGGAATTAAAACCAATACAAGACCTCTTACTTAAGAAACAGTAGTTTTGTTGTTTTAGGACGTGATTTCTTGAAAATTACCATGTCACAAGTTATTGCAGAAAATTTCTTAATATTGTATGTACCTGTTTGGTCAGAAGTGCCAATAAAACCAGAACAATTGGTTATTTTGTTTTTCAGATAGACTGATTTAATTTCACTGTAACACCGTACAAAGTGCAGTTTTTGCATTTTAATTTTAATAAATATTTACGGCGTTTTAAATGTAGCAAGTTTTATTCTAAAAACTACATTAGATACATCAATAAAATGGACCAACATATTGAACTCCATATTAGTTACAGCAAAATCACTTCTTGAAAGTTATGTGGTATTTTGTTGCACCATATGTTACAATTTCGACATACAGCAAAATTGCTGCTTGGTTTTCAAAACGCAATTGCTGTAACTAGCATAAAACCCATGTTAAACCAATTTTAGAATAATTTCGTCCATGTTATTTGATGGAAGTTTTGTTTATATACTTCATACTTTAAAACTGATTTTCTACCAATTCAAATTAAAGAGAAACAATTTTTTGAAAAAGTTTTTCGGTCCTGGTGTAAAGTCCTATTTTTCGAGATACGACAAGATCGCTTTCCGGCATCGATATTAAGACACTATCTTAGAAAAAAAAACGCGGGAAAACTATGCAAACGGTTTGAGGTAAACCTCAGTGTTCTATTTTAGGCCACTTGTTACTTGTTATAAAAATTTTAATTCTAGACGAAAGCTTTTTTCCCTGGGGGCATCGTGCGAAGAAGGCTGGCAACATTTCACATTTGAACAGCTAAAGTTTATATTAAATAAAATTAAATTAAATGAGCGTTAGGTTAAAAATATTTCCACGGTACATTGCACACCCTAAGAAATGCCGCTTACAACTCACAAAATTATGCTCGTTTGGTACATTTAAAGTTACGAAGTTGATTAGTAATTGAAAGGTTCAAACGGTTCTACACACGGTCCCCAATACAACATTTTTAGTAATGGCTTATTGAGTTCACTTTTCTTCATTTTTCTTTTTCTAAAAGCATTGTTACAAACCATCCAACATCGATTTGTAAATGTTCTATTGTTAGAGGCGCAGATTGGATTGTAGAATCTCGGACACTCGCAATCTTCTCCCAATGTTTCAATAAGAGGAAGTGTATCTGGTATTTCTTTTAAATAAAAGTCATTAAACCTTTCAGCGGATATGTGCTTAACAAGGTTTTGGTCCCAGTACTTTTTGGATTGAACTCTTTTTGGTGTCGGTGGCATGTACCAAGTTTCCTGGCATGGTACTTCTAGAAGCGACAAATAGGTGACCAACGCGGATACTACTGAAACAAGGAAATGATAATCATTTTCTTTTCTTTTTTGTTAATATCATGAAGTTTTTACTGTCAAAATTCCTTGTTTTTGTTGTTTGTGAAAATACTTTGTTATTGTTATTGATTCAAAGATTCAAACAAATACAAAGAATAAATCGTTTGATTCGACTCTTTGAGTCGAACTAGCGTCTGTTGCCTCACCGTAAAATCTGCTAAAAGACATTTATATTTCTTCCCTATCTTCCTACCTACCCAAGGTAATGAGAGACAAAGTAGCAAGCAGGCAAACGCGTGCAAGATAGAAACAAATATCAACATATAACAAATCAACATATTATATACAATATGTTAGAATTGCATTCTCGCCATATTTACAGAGGTCATTCTATATCCGAAACTGAACCCCAATCACTAAAAAAATAAATAAAAAAATCTTAAATTCTTATTTTTTATTTAATTGCGGTAACCAAGTTTGATCCAAAGGTCATTTATTTATTTTTATTTGATTCAAAGGACATTCACTACACGTGTCACAGGTACCGGCAACCAATTGAACAATGTCCTATGCGCAGTATACGCAGAAAATATGCATTTTAGATCTATTTGGTGGCAGGGTACGAGTAGAGACGTGGGGGAGTATCGTATCGAGCGCGTGATTGGTAGATCATTTGTAGACATCGCGCATACGTTCTAGTTTCTCACGAAATGCAACGTGGTTTGTGTGTGATGTAAACAAGAGTTAGTTTTAACCATCAAGTGCGTTCTTATGGCATGATGTGAAACGTTTAGTTTACGCAGATTACGAGTGTCAGTCGTGTGAGTGATAGGAAAATATTATAACCTAACAGAAGTGAACAAGGCAAAAGTAAGATCCAAGAAAATGCACGTAAAGATAATTGAAAAACAGAAACAAGGTGTAGATATTAGGTAATGCAAAGCAGATAAAACAATGTCAGAACAAAGAAAAGACGCTAAAAACAAGTACATTTAAATGTCCTGATCCCGGGTTCGATTCCCGAGTCGGGTAAAAAATTAGTATGGCCTACATTTATTTTTCTCGAGGGTGTAAGTTGTGGTTGTCTATGTGTGTGTCCATGGCACTCGCGATACAGGGTTTCCCTAGTGCGGGGCCATGAGGGTGTGCGTTATTGTTATTATGATTAATTGTAATAAGGTATAAATATCTATGCTCTTGAGACGCAGAAAGAAATGCGCCGCGATTCTCCGTGGTTAGTCCCAAGAGCAATGTAATTTATAGCTTATGCCAAGTGTAATAATAGCATAAGATACATGTTGATGAATTTAATGTCTTCTGCCTTTCCGTCCGCGGTTTGCGCTGGCCCTTACTCTTAATGGGCTACGACTGCATTTATAACTTGAGTAATTGCAAATGAAAATATAATTAAAGGAAAATTCCATGTAGAAGAAGCATTAGTAGCAGTAGAGTTCCTTGTAAATGAGTTCGTAAAGGGTACTTCCCTTGCCATCTTACTATTTCTGCCGACATGAAATAATATGAGCATGACATGCAGGTGCAGTGTAATGCGCATTCGAAAACGGACGCTCCACTAACGCAGTGAGTTAATTATTAATATAACTCGCGTCTCGCGCGGCATAGATTAATTGACGATGGGTTCCCAGGAACTTATTGCCAATGAGCTCCTGGTGTTTATTCAACACACCATCGGTACCATGGACGAAGTTAGCATTGTGCAGATCTGCAAACTCCCTCCGTCCTCTGCTGTGAACAACAAAAACACCAATTCTGTGCGCCGTATGATCAAAACACACAGGCATGTGATGACCACGAGATACGGGCATCTTTAGGCATAGGCATGAGTCAAATATAATCAATACTACACAAACATTTGGATGTGAAAAAGCTGTGCTCTAGGTGGATCCCATACAATTTGACTGAGGCTCAAAAAGCGGATCGCGTCACTTCTTGCAATGCCATACTTACCAGATTCAACGAATGGGCGTCAAATTTGGCGTGAGTTATAATAACAAGTGACGAAACATGGATTTATAGTTATGATCCCAAAACAAAGCAGCAATCGAGCGTATGGGTCTTTCGAGATGAGCCGAAACCAACCAAAGTGGCGCGTGTGCAAAGTGCCTTTAAGCGGATGATTGCTTCTTTTTTTAATATAACTGGACACGTGGCTATTGTTGCTTTGGAGAATCGTTGTACCGTGAATAGTGATTGCTACACGACCATTTGTTTGCCGGAAGTTATTGACAAACTTCGTAAAAATAATCGTAAACGCCGTGTCATCTTGCACCACGATAATGCCAGTTCTCACACGGCCAGATAGACAAATGAATTTTTGAAGGCGTACAACGTTGGCCTTATGAGCTATCCCGCGTACAGTCTCGACCTGGCACAATGTGACTTTTATTTATTTTCAAAAATTAAGAACCAGTTATGCGATCAACGTTTTTCATCACGTGAAGAGGCTGTCGATAGAATGAAAAATATGTTTCACAGATTATTACGGTGGAGTGGCATAAATGTTTTCAAAATTGGTTCATTCATATGAAAAAGTGCAGTAACGCTGACGGAGAATATTTCGAGAAACAATAAATTCATTTCTGACCATTTATAGTATTTTTTTCTCATTCATTCCAGAAACTTATAGTGGGCCCACGTATGTACGTCAACTTCTACACGTGCGTACGCCGCTGTAGCCACTTCAAGTACTCGACCCACCACTTTGAAACAGGAGCGGCGGCAATCTGTAAGGGAAAAAGTAATCCCCGTGTGCCTGTCTGTGAAGTTGCAAAAGCACAGAGGCAGATGGACCGGTGAGAGGACGGCTTCACAAAAGTGGAGAAGAACAGACGAAGCTCACTAGGCGTAACCAGTGTAGCACAGCACCGACAGGATCGAACGTCCTGCTGTGTTCGGCCGCACCGACGACGCTGCTGTACCTGTCGCGCATTACTCCACGACGTCTGAGGATATAGTGGAGTACATCAGACATAAAACCAAATACACCCTGAGGGTCGAGCGGTTGGAGTCCCGCCACAACGCAAATTTTAATTCGTTTGTGGTGAGAGTGCCGACCGAACATCTATCCGCTTTTATGAAGGAAGAGTTTTGGCCGAAGAGTGTCATGTGTCGGCGATTCCGCGGCCGGTTACCTGACATCAGATTACGCCACACGTTGCCGACAAGTGCAATTCGTGTAGATTAGTTAGTAATAGTGTTTTATTATATTGTATTTATGCTAGTAAGTAAGGTATATACTATATAAGGTATATATTATATGGGTCATGTGACCTGAACTAAATAAATAAAATAAAATAAAATATTAAAAAATAGTGCGTTCCAGTTTGGAAGAGTAAGGGTGCTGGTGAAATTGTATGGTGCACCTGGTGGATAAGCAACATGCCTATCCACGACATTTGTAATGCCACTTGGGACTTTAAATCGCAAACATCTGTGGGGCACTGCCACCAAGCCCGTCACCCTGAGACATAAGTTGACAAGTCCCATGTGCCTGTTTACAGCACCCTTACCGTTCAAAACCAAAACACATTACTGCTTGGTGGCAGAAATAGGTAAGGTGGCAGCACTTCCCTGCACGAACTCTATTACAAGGAGCTCTACTGATACTAGACGAGCCCTTCTGACCAATAATTGCACAGAGACAGCGTCTACGCACTATGGTATATAGATAAAGTAAACCTAAATGAATAATAGGCAATATTAATATAGTAAAGTTACTAGGAGATCATATACAAGAAAAACAAGTTAGTTACTTACAAGCTTTCCACATTTCGACTTCTACTAGTTTCCGAGAGAAACTTCGTGTTTCTAGGTGATGATTTCAATTTATACTTCCGAACACACATATTTGAGGCATCGTTAATTAAGAAATGTGCCTTTTATACCTTGTTAGCACTAATTGAACACGTTTCAATTTTGAAGCCACGTGTTGTGACTCTAAACGTTTTACAGGTAGGTATTTAAATATAAGTCCTCTATTCTCCGTTAGAAGTTTTTTTTATCAATATTTTACTTTTATTCATTCATTTTTTGTCGTCATCTGTATAGGGTCCTGCGGTTATTGCATATTGTTTATTTACTTAATATACATAAATACATATATACACTTTATAATTTTATTGTACAATCGGTCAAAAATTTATTATTACTATACATTATGTATTCATTCATTCGATATAAATTTGAAGATAGATCATAACACTCATTAGTATATTTTGCTATTTTTCATGAATACTCACCCTAAGCAAAATTATTAATTTTCTTCGTTTTATTTATTTATTTATTTTTTTCAGGGATAACAAACAATTGTACATGAAATGTTGTAAACATCAGAGTTAAATATTTCTAACATAGGTACACGTACAATCAAGCATTATTCACAAGTTACTATTAGAATTAAAATTAAAATTGTCGTGTGTGATGGGTAGTGCTAAATAAACTAAAATAAATAAAAGGTAAATAAGAAATTAGCTCAGGGCATCAATAATAGCTTTTTTAAATTTAGAAGCAGGCAAATGGAATATGTCAATATTGCTAAACAAATCATTGTAATGAGAAAGAATACGACGTAGAGGAACTCGCTTGCCAGCATTTGTTCTGCAGGTCGCCGTTTTAAACAACGAGTAGGAGCGCACTCGCCGTCGATAAACTCTCATTGGTACATTATATCTAATATGTTGCACAAGATCCGGGCAATCAATTAAATTGTGACAAAGTCTATGGAGTGTTACAGATTGAAGAAGCATTCGTCTATTGT
Source organism: Hyposmocoma kahamanoa (assembly GCF_003589595.1). Lineage (NCBI taxonomy): Eukaryota > Metazoa > Arthropoda > Insecta > Lepidoptera > Cosmopterigidae > Hyposmocoma > Hyposmocoma kahamanoa. Next base: position 5,320,433 of record NW_020653731.1, read on the forward strand.
GAAGTGTTAGCATTCCAAACTTAGATAGTAAACCCTCGTATGACGTAATTTTTCTAAATATTTTATAATATATCGATTTAAGGAATTTAGCTTGAATTTTTTCAATTTGTTCTGAGTATTTTTTATAGCAAAGGTTCCAAATTGAGCACGCATATTCCACTTGAGGTCGAATTAGACTAATATATAAGTAAAGATAAGTTGATAGACGAGAGAAGTCGGTAGCAGTTCTCATGAAAGTTTTCACACACTTGCACTCTGTGCTTTGCTTTGACAATTCTATTGTCAATAAAAAATTGAGCTGTTTCATTGGTTAAAATAACTTCAAAAAAAAAGGAAATAAATTATTTTCTACTTCGCAAACCTACTGATGCATCGTGTAATGTTTTTTGGTGCAGTAAATTTTTTAAATATTTTTTAAAATTATCTATACTGAAATTTAATTTATTAATTATTTACAATAAACCTAACACGATAATTTGGCGCTGTATACGATTCAACTGTGAGTTTTCGCATCAGATATGCCTCGACCTTTTTTAGTAAAGTATAGCTCCTAGTGAAAGATTTCGTCTAGGGAAGTACTGCTACTTTACCTATTTATTTAGATAAGTTAAAGGTAATTAACATTCTAACACTAGCCTCAGAGTACATTTATGAAAATGTAATTTATGTTAAAAGGAATAGTAATTTCTTTATGAAAAATAGTGACAGACATAACATTAATACGAGGAATAAAAATAAACTAGCTTTCTGTCTTCATAAAGTCAAAAAATCATTTAAGGGGCAATATAAACGCTTCTATTACACGATTCCGGTTGATATACAAAATTTGCCTTTCACGAGGTTTAAAACTATCGTGAAACAAAAACTTTATACTAAAGGTTATTATGCAACTTCTGCGTACTTGGATGACAAAAATCCGTGGTAGTAACCCATTTAGCCCATGATAGTCTCGATCTCTGATGTTTCAAATATAAAAAATCAGTATTGTAAATGTTGAATGTTTACAAATGTTATTTACAAAGAGCAACCTCTAGAGTTTCTTGCTTATTCTTCTCAGGGGAATCTGCCTTACGAATGAGCGGTAGAGTTTAACCATTGTGACGATTGCAAGTGTAATAATGCTTATATATGAAATAAAGATTATTTTGAATTTGAATTTGAATTTGACAACCACAAATTACACTCAAACTCACGAGAGAATTAAATGTAGGCTATAGAAATATTTCTCGAACCTGCGACCTTTAAAAATACGAAGGGCGGCTGAAAAGTAATCTACTTAGATAAAATAACAGATGACCATTTTTAAATATCAAATGTATGTAGAAGTTCTATTTGATACTAAGGGGCATTAAGCTTTAAATTTGTTAACAAAATAACTTGTTTTGTGCTTTCTTCTTCCGCCATTTTGTCCATGTAAAGTGAAACGTATTATACAAAAGAGTGTCACTAGTTTTGAAAAAAGAATAAACAACGAATACGTCGCGATAGAGGTCAGTACTTTTGTAGCAGTAGAGCACCTTGTGAAAGAGTCCGTCTAAGGTAGTACTGCCACCTTACTTATTCTGCCGCCAAGCAGTAATATGAGCGTTACTTAGTTCCGAGCTGGGGAAACTACATGCATGTGAGACTTAACCTATGTATCAGGGTGACCGGCGCAGTGGCGTTGCTCCTTAGATTTTTGCAATTTAAAGATTTGAGTGGCACTGTAATGCGTTAGACAGGAGTGTCGCTTACCACCAGCCACGCGACATGTTCGTCCTTTCACTTGGTATCATAAAAAAATTTAGGATTTCTTCACAAACTCAAAAAATACTTTTATTGCCCAAGATTACAAGCTTTTATCTGGCTGTAATGGTTGTTACTTTGTTTTTTATTTATATTTACAAATTTGTTATTCAGCGTACTCAACGGTACGCCTTTCTTCTACGAGCACTTGACTAAACATTTAGGAAGCAATTTCACTTGTATTCTTTTTTATATAAAGTACTTCTTTTTGCGAGATCTGTGTTTTGTTACGGTTTTGTTCCATAATATAAATATTGGGAAGACATTTTTGGAGCTGTTGGTTATGTTTTTAGAAAATGGGAAAATAGTAATGAAAAAAAAAATAATAACGCACACTCTCATTTCCCTAGGGAAACCCTGTATCGCGGGTGCCATGTAATTTGCTATAATTCGTAATTATGATAGTTTGTATATATATATATATTTGTTGGTTAGATGCAGAAAAATATAACCCACATCCTCTCCAATTCTTGTAACTCTATCGACTGATATTGTTCAATATAGAGTTACAAGAATTTAACAATATCAGTCGATAGAGTTACAAGAATTGGAGAGGATGTGGGTTATATTTTTCTGCATGAATGTTGTGGATAGCAAATTATAGGGGACGTTCACCGCTGTGTTGTAATTACCCAATTATCGCAATTTTGGACACGAGGAGCCATCTCAGCACAACGTGATAGAACAGATACCGCACGTGGCGCCAATGCAGCGAAACATAACGACATCACAGTCATCATCGGATACCGGACGTGCACCCTCGTCTTTTTTTATCAGGGTTCCAAGTAATAAATGTTACGATAATTATCAGATTTGTATTTATATTTTGATAATACACGGGTAAGGTAAAAAAGTCAATACAAGCTTAACTACTAGAAAGCAAAACTGGGATTTTTAAATTATATGAATAAAATTGGGTCCCCGTGCCAAGGTGCCCAAGATGATGGCAGCATCCCCCCTTTGTATTCCTATGCTAATGCGTTGGGCAACGTTTCCCAGACACTCTATTAATTTTTTTGATAATATTTTGTACAGATGAAGGGCAATGGGACCCCACGGGTCAAGGGTTTCGACTCCAAAGGCTGTAAATAGGTAGTCGAAGTCAAGGTCCTGGTACTTATTACTTTCCATTCTTTCCGCCAGTTTCCGCTGGAGATGGGATGGGGCAAGTGTGTCGGCACTTGTGACGTCCCACAGCAGTGCCCGGCCCATCATACTCCAAGGGATGAGAGTCATTCCGGGCGTTTGCCATCTGTTCGCGACATGCCGCTTGCCTCGAGTAAAGCGGGCACGTTAACTATAGCAGGCACGTTAATTATCACAACATTTATCTTGAGAAATGAATCTATTTTGATGTTTATAAAATTAATTGAAACAACAAAATGCTATCTCTAGCAATAGCCCCTTTTATATACTTACTCTATCGCGCGTGATCAGGAGAGTACAGGCATTCCCGCCTGCACGCGCAATCATGCGCGATTACCTGTTTAAAGTTTCTTAAGCTAACGTTCTTTTGCACGCGATAGCTCATGTTCGTTTTTATTACAAGGGAAGAGCGTCCGTGTAAAGAGCAACCTTGGAACGCACAATTGCGCGATTGATGAGCGTAATCGCGCGGTCTTTCCTTTTTCCTTCCAACATATTTACATGCGCTCGCAATTACGCACAATTTCTGTATCACGCGCAATAGAGTGACTACGTAAAGCCTGCTATTGTTGTGTGTTTAGATGTGTCCAAATTCAAAAGGCGGCAAACAAATTTGTCAGTTGTGATATCTCGAGAACGCGAGCTATAGTTCCTTATACCTTTATAAGGATTACGATGACTGTTCCTTTTACTCTATCTATCTTTTGAGACAAGAGAAACGTTAGCAGAATTTGCACCTTTTCGGCGAATGCATCGTAAGTTATTGAATTTAGCAGAATTGTAGTGGACTGTATCAATGGGGTTGGGGTGGGTGCTCTTAAAGAGTAAGTAAGACATACAAAATGTACTAATACTTTATTTAACAAACAATGCACAGTTATCCTCCAAAACAGAAACAGTAGACAAAAAGGAAGAAAAAAGCGCCAAAACAAGCACATTTAAATTTAGAATTTCAATATAAAACTGTTAAAAAGGCTATATATATATATAAAAACATATACAAAAAATATTTATAGCTACCGCTTCGATTCGCTATAGTAATGATTGTTAAAACACTTAAAGCGGATAATCAAAGATAAGTAGTGTATTTCAAAATTCATAACACTTTATCGGTTCTTCCATATAACTCAACACATTTGACTTAAAACCGCGCCCATCTTCTCGCAATCTTCAATCCTCTTACCCCACCTAACCTTACGCAAAATATCAGTCGCCGTCATCGATTGGTACGTTTAGACTGTGACGATGTGACCGCCCTCATCGACATCCCACCTTTTCATCACCCTCTCTGATTCTTGATGGCTTATAAAATTTTGAATCGTTCTCGAATTCCTTTTTCCATTCTCTATTCTTATGGCGTTGGCTCGTTCCATCATCAATCCCATCAAAATTCTCAAAGCGAGAGGACGTGCCCATCCTCATGTAAAACTCAAACTTCACGCAATTTACTGTTTTCAAATCATTAGATATGCATACTCAGCCTTTTGGGCCTTTTCATTTCTACAATTGTATTTAAATTTATGTGGACCGAGTATTTTCTTTGTTTTTGTTAAGGCTATGCTACAGGACTAGAGGATCTACAACTCTTATTTAAAACCAAATGTTGTTACTTCATCTGGAAGTATATCGTTATGCCATATACGGCAAAAACCAAAGCGTATATGTGTTAAATTCAAATTATGTCTCTTAGAAAAACATCTCATTTTACAGTCATTAATATAAGTTCGATTATTGCTTGCACAGATTGGAAGATATATCCTTGGACAGTGTCGACAACCTAGTCCTGGACGTATTTCTGTTATAAGCTGAGGGTCCCTTGTTCCCATTGAATAGAAGTCGCTGAAATTACGTCCCTTATAATGATGGTGTTGCGACCCAATTTCTCGGAACAACAGGAGTAATACTGAAAGAAATTATTTATTTATTATTAGACATTAAGTTACATTCATTAAATATTTATTTATTTTTTACACACAGCCTCGCACTCAAAATTCAAAATCCAAAATAATCTTTATTTCATAGGTAAGCATTATTACACTTGAAATCGTCACAATGGTTAAACTCTACTACTCATTCGTAAGGCAGATTCCCCTGAGAAGACACACACAACATTCCACATTCAACATTTACAATATATATATTTTTTTGTTTTGAAACACCAGAGATCGAAACCACCTCCATGAGCTAAATGGATTACTACCACGGATTTTTGTCATGCAATTACGCCGAAGTTGTATAATAACCTTTATTTTTATTCCTCGTATTAATGTTATGTCTGCCACTAATTTTCTTAAAGAAATTACTATTCCTCTTAACATAAATTTCATTTTCATAAATGTACTGTGAGGTTAGTGTAAGAATGTTAATTTCCTTAAACTTATCTCTCAAAGATACTCTGGGGCCCTTAGATTGTAAATTGTCCTAACCGTACGATTCTGCAGGACAAAGATTCTATTGATATCGGCAGCATTACCCCAAAGCAAATTGCCGTATGTCATTAGACTGTGAAAGTAGCTGAAGTAAACCAGTCTAGCGGTTTTGACGTCTGAAAGTTTCCGTATTTTTTTAATCGCGTTCATTGCAGAGCCGAGCCGTTTTGATAACTTACTTATATGTGGACCCCATTGCAATTATTATTAGCATCAACGTTATACCTACAAAGACAACTGTATCCACAAGATTCAATTTTTCGTTTCTGATTACAATGTTTGTGACCGTCTCTCTGACATTGGGTAATGTAAATTTCACACAATTTGTTTTTTTTTCTCATTAAGGAGTAGATTATTAACAGCAAACCAAACAACTACTTTAGAGCCTTTAGTGCCTTTTAACTTTAAATAATAAGGAAGTATCATCAGCAAACAATACTATCTCATGTTTTATACCCTCTGATGAGGTTAGGTAAGTCATTAATATAAACTTAAAACAAAAATGGGCCTAGAATTGAACCTTGAGGGACACCCATGCTAATTGCCGACCCTGATGATCTCGTACCGTTAACATCGACCCTCTGTACCCTACAACGCAAATACAATTTAACCCATATATGCCCAGAACTATTTTTGGTCTCCGATTTCTTTCATTTTTGGATATGTGAGTACCTGAAGGGTTCTTATGATGAATCCAAAAGAATATATGAGGTGGGTGGTGGGGGGATCCTTTTTTTTTAATGGGTCGATAACGACCCCTGGGTCAAATATATAGTCAAGTATTATATAGCTCATGTCATTGTCTTTGTTACCTGGATCTAATATGTTAATGCCGAATAAAATGCTATTATTGTAAATCAACTTTTTATTTACTAACAAAACTTAAGAGTGAAAGAGAGAGAAACATTTTGCATGCAAATTGACGCCACATTTAGTACACGCTGTAACTGTTTTATTTTTACAGAAAGCACATCGAAGTCTCTTCACAGCCTTTTCGATCATGTGCTCCGAATTGTGTTTCCGCACCGAATAAGGTACAGTGGTTTGTATCTTTCGTGTGGGTCCGGGTTGAAGCTTTTCATTTCCATAGTTCTGCAGCCATACGCGGGTAATGCTCCTTCGAAACTCAAGAGTGTCGATGTCACTCCGGTACTGGCGAGCTAGAAGTGTGGCATTATTTACCGCGACGTCAATAAGCCAAAAAATAATAGGTGTATACCACTTCTTGCCTCTCATTGCAATCCTATAGACGCCCACGTTGGCGTCCAGTCGATCCACACCTCCCATATATTGATTGTATTGAGAAATCAGGTATGGTTGCGGAATATCGATTCTTGATTTTAGGGCAGCTGAGTACCTTTTCGCCTTTTGTATGGGATGTACCCCATGTTCACTAGACAATAGTGTTACAACACTATTATCGTGCCACCTAACAGCGCATATCCCGTTTGTTTCATCCAATTGGTAATCGTAGTACCCTCTTTCTTCTTTTTGGCATTTTTTCATGTCCTTTAGTGGGCAGTTTTCAATTCGGTTATTCCGCACCGTCCCTGTTAAGAACACGTTTTTTTCTTTGAGCTCGCTAACCAATGGCAGTCCAGTAAAAAAATTGTCGCAGTAGACAGAGAAAACTGTGTCGGGATACTCCTCTTGTACTTTAGTTATTAGTTTCTTGATAACATAACGTCCCAGTCCTGTATCGACACGCTCTGAGCGCCCTTGGTAAGGATCAGCAATCAGACAGTAACCCAATCTCGTCGCAGCAATCCACATTTTGAACCCAAACCTTATTGGTTTCCCTCTGATATGTTGTTTACAACCATGTCTACCGTAATACGGAACCATGGATTCATCAATACTTATTTCTTTTTCAATAGGAGCATACTGTAGAAATTTAGCATTTAGCATATCAATAAGCGGGCGTACTTTTGCCATCTTGTCATTTTCAGATAGTTCTGAGTTATTGGCTACATGGAAATAACGCATTATTTCTTCGAATCGATTTCGACGCATACTGTTTGCGACAAGAATATTGTGAGTATCTTTATTACTCTCCCAGTACATGCGGCGTCGCGGCAACGGAGCATAACCGGACAAAATAAGAATACCAATAAAGCAGTACATTTCTCTGTCAGATAAAGAAAATTTTGTATTTCCTGATTGAACAGCATATATTACTGTTTGTCTGACTAAATATACAATAACGTCTCGATTGAAAAACATTTCAAAAAACGTGACTGGGTCAGTATTTTCGCATAAAATTGTTACAGACCTAGGTAGCGGTATGTTCCACTCACGATTGAGCGGGGGAAGATCTTTTTTCACCCAGGTGCGCCCACCCGCTTGGTGTTCAGTATTCGTTTCTCGCCACCTGCCACGCCCTCGTTTGCGGTTGCTACCGCGGGACCTTCCACGGGCTCTTGTACGGGCTGTTTCTCGAACCGTTCCTCGAGCCGTTCCTTGGGCCATTCCACGGGACGTTTCACAGGCCATTCTACGGGCCCTTCCACCCGCTTTTACCACCAGAGACGATGGTGCGATATCTTCTAGTTCCTCATCCTCGCTGGAAGTGGTATCCTCAGCTAAAGGACGTCTCAAAATAATACTTGCAGGTGCGAGTAGCTGTCGACGAGATAAGTGATGAAAATATACATCTTCTTCATCGCCAGAATCACCGTCAGATACCCTACCACTACCTGGCGGCTCAATAAAAATATCAACACCTCGTGTCTCATCATCGGAGTCTAAATTTTCTAGCTCGTCTATTATCTCATTCGTCGTAAGCAATTTTCGAGACCTAAAAATAAAAAACAGCAATTAAATATATATCTTCCCACAGGGTCGTTAACGACCCATAAAAGTTGTGACAACGATCTAAGTCTTAAAAAATATCTATTTTCATAAGTTTTCAATATTATAAGATAGGTAAACTATCCCATTTTGTAATAAAAACAACATAACACGTACATTTTTAAATAAAAAAAATATACTTACATTTTTCTCAGCAAGAACACACTTTTTTAGCACCACTAAACGAGTTATGTCTTGAACTTACCCCACAGATTACAAAATTGACTATTGAACTAAATTACCTATTTGTTTTGGAAGATAATACATTTATTATTCGATAGATGGCTCTAGGTGGTGCAAAAAAAGCGTTTTCGTGAACATACTCACGCGTTTTTTAAAACCTGTTTTACAGGACAAAATCGACCCAATGGGCATATATGGGTTAAGAAGGTCGAGGTCACGTCCCGCCACACCATGATGCCAAAGTTTCCTGACCAGTGTATCATGGTGCATACAATCAAAAGCCTTGGTAAGGTCACAGAATACACCAATAGTGTCATGTGAGACTTTCCATGCATCAAATATATGTTTCAGCAACTCAACACCAGCATCGGTTGTAGAGCGACCCCGAATGAAACCAAATTGTTTAGGAGACATTAAGTTGTTACTATAAAAATGTGCACACATCTGATTTAGAATAATTTTTTCAAATATTTTACTGAGAGTTGGTAGCATTGATATAGGTCTGAAATTGGTGGGGTCTGAAATTCTACCAGATTTGAAAAGTGGATTAACTTTTCTTTGCTTCATGAGGACAGGAAAGACACCATCATCAACACATTTATTAAAGACACAGGCTAAGTAAGGCGCTATATAAGCAACTATAGAACTAATTACTCTGACTGAACGACCAACAAGATCAGCAGTATTTTTTATGCTTATAGACTTAAAGGCTTTAACAATGTCGTTTGGAAATAGACAACGGAACCTTAAATTAGTGATACTAACTGCATTATTTTCTTTTATTCAGCGGCGGTGGGAGATGAATTAGTAGTCAAAATTGGAATGTCAGTAAAAAAAATTTCAAATATTTTAGCAACTTCTACGTCTGTGTTTACAATTTTGTCATTAAATCTTAGTTGGAAATCTAAGTTACGAGGTTTGACATTTCCAGTTTCGCTGTTTATAATATTCCAAGTCGTTTTTACATTCGCGCTGCTTTTAATTTTATTATTTATAAACCTTGCTTTGACTGCAACACAAACACGTTTAAATATTTTCGAATACTTCCTAACAAAATCATTAAAACTGTTACAAGTGTTATAGGTCCATTCATCGTAAAGATCATATAGCCTCTGTCTACTTTTGTGAATTCCCACAGTCGCCCAATCACTAAATTTCAGTGAATTATTAATGGGTATGATTTTGGACTTAAAAACATTATTACGTTCACTTTTCACTGTATTGAAAACTGAATTATACAATTTATTGGGATAGATAAATGGCCAGCGACAAGCTGCCTACATATTTTATACATTTTCTAACGAACTCACCAAACACGTGTGACCGACTAGCGTAATGCACCGCTAAACTGGCATGAATGAAAAGTACAGTCAGCAACTTGCCGCTGGCCAAATGTAGTTGCGCCGTGTGGCTCGTGTGGCGACACAGAATCCACTCCATAATTGTTTCGCTTAACAATTAGGGTACGGAAAGCCAAAAAGGTTTTTAGTCAGAATGAGTTACTAACTTTTTATACACGAGTGTGGGATTCAATGTACTTACAATGTAAAGTAACCAGTTCTATTCTTACGTCAGCCATAACGAGTAAAACACAGTTCCCATTTACTATATTAGAAAATCCATTATAAAGAAAGGTTTGTCATCGAATGGCCAATTTATCGATCCATAAACTTCAGCACATATTTGCAATAATTCTGCCCGTAAAGAATGTTAATTGACTTCCTTTTTTATGGGTTTGTCTGAATATACCGCGTACAAAATAATTTTTCCGAGTTCCAAAGAACTCGCAAAAAAAATTAATGAAATTATTTTGAATCAGGTGTCATCTTTTTTTGAAAATTACTATGAATAACAATTACTAATGTATCAGAGAGCCATCAAGCTGAGTCATAAACCTAATTAACAAAACCCACTATAATTTATTATTATTATTGATACAAAATGACAATTTAAATCTTATTTTTAATACTTAATCAAGTCAACAACTTAGTCATCGCAAATATCAGAATAATATGATAGTACAGGGTACCCTGTTTGAATGAAATGAAATGTAATGAAATTGAACGATATGTAATAAAATGAAATAACATGTAATATTTTTGTACACAAAAGCTTAAACAGACGTTACTAATTAGTGAGGCATATCGTACAGTTCGGCATGCAAAAATTCAAACTTATATTACACAAAGATATTATGAGTTCTATATGTACTACAGTGTAATAAATTTATTAAATACATTCTAAAATTCTTTGGCAAAAACAGATTTTTAGTTTCCTACACAATTGATTTGTTCCTCTATATGGATCTTAAAAAACCAATCACGGGACTTTCTGCCTTGCCGCCTACTGCTTCTTCATAGAGAAGCAGTAGGCTTTTAGTAGAGCTCCTTACGAAAGAGTTCGTCCAGGGAAGTACTGCCACCTTACCTATTTTTGCCGCCAAGCAGTAGTGTGACCATTACTGCATTTCGGCTTTGAAGGGTAAGGGTGCTGGTGAAATTACAGGCACACGGGACTTGTCAGCTTATATGTCAGGGTGACGTGCCCATTGGTAGTGCCAATCAAATCTTTTTTTTATATATGACATCAAGTGACGAGACGAACAAGTCGTGCACCTGATGGTAAGCTACTCGCCTGTCCATAACAGTTGCAGTGCCACGCAGAGCTTTAAATCCCAAAGATCTCTGCGATTTTTAGTTCTGAGTGACACTGCCACTGCTATGGACTAACGTGTTGCCTACCACCAGGCGCACGACTTGTTCGTCCCGTCCCGAGAAAACTAATCATCACCTTTAAGATCAAACATAGTTAATAAAAATATTGAATAATTAACTAGCACCAACAATACATTATAAAACGCTGTTCCACGCAATAAAAACGCAATTCCTAGCGAGGATTGGAATATATTTATAATAATTATAATAATAATTCTTCATTTCAGAAAAAGTTTCCATAATTGTTAGTAAGACTTAGCAACTATGTTAGTAGGTACTTATTGAATCCTTGTCATTGATATTGGCGTTTGATCTACGTGGCCTATTTGAGAAAGTAGCAATCTCATAAGACGTTATAAAAAAGTTTTAAAAACAGAAGCGTCAAAATCATTAGGAAATCGATTTGTATGCGACCACCGATGTCGCAAAATCGTAAACTTGGTACATTAATCTTGTGGAAGACGATTCAAATTTATCTTTGTTTTAGCAACTTTTCTTAATAAATTCGGCACTGCTGCTGTTTGATAGGAAAAGACGATCAAATCAGGGCTGCACTCTGTAGATTTTTTACGCTGTCCTCTTATTAAGGTGCTTCCGGGTGAAAATATATTCGTCAACGGCAATCGACGGTTTGTTCATACAAGAAACACTATTTGTTTTGTTTATTTATTAATTGATATACATGTACTACTATTGTAAATTGATCTTAAAGAAATATCACAGTGACTGTAGGATCATGAACCCTGTTGGGGCATTGCAATATATTACAATTAATTTAATTCCCTACGGGATAAAATCTGTAATGAGGAAATCCGTAGGAGAACTAAGGTAACCGACATAGCTCGAACAATTGCTCAGCTGAAGTGGCAGTGGGCGGGGCACATAGCTGGAAGAACCGATAGCCATTGGGGCGGAAAGGTTCTTCAATGGCGACCGCGCAACGGACGACACTCAGTGGGTAGGCCCCACACCAGCTGGACCGACGATCCGGTTAAGGTCACGGAAAGCCGACGGATGCGGGCAGCGTAGGACCGATCGTCGTGGAGACCGTTGGGGGAGGCCTATGCCTAGCAGTGGGCTATATATATGTATGGCTGAAATGATGATGATGATATTTAATTTAGTTCTATTAACAGAGGTTGCATGCAAATAATTTTAACAATATAACAAAACAAACGAAGTACTTTATATTATATGGTTAAAAATAAATTGCTGAAAATGATTTAATGTCAACTAAATATAAGAAAATAAATATAAAGCTTTATTAGATATACACAGGCTAGACCGCAAAAATAGAAGGTATGTATGAGTATAATTAGTAATGTCAATTAATATTTTGTCGTCAAGGAATTCATTCATAGAATAATAATAACATTTTTCAGTTAGAAAATATTATAATTTAACTTTGAAGGATTTATCAGTTTGGTCATTTTTAATATTTGAAGGTATCTTATTATTTATATTAATGGCTCTATAATAAGGACTATTTCTGAATAATTCTAACCTTGGCTTAGGAAGCACTAGTTGTTTGTTGCGGCGTGAGCTACGTGTAAATTGGTGTAAGATACTGTTTGCAACCTTTCACATTTATATGGCGAACGGCTATGGAGTGGAATTCCCTGCCTGCAGACTTGTTCCCTGAACGTTATAACTTGGACATTTTCAAGGCGAGAGTGAATAGGCATTAGATAATGCCTATTCATGGTCGATCGCCATGGAGGTCGACGATCGTCGACCTCATCGTCACTTTCCATCAGGTGAGATGGAGGTCAATGCACATTTACAATAGAATATAAAAATACTAAATAAACAAATAACGCACACACTCATAGCCACGCAGTAATAAAACCCTGTAGCAGTAGAGCTCCCTGTGAAAGGGTTCGTCCTGGGAAGTACTGCCACCTTACCTATTTCTGCCGCCAAGCAGTAATATGAGCATTACTAAGTTTCGATTTAGAAGGATAAGGGTACTGGTGAAATTACAGGCACATGGGACTTGTCAACTTATGTCGCAGGGTGACGGGCGCAGTGGCAGTGCCCATTTGAGCTTTGCGATTTAAAGCTCTGAGTGGCACTGCAACTGTTACGGATATGCGTGTTGCTTACATGGTGCACACGACTTGTTCGTCCCATCACATGTTATTTAAAAAAAAACCCTGTATCGAGGGAGGCGTGGACACACACATAGATTACCACAAATTAACTTACCTAACCTAAAGGTAACTTTTAACTATAAACAATAAATTTTTTGTTAACTCTAAACAATAAAATTATTTTATAAAATTTTTCAGAGCAACGTCCGAACTAGACACAGTATTTATTGAAATGTTAATTATATGCATTGTTACTTGCTGAATAATGCAATTCAATTACAAAATGCGGAGTTATAATCTCCTATGAGTAAAATTTGAGATTTATTCCAAATGGCCAATATTTCGCGTTGCATTTAGTATGAACACAGACCATTGTTCGCCTAAAACGCTTTTAATTCCAACCCTGCTCCGAGATAAGAGACAGGCCATTCAGTCAACTGCCTGAACTTTTGATTACAAGTTGGCCGTTCGCAGTCACGCTTCACGGATACCTCATTATCCTAACTGTAATTTGTAGACCTCTAAGATAACGCATCATATTTAACCATAGGCCAAAACCGACAAGAGTGCGTATAAAATATTCGCTCGGGTAAGTGTTTAGAGAAAATATACTTTCACCATTAAACATTAAATGTTTTTTTTTATTAAAAAGTTAAAAATGGTCATCGTCTAGGCTAGTCATCGTCAATAATTATGCAGAAGACACAACGTAATTGTCTATGTTTCGTGGATAATTCATAGAAGAAGTAGTTTAAATGACAAAACTGGGCCGCAAAGGCGGTTTTTTTTGGAAAGACGGAACGTTTTTTGGAAAGACCGAACATTGGGCTGTTACACGGTTAGCTGGCAGAACTGTTGAGAAATGCGTAATGCTTAGCTTTTAATAAATGACTGTATTAATTCATATCAAATCACCAAACTTATAATATACCAACAACGAATGCAGAACATAATAATATAATTAGAAAATTAAGTTTTGCAGAAGCATAATTCCTCTGGGAACGGAACAGAATTCAACTTTAGCGCTCAACGAAACTGTATCTGTTAATTGTTTTGCCCATTCTGCCATATTCCGTACATTCCTTTAAATCTTTCATCTATGTTGTGGTTTCAGAATGTAATTTTTAAAACTAAACAAATAAATTTTATGTTTTCCAGATAACGTCTATTGTGGAAATCGATATTACTTTTTAAATACGAGTCTGAGTTATCAGAAAATAGTAATTTTTATATTTAAAAAAGGGTTTTGGTAATGTATTGATTGACCTTACGTCATAAGTGTTTTTATCACTATGAAAGCCATAAGCCTGGTTTCACAGCTGTGCGTAAGTTCCGCACCGACTGTCCGCCTGCGGGCCATCCGCAGTGTTCTGAATCGAGTATTTAATTTAGTGCAGAAATTCAACGAAGAGTGTCGCCTATAATGAACGCACGGGAGGCTTGGGCGGAGTTCACGCGGAGCATGTTCCGTACCGAGCAATCCACGTCATTGTAAAACGATATTCGAACGCCACACTTGTTACTCCGCATTGGTCTGAAACCAGCCTAAAAGAATACGATCTGTGTGTACGATCCTTTGAATTCATGTGGCGGATTTAGTCATGCATATTTCAGGTTCTTTTAAGACGAGGGTTTAAGCCATTATACACCACGTTTGCCCAATATGGGTTGGCGACTTCTGATGATTTCCAGGGGTTGACGTCCTTCTTTGACATGTTTTCATGAGTTTTCCCTCATCGTTAGTGAATAGTTGTAGAGCTCTTTGTGAATGAGTTCGTCCAGGAAAGTACTGCCATCTTAAGCCAGGTACTCATTAGGGAGCTGTCACTGTAACGTGACAGACACCGTAAGAAGGTTCTAGTATGTATGCATGAAACAGTCTTTACTCGATAGAATGAGTACCTGGTTATCGTCGGCTGAATGCGAACCGCACGCGAACCACATACACACTACAATTTTCGGTAACATAACATACAACTGTTATGATTACAGTTCGCTATTGAGTACCCGGTTTTAACTATTCCTGCCGCCAAACAACAGTGTGGGCATGACTGCATAACTGTTTCGATTTTGAAAGGTAAGGGGCCGTTGAAATTACAGTCACATAGGACTTGTCAACTTTATAATAATAATAATAATAAATAAATAATTTATTTGTCATTCAAGGCCCACTTGTTAGTAAATACAGAGACAAAACATAAAAACATACATTATTTCGTTCGAGGCGACGCCGACTACCCCATCATCTCACCAGAACCTGGACGAAATGACGAAGCATCGGCGTATCGAGCTTAGCCTCAAACGTTTTCAGGATGCTGTTAGGACTAGAACGCAGTCTAGAGAGTAGTGACTCCGTCTTTTTTCGCATCATAGCAAAAAGTCATATACTCCCGATTGAGCAAACATCGATCGATGCGCCACAATATCGCGGTAGTCCCAACGGCATCCTGAAACCGTTATTATATTGAACGCGCAGGGCGCCGAGTGCCTTCTGCGTATACTTAACCCACAGACCACCCGTGTAGAAGGATTGACAATACGCCTTGAATAAATTTGTCTCAAGGTGATGGGCGCAGTGACAGTGTAGTTCAAATCTCTGCGATACAAAGCTTTAAGTGGTACTACAAGTGTTATGAATGAGCTTACCACCAGACCCACGACTTGTTCGTTCTATTACTTATATTTAAAAAAAGAGAAGTATTGCTACTGAATGTTTATCTACTCATGTAATCTGTTTTGTACCATTCAATAATGTACAAATGCTGTAAGGCATTCTTCACCAGTCAACCATTAGGCCAAACAGAAAAAAAAACAACAGGTTAGTGCTACACTTAGAACAAAAATAAAAACCATAAGTCAAAATTCGGTGGTTAATTTATACGGTATAAAAGAGGCATAATATAGCATAAATATACTTAACACACCTAATATACGTATCTAATATAAATGTTCACAAATGGACATAGTTATGCAAACAAGAACCAACCCACACCTCGAGTGAAATTGAGTTATGTATTTAGATAGAACACCAGACGTGTCCTTTACCCGCTCACAAAAGATCCTGGCAATACACCAAGCTAAAACGGAGAAAATAAAAGTCCTCCAGGGTACCAACCCTAAATAAGTAACTTTTTAATAGCTAAAAAGAACCATGCTGTTTAACTTCATATAATCTATTTTTTTAAACATACTAAATGGATCCATGTCACATGTACTAAAGTATTGTATAGATCTTTAGTGTTTTCATTATGAAAACTAGAACATGGTTCTCGTTAAGTAAATAAAAAGATACATAATGTTTTCTGTTTATTGCTATATAATATAATAGTTTCCCTATATCATTCTTAATGCTACACATAACTAACGTTGTTTGTCTCAAATAACTTACCTATTTATTTCTTCACACTGTTTTTACAAAAGTCTAATTATCTCGAAAGTGACATTTTGTGGGTTGGTTCTAGTTTGCATAACTATGTCCAAATGTAAGTAACTTACACATTAATGTCTTAATATAAATACCGCCACAATGGTTATTAAGTTGACTTAGTGAACCTCTTGAATAAAACCCTTTTAACATAATGTGTAAAGCTTTAGCTTTTTAGTTTAGTTGGTACAATACTATGCATTGATCGAACCAAACAGTATCAGAAAGCAACTCAAATTGGTAGAAACCTTTAGAATGGAACAAGTTACACGGATCTGTGCTTATAGCATTTTAAAAATGTATCTCATACCGGCTGTGGTTCAAGTCGATTTCAAAAGACCTTTACACTGTTCAATTGTTGAAATGTAGTTTAACAGGCCTTGTGCCATGATTCTTTGCGTACGAATATAATCTCTGTGTACTGCAACATATGAATGTTTATTCGGGTACATATAACAAGTAACCCCACCGTTTCAGGGTGAAATATGAACTGAACATCTTTTACATAGGAAGGTCATCAACTGCAGTCGTATCGTAGTCCAATCGCAACCGTTAAATGAACGTATGACGCCAATACGTTGATTGCAAAAGGCATCGAGAGAATTTTTGAAATGGAAGCTCCCAATTCAAAATTCGAACTCGAATACGGAATCCCTTGTGCGGAATCATCTCGATTTTGGAATGTTTTCCTATCTCCGTTCGATTCCGATGCCTCTATTTGTACTAAAAGTAACCTACGCACTCTAAATTTGTGCTTTAAGTTTCTGGGTGACCTACTCAAACATAAAATTTGAGTGGCTTTTGCTGCTTGATTTGATCTAGTAGTTATTATAATATAATAATAATAGTTAGCCTATGTATGGTCCCACCTCTAGGCACAGGCCTCTCACTGAGAGGGCTTAGGCTGTAGTTCCCACTTGCTTGGCTTGGAAACTTCACACACATCATCAAATTACTTTGTAGATGTACGCAAGTTTCCTCACGGGTTATTCCTATCTGGTCCCCTGCAACTCATCCACCACCAATTTAAATCCCAACTGACCCCCTCTATATTTTGCAACTCCCAACGGATCTCATATTTTTATTTGTAAAGTGAGTACAGTCAAGAGAAAAAGAAGTTTTAAAATCAAATCTTCATTTATTGAGCAATTGTGATCATATGTTATAATTATCACCGACAATCAAATTGTTTTTGCAATGTCATTGATATGGACATTTTTCAAATCACAAATAACAAAATATCAGTTATACTATATAATATTTCAAATTTAAATTTAATGCTAAAATTATCACAGAAAATATTATTTTTTTGTGACAGGTCATTAATATAAACATATTGCAAATCAAAAGTAACTAAAAATCAATCTAAAGTTATAAACCAAATAAAATACAGCAATACCCTCAAATACATTTTCTTGTTGACTGTACCACAGTACCTACCAAAAATAAGCTGGTAAATATCGGGGTATCAGGTGGGAATAAAATATTAATATTTATTCTTGATCCCCGGCGCAGGGAATTCGATGGGAATAGAAAAAAGTGATCCACCAGGGGATCGGTTTTAGGGGATCAGATGGGAATTACCTTCCTCACGATGTTTTCCATTACCGAAAAACTAAATAAATAAATGACATACATTGCTCTGATTCCAAGGTAACTAAAAGTTTTCAACATTGACTCGGTCGGGATGGAACCCGGGACCTCAGAGATGGCGACATCCTAAAAACCGGTGTGCAATCTCGACCACAGAGGTCGTCAACTCGTGGTAAATTCAAAACTCACACATTTATCTCCCACAAACAAAGCTCTTCACGCAGCAGCTAGAAGTAGAGCAAAGGAGACGGGCTATAAGTTCGTTTGGGTTCGGAATGGCAGAATCTTTATGAGGAAAAGGGAAGATACTGATTATGTTTTAGTAAAAAATATGGACATGTTAAATAATATTCATTAATATACTTTTTATTTATTTATAAATCTAATAGTGCTTGTATGTTACATTTCTGTTTTCCAAATTCGCTAATTTAAACATTTATTATCAGAATGTCAGAGGTTTAAGAACTAAAACTCACGTATTTTATCGTAATATAAGTTGTTCAACTTATGATGTTATTATTCTCACGGAAACAAACTTAAATAGTAGCGTTAATAGTTCGGAATTGTTTGACTCTAGATACCAAGTTTATAGAAGAGATAGAGAAATGACGGGTTTTCGCGGATTCAATGATGGAGGTGGAGTTCTGATAGCGGTTTCTAGAAATCTAAATTCTAGAAGAATGGTCAATTGGGAGAGTTCATGTGAGGATCTCTGGGTTACCATCGAGGGTCCTTTTGATCTTGCTACTCATTTATCGCTGTGTGCTGTGTACCTGCGCTCTCCTATTTCGAAGCCAATACTTGAACATTTTCTGAATAATTGTAATGCTGTCTCTGAAAACCATGATTTTAAAACTTGTATTATTGGAGATTTTAATCTTAGTTGCATTGACTGGAACCAAGTTAATAACAATACACTGCTGTATCATACTTCGCCTTTAGGTCATCAAGTAATTGATTTTGCCAATATGAACGGTCTGAAGCAAGTTAACGGAATTGTTAACAAGACGAGCAGAGTTCTTGATTTGGTGTTAACGGACGTGCAATTTTGTAATGTAAGTGAATCTCAAAATGTAATTAGTGTTATTGACACATATCATCCCCCCTTAGACATAACTTTATCGAACAACTCTGGTGGGAATCGCTTGAAAATCAATAATCTGAACTGGAGATTTAATTATTTTAAAGCAAACTATTTAGACATTAATGAAGAGCTAAGTAATTTCAATTGGGATATATTGTTTTCTGATTGTAATCATGTCGATGACATGCTATCTATATTCTATGATCATATTTACAAGATTATCAATAAATTTGTTCCTAAAATTAATTTTAACCGAAACAGAACAAAATATCCAGCCTGGTTCAATAAAAATCTAATAAAACTTTTACGTGAAAAGAATAAACATAGAACTTTATACAAAAAATATAATAATCCAATGGATAATCTGACTTTTAAACTATTACGAACGAACTGTGAAAAACTTGCTAACAAATGCTACAATGCGTATATACAGTTAGCTGAGGAGAAAATCAACGTCAATCCCAAATATTTTTGGTCTTTTGTGAAATCGAAAAGAGGTGGTCATAGTACTTATCCTGATACAATTACGAATGGCACAGATGTTTCGGCGGTTGGTGATGAGATTTGCAATTTATTTGCAACACACTTTTCTCTGGTCTATCAAGATATTGGCAGTAATTCTCAGACACCTTTTTCTGAATATTGGCAGCGTATTAATATGAGTAGTGCGGGTGCCACGTCTATTTATGTTACTCGTGAGGTGGTGTTCAATAAATTAAAAAAACTGGACGTCAATAAAAGCGCAGGTCCTGACTCAATTTCTGCGGTCTTTTTCGCAAACTGTGCCGATGGTTTGGCTTATCCGTTGCAATTGATTTTCAACAGATCCTTGTCAACAGGAACATTTCCTTGCTCATGGAAATCGGCTCAGGTGGTGCCGATATTTAAATCTGGTGACGAAGCCAACGTGAACAATTACCGTCCAATCTCATTGCTGTCGGTTCCTGCCAAACTATTTGAATCCATTGTTTACCCAATTATTAGTAACCATTTTAAACAATTTCTATCCACACACCAACATGGTTTTGTTAAAGCGAGATCTACGTGCTCAAATTTAGTTTCGTTTGCAGAAAGTGTAGTCGATACTATAGATAGGGGTAGCCAAATAGACGTAATTTACACAGATTTTAGTAAAGCTTTTGACCGCGTATCCCACAATGTACTGCTAAAAAAACTATCTGTGTATGGCTTTGGTGGCACAATGTTTCAGTGGATTTGCTCGTACTTAAAGGATCGTTCTTTTTACGTGGTGGTTAATGGATACAAGTCAAATACTTTCAGCATAGCCTCTGGCGTTCCTCGGGGCTCGCATTTGGGTCCACTTCTCTTTAACATCTTTATTAATGATATTTCCGAGTGTTTTTGTCGCTCAATACCCTATTTGTATGCAGACGATTTGAAATATTCGAGAGTCATTGAATCACCTGTAGATGTGTGTCTATTGCAGTCTGATGTAGACAGACTGCAAGAATGGTGCTCTGATAATCTTATGAACTTAAATATTAAGAAATGTTTACACATTAAGTTTTCCAGAAATTTAAACATTATTCCGTCTAGTTATAAAATTGACGAACAGGTATTGGAAGAAGTAAATTGTATTAGAGATCTAGGAGTGTTACTTGACGCTAAATTGACATTCGTACCTCACATGGAAAATATAATTGGAAGGTCTTCTAAGGTTCTGGGTTTCGTAATCAGGAACGGGAAGGTATTTCGCTCTCCCGCTACAAAGATACTTCTGTACAATAGCCTAGTTCGTAGTATTTTGGAATATTCAAGCCCGGTTTGGCGCCCCTATTATGCGATCCACACATTGAGGCTTGAGCGAGTGCAAAAGAGATTTCTGTGGCACTTAGTTTACTCAGAGGGGTTGGCCAGAAAACTGAAATCATATTCTGATAGACTATTTTTTTTCAAAATGCTGCCGCTCGCTAAAAGAATGGATCTGTTAGATATGATGTTTTTATACAAAACTTTACGTTCATATATAGATTGTCCACAGTTGCTCGCAAAATTTAACCTTAGAGTACCCTCTAGATACCCAAGGTACGCTATCACACCTTTAGCACCACCATTCCGCAGGACTGTTCTTGGCTTTAATTCATGTGTTCCCAGGCTTTGCAGACTGTATAATCAGCATAGCGGGTCTAGTGACATATTTTCCGACTCTTTGTACAGATTTCGCAGATCAATTTTATCCAAACTGTAACTTAATAATTTTATCTATACTGTTGATATATATTGTATTGTTGTATATTGGAATTGACATTGGTGGTCACTGCTTTTGTTGTCTTTTTTGAAATTTTTATTATTCTCTTTGTTTTATATTTTCATCCCGTTTAGTTAAGAACTCATATTATTTCATACTTAAGTTTGTTTATGCATGCTGTGTTCACTTTTAATTAGTTATACAATTAGTTAAGATATTTCAAGAATGTAATCAATGTATGGAGGTATTGTTGTTATAACTGTAAGTGAATCTAAATAAATAAATAAATAAATAAAAAAAAAACTCTTAGTAAATTTTAAATTAGATTTCGCACATAAATTCCGTAAAACTCAGAATTGCAAGCCCGGATTCGAACTCACGACCCTCTGCTAGAGAGGCAGTACTACTGTGTCAAACCAAAACACTGTGATATCAAAAACAGCTTTTGAGAAAACGTTGCGTAAAAGATTTTACAATTTTTTGTAATTTTTGAGGTTAATAACATATCTTCTGGCCATTGTAATTTTACTTTGGAAAGTAAGTTATTTCTATTTAAAAACGAATAAATTTCTTTAACCTCGTTAACAGCCGAAAGATTCTTGTTGTTATGAAATTACAAAACACTGTATTGAACATTGCAGTGTTTTGTTTCGACACTATAGAATGTCGTTTTTTATTGTTAAAATTAGGGCCACGACAAACGTTAGTAGACCCCCGCTCCTAAGGCTCAATTCACACTGGCGCAGGGTCGAAGTGTCGCGTCGCGTTCTGTTTTTCAACTACAACGCATAACAACACGCGCGACGACGATCGCATTAGCACGCCCGTATCACAGTGTGACATTTGTGAGTGTGTAAGACATTTGTGCAATCTGATAGTTTCTCAGGCGCCCCGCAGCACTGTGCTGCATTTCGCGTGCGTAATTGTTAAACCAAAAGATAGTATTGCTGCGTACCACGTTATGTCAAAATAATTTTAAAATTTACAGTGTATTTTAGTTTTTGGTATATAATTTTTTTTAGTAATTTTTTAGTATATTCAAAAACACTAATACCTCCAAGGTTGAAATGTCGTTGGGTACAAATTAAGCCTAGAGAAATCATATGAAGGCTGTTAAATCAAAACACTGTATGTGACTTTATAGTGTATTGGTTTGACACGGCAGAGTAGGTGAGACGATTATGCTATCACGGTTTAATAGTTATTACTAGGGCCCGGATTAATAATATTACATATTTTTGATTTAATTGATTGAAGTTCTTCAATTTGTTTTCCACATAAATAATGATATTTAGAATAAATAAAAAGTTACTTTTATTTTCCATATTTACAGATTTAGATTATATTTTTAGACGAAATTTGTTTCAATCCATATTTTCAACATTACGTGAGAATTATTTTATTTAATTAAAAAAAGTAAAGGTGCGTGCGTGCTTGAAAAAATAAAGGTTTTAATACATAAAAAAAAATTACCATGTATTGTGCGGAAGATTAGAAGACAACCTAGACGTAACCTATTCACTCGCAGACTTGTGCAAATTTAAGTTTGCTCCAGTCATCCTGTGATGTCGAAAGGTCATTCAGCCCGTACAAAGCGTTGTTCCGACAAAATAAACAC
>NW_020653731.1:5343570-5347467 GCF_003589595.1 Hyposmocoma kahamanoa
AAAGGTCATTCAGCCCGTACAAAGCGTTGTTCCGACAAAATAAACACTGTTTTAATTTTTAAAAAACAGTTGGTTTTTTGTCTACATACTTTTTCCATATTTAAAGCTTTTTTGCCATTGACTTACAATTATATGGACGTCGGGTCCGCGCTAAAAAGTGTCCGCACTTGTAAGGCGCTAAAATCGTATACAGAGCGCGACACTCCGCTTTAGTCTTCATTTGTTCTACGGACAGCGCGATACTGCGATGACATAACAATTTAAATTTCGAATAGGTTGACTTGGGACATTTTTTTCGTGGTTTTTGTATTAGACCCGTCGTCCATTTATTTGTAAGTCAATGTTTTTTGCCCATATTATGTGTACATATTTTATAATTTATACTGCATATTTAGCCCTAGTTATTACAGTCTAATTTAAATAGACGAAAGTAAGAGTTCAGAGAAACTATTTATTTTCCAGATCTCTAGCGCGTCTTATTTGTTTTTTCAAACAAAGCAATGTTTCGGCGTTCACGGCTAACTTCCATTGTAATTGTGATAACTTTTTGAAGACATCGTGAATATTCCCTCGAGAATTGAACATGGCAGAGTAAATAATTTAATTAAGCTAGAAATTCATCAAATTATTTCTAACTGACGTTATTAATAGACATAAGCAATTATTACTTTGCTAAAGCTACCATTTTGATCACAGACTCTCTAGAGAGCTCTCGAACTGGAACAGCCAGTATTGTCATTGAAACTTTGATAATTTAGTTAATGAAATCCGGGACTCTAATACTATTTGTGCTGGATAATCGAATTTTGGGCAACATTAAAAATAAATTAAATATACACACAGGTAGAATACTAATCAATGTACAGACTGGCGTGATCAGCAATGTTTACAAAAACTTTTCAAACACATTTTTTTTATAATATTAAGTGACGAGACGAACAAGTCGTGCCCCTGATAGTAAGCTACACGCCTGTCTATAACAGTTGGAATGCCACTTAGAGATTTAAATCGCAAAGATCTGAGGGGCACTGCCACTGCGTCCG
This sequence comes from Hyposmocoma kahamanoa, assembly GCF_003589595.1. Classification (NCBI taxonomy): domain Eukaryota; kingdom Metazoa; phylum Arthropoda; class Insecta; order Lepidoptera; family Cosmopterigidae; genus Hyposmocoma; species Hyposmocoma kahamanoa. Next base: position 5,344,614 of record NW_020653731.1, read on the forward strand.
TCACGAGACATAAGTTGACAAGTTTCATGTGCCTGAATCATTAACCAGCATCATTAACCCTTCAGAAGCGGGACACAGTAATGCTGACATTATTGCTTGGCGGCAGAAATAGGCAAGGCGGCAGTACCACCCTGGACGAACTCTTTCACGAGGAGCTCTACTGGTACTGGAATAATTTAATTAAATAATACATTATATACATACACACACGTTTATTAAGTGTCCAAATTATAACGAGAGTTTCTTTTTTTTAAATTTAAATATGTGATGATACTAATCTCTTTCATCTTCACCCTACTTTTGTACATCCTCTTTTCTGGTTCCTGGTCACTGTTAATATTTTATTTTGTTTTATTATTGTGGATATATATTTAATTTTATTGAATAATTTGTGATTAGCGTAGGTATTGGGTTGTTATATTTATGTAAGTGCATGTTGTGAGAAATATTGTTAATTGTTCGTTTGTTTAATGTTTGTGTGTGATTTGTTTGAAGCTATAGGTGGACACCTATAATTGGCTTTATGTTTATTTTCCTGTTTTTATGAATTGTAAGAAATTGTTGGCTTTCCATAAATAAATAAATAAACACTCCACTAGTAGTAATTATTATTGATACAAAAGATCGAACAAACATAAATTGGAGTTCTTAAATTTTCGCGATTGTTACACACACATAGTTTCATTTCTTTAACACATAGTCAAATTTCATCGACCCAACTGAACTTGAACAGCGTCAGTCGCTTCACCGTGGCTACTAACAAGCTAGTAGAGTATTTAAAAAAAGGTAAATATCATGGTAATAGAGACATCATGATATTCAATAAAAATAGAAAACATTACGATCTTTTTCTGGTTTGCTTAGAGCGATCGTGTGACGTCGCTCTAAATGTCCTTAAACTTCCGCCAAAGAATAATTTTAGCTATCCAAAGGGGAAATGTTACCAGGCTTCTGAACATGATGCCCCAGGGCGTGGGCCTCCATAAAAATTTCTACCTATAGCTAGAAGTGTTAAAAGTACCTTTTCACGAAGTGCCTATAAGGTTTAAATTCCAATAATCTCTGGCCCGTCTAATATGTCAATCCCTTATCATCGTGTTCCGAGAATTTCAGGGTTAGTGCGTATTTTCTATTTATTATTGGAGCGTTATATCTGGAGAGTTCATTTGGTGTCCAAGAGCTTATTAGATTTCTTTGCGATATGAATGGCAGGTATTTGGTTGTTGTGAAAAATAATTAGGTATATATTCATTTACATGCACGTAAATGGAGAATTGCAATAAAAATAATTGGTTTGAATGTCGACGCCCTCTCTGGTCAGGTGGCTTGCACAATGGTGTCGCCATCTCTAAGACCCCTGGAGATCTCGGATCACCGAGCTCCTTGTGAAAGAGTTCGTCCAGGGGAGTATTGCCTGTTTCTGCCGCCAAGCAGTAATATTAGCATTACTGCGTTCCGGTATTGGAGGGTAAGAGTACTGGTGAAATTACAGGCACATGGGACTTGTCATCTTATTTCTCAGGGTGTAGGGCGCAGTGGCTGTGCCCCTAAGATCTTTGCAATTTCAAGCTCTGAGTGGCACAACAACTGTCGCGGATGGCGTTTCGCTTACCATCAGGCGCACGTTTGTTCGTCCCGTCACTTGGTATTACAAAAAAAAAAACTTTTCTATATTGTCTCGGGTCTGAGTGTTCGTAGTACCGTTGTTGTTTTCGATTTCCATAACACAAATGCTTTAGTCACTTATTTTGGGATCAGAGCAACGTATCTGATGTTGTTTAATATTTATAGTTATGATATATTCAGATAGTTGAACACTTGGAACGGAAAATTGCATCATTTCTGTTAAAATGTAGCTTATTTACGTTATTACGTTAAGTTGACACACTTCATTTTTTATCCGGCGGCGTAGTCAAGGCTATCAGTAGTCAAATGCAAAGCAGAGTTTAAAAAAAAATTAACGCCAACAAAACGTTAGATTTTATCACCACATTAGTACTTCTAAAGACAAAACTAACACTTGGTCTAGACATGTGCGCCGATCGTAAACTCGTCTGTGTGATCGTAAAACTATTTATGAGCGTACAATAAATGTAGTAAAGAGTTTTAAAAGTTTATAAGTCGTTTGTTGTAAAGACTCATTAATAGAAGAATCACTACAAGATTTATAATAAAATTCCGAACAGATCAGAGTCAGAGTTTTGTAGAAACGTACGTGTTCGTGTACGTGTACGTGTGACGAGTACGTGACATTTCGTAGATTTTTCAGGGAAACATTTTTCGGATTTTAACGACTGTGCAGAAACCGGGAAGTAAGGCATTGTTGGACGAGCACGAGTTACTAAAACCAGTCAAGCAATCTCCGTTCCCGTCGAGCATGTATGGTGCTTTTCTCAAACAATATGAGGAAATAATAAAAGACTTAAGAAAGGAAGATGTATAATAGAAAATGTGAATAAAATATTAATTAATACTAAAAATAATATTTGACATTTGGCTAATATTTCCTCTTGTTTAATTTAAATTAGGCGGAATACAATCCATTACTGTATTTTCGTTCTCGCTCTTCTCGCTAAAACTCTTTTTCGTGACGAACATATAAAAAAGAAAGAAAAGAATACCAAAGTACTTTAGTTTTTCCCGCCTTTTTAAAAAAGTAAGCAGTACACGGTACATGCAGATAATTCTCGCAATTACGAACACTTGGCAGTCGCCTGTATGAGTTTTTCTTTTGCCTATTTACACAGTAATTCATTGTTAGTTAATTGTAAGTAGATAGATTAAAAGTTTAGAGCAGCGGATAGTACTGGATTTTCATACTTACTTTGCAAGCCTTGGCCAGAAAAAAGTCGCA
>NW_020653731.1:5347477-5376498 GCF_003589595.1 Hyposmocoma kahamanoa
AAGTCGCACGGATAGTAATGGATTTTCATACTTACTTTGCAAGCCTTAGCCGGAAAAAACTCGCACGGATAGTAATGGATTTTCATACTTACTTTGCAATCCTTGGCCGGAAAAAAGTCGCAATGTCCATAAATTACAAACTTTCCGCGTTTCTTTTTTCAAAAGTAATGCAAATATTTCCGAGCATGTTTGAAAAAATTATTTAAGCCCTGTTTTTTAGTTTGAATTAAGTTTAAAATGTACGAAATGGCGCTTTCACCCTTTCTACAAATCATGACGATATAATCTATACCACTTATCTATACTAATATTATAAATGCTAAAGTAACTTGAACGTGAAATAAGGAATGAAATTTTTGTATAGAGAACCAATAAAACTGTGAAAATTACTATAGTACAGTTGGTCCCTCGAAGTGCTTATTTTACCCAGACGATGCTTATTTTACCAAACCTTAATAATTCTAAATGCCCGTAATCAAGTCCACGTCGACATGTTCGGCAAGAGTTAACCTTATTTTCTAAACTGCGAGCCAACAGCTTCATTTTTACAATTCCAATATGGCCCGACGCTCCGGGGGTGCGGTGTGGCGTCATGTAGACCACGGTCATGTTCACTATTTTTTGATACAGCAATGTGCAATCTCATAATTTTAATGCTGGATAGATCTTACCAGGATAAAGGGTAACAAATAACAAGATTAAAAATGACCTACATTTAGTCCATGAAAATGTACAAGATTTACCCAAACACATCGTTAAAACACTAAAAATTTACATACAACCTCGAATGCCCCTCAGAAAAAAAAATTTATACATCGGCAACATGCAATGGTACTTTGAGCCAAACTAAAACATCGTAGCGAAAAATACTCAGGACTTGGTTTCCCTGTGGAAGTAATTATTGAAGACAAAAAGAAAATCTGACCGTATGGTTCAGATGCTTTTAGTCTGAAGGACAAAAACACTTCCACTTCAGTCGAAAAATTTCGGTGCTACCGCTAGAGCTTCTAATCAGTATAAAATAGTAAAAGGAGATTGGAAAGAATGGCAGTGCCCAAATTGTGCGATTGAATTTTCGGCAGGTGTTGGCTCTATGTGAGTGCAGACTATTGTTTGAGCATTTAAGTTTGGATAGGTGATGACCGTCAAACAGAAGTGATTGCTTAAACTTAATAGTATTAATGATTAGAATTTGTCTTGTATTTTTCGACAATTAAGGTTGCCTGGAACGAATGGCTTCAAAGAACTTAATAAAAAAAAATACTGTTCTGTGTTGTCACTGTAATTTTGTGCAAAAAAGGATACTTCATTAATTCATTCAATTATAACAGCTATAATCTCAGTACAGAGTACTAAAATAGCCGACGACAAAAGTACGTGGAATTACATCTATTCGCCAAGTTTTATTGAAATATCCCCTAGTTCGCCACTATACAGGACTTGACACAAGAGATAATAAAAATCGGTTCTCACTACTCAAAGTATAATGAGAGAGAAAAACGCCTTGAATTGGAGAATAGCAAAACCAACCATTAAAGTAATTGCTCCTTAAGTCAAATTTAGGCGCTATTTATAAAAATGAATGTTTATGCGTGATCAGCCACCCTTAGAGGTAGATGATTTTCTTCAAAATGAAATGGGACTACTATGGAGGTACCCTCTTTCCAACAAAAAAATAATCATGAAAATCGGTTCACAAATACCGGAGTTATCGCGTAACATACATACAAAAAAACATACAATCGAATTGAAAACCTCCTCCTTTTTTGAAGTCGGTTAAAAATAAGCTACTTACGCCATAATAAAACCGCTTTGTATGTTGCCTTTGGAAGAGAAAAGGCACAAGTAGCGAATTCCAAATTCGGAGATAAATGTACTTAAATAATAGTCAGGATTTTCTAATAAAATAGTAAAAATATACATTTACTATTAAGCAGTTACTTGTTATAAATATATACCAAATGCTTATATTTATATCGAAACCATAATTGTATTTTTAACTGACTTCAAAAAAGGAGGAGTTCTCAATTCGATTGTATGTTTTTTATATGTAAGTTACGCGATAACTAACCGATTTTGAGGATTCTTTTTTTATTGTAAAGAGGGTACGTCAGTGCTGGTTCCATTTTTTGGTCCCAAATTTGAAGATAATATTCCACCTCTAAGCGTGGCATACTAGGGGATAAATGACTTTTTAGTGCTCTGTACTGAGATTACAATCGGTCATTTTCAAAAAATACCTTCATTTTCTCTTTTAATTTAGTAGAAAAAAATATGAAAATATTATTACAGCATATAGAAGAAAAGGGCATAACTAATGTAAATGTGACTTTTAATACTTGATGCTAATTTAGCGTTAACTTCTGTAATTTCAGAGTAGGTCGATAAGAAAAACAAATGCGTCACGATCTTTCTAGATCTTAATGTTATCTATCTATCTAGATCTTAAAAAAGCTTTTGACACAGTTTCAGTCAACATTCTTGTAAGTAGGCTTAATACCTTTGGCACAAGAGGCTCTGCTCTCTCACTTTTTGAAAGCTATCTTTTGGATAGATCACAAACTGCCAAATTTTGTAGCGACGAAGAAAAGATCTCGTACGGGGTTCGCCAAGGCAGTGTACTCAGTCCGACTCTGTTCTTGATTTATATAAATCAATTATGTGAATTAGAGATCGGTGTTGCCTACCCCAGGTCTACTTAGATTATGCTATATTACTTAGGCAAAGGCAGAAAATAATATTTCGGAAAATTTCCTTATAATAAAACATATTATAGTAGGGGTAAACATTGCGTCAGACGCTTTTTTCCACATACGCACACATGAATTTTTATCAGAATAATATTGACAAACTGACGTACGGTAGAATTAATGTGTTAGTCGGCAAAAAATATGCTTTTACTAAAATAGCAAGTCTTATTACCATACTGACTGTAGAAGAACACGCAGACCAGAATCAAATTGGAAAACTTTGTTTTCAAACTCGTATTATCTTCAGAACGCTAAACTAAGCCACTACAGTCAGTACATTATTATTTTTAATTAAATTGTTCAGCCCTTGCTTTTCCACTGCAGAGCAAAGGACTCCCATCCTGCATTTATCGTGATTTAAGACTTGTATAATAGGGCTAGCTAGCATGACACGGCGCGAAGTGCGCGAAAGCGACAAAGCGCGAGATACTACTATGCGGGAATAGTCGAGTCGCGACCTATCCTTAAGGGCTAGCACGAACATGCGCGACTTGCGCGAGAGCGACATAAAACGCGAAATGTCTATGCGACAACAGCAGTATCTCGCGCTTTATGGAAGCTCTAGCGCTAGTCGCGCCCTATCGTGCTAGCCCAATTGCTGGCCATACAGGTCAAGATCTCTATGAACATCAAGCTAGACACGCCATCTTCCAAGTCTTCCACGTCTCGAGATTGATTGGATCCGTGGTTTTCTTTGACACCAAGTGATGACGGGACGAACTAGTCTGGTGGTAAGTGATGTCCATAACAGTTTCAATACAGATCAGAGCTTTAAATCGCAAAGATCTCAGGGGTTCTGCTACTTTGCCCGTCAACCCTGACACATAAGTTGACAAATGCCATGTGCCTGTAACTTCACCCTAAGCGCGTTTGCGCATTGTATTCAATTCGCATCCGTTCCCATTCCGAGACTATACAAATCTAGAAAACTCGAACCCACTTGGGATGTCTGAGAATCCGAGAAAATACGAATATCGCGTGTAAACCTAGAGATAAAATGATCCCTGTGACATTTCGGATCGTCATTTCGCGGGTTCGGAACTGGGGGTCTACTTTCGTTCTCCGTCTGACGTTCGTCCGAAAAAATAACTGTCAAATAAGTAATACTCGATCAAATTAAAAGACAACGTAAGTATGGAGCTTCACTCGCATCATGCGTCTTTTAATTTGGTTGAGTATTACTTATTTGACAGTTATTTTTTCGGACTGATGTCAGACGGAGAATGATAGTGGGGGTCTACTACGATACGAATTGGACGTAGTGCGTAAACGCTCTTACCCTTTATAAATGGAACGCAGTATCACATAGCGGCGTCGAACGCCGAAAGCCAGCACAAAGATCAATAACAAAAATCACATTGGAGAATTCCGACGGCTCGGTAACTGGACCCGTAGCTCCGTTGGTAAAGAGCAATGCGACAATGCAGCATGGACGCGGGTTCAAGTCCCACCGGGTCGATGAAAATAAAATAGTATTTCTGTGTCTTCGATCTTTGTATTCATAATCATAATAATACATAATACACTATTGGTCTTTGCCATTATGACAATTCATAATGTAAAGAGTAGGTACACCACTCAACAGCGCACTAGGCTTTGCATTAAACTACGTATCGTTCTGATGGTTAAATTATGTACCATTTAATTTAAATTCATGCTTTTAACTGTGTCGTATTCTACATAAAGTGAAAAGTTCTACATTGTTATGGAATTAGTCGGTACCCTTATTATATTCCTCTATAATTCAAAGGTTCAGCGGGCTCAGCATAAACCTAAATAGACTCTGGAGACTAGAGAAACTTTCGTCTTATGTACCGATTATGACACTATTACAGTATACATGTACATGATGGTAATGCTCGGGTCTGTAGTAAATTGTAAGGTTGGGTAAGACATTTTATCTTTGTCTTCGTGCTCACGCCAAATCTGCTGGAAAAAGTAAATAACCTCCGGAGTTTTTGTCGGCTGTTACCTTGTTCGATTAAATACGATTCAGGCTTGTTATTTATAGTTCAGAAAGTTTCCGACACGATATATGTAGTTCGGATAGGTAACGTTTTAATAAGTGAGGGGTTACATTTATACAATTCTAATGTATGCGCATGGTTACATGTATTTATTTGCATTGGAAATGAAACAACCTTTTTTATAGTTGATTTTACTATTGGTTTTTGTCAAACAAACGTTTGACGGCAGATTCAGCCGATTTATTTGGAGAAAATCAAACTTTTTTTTTTAAATCAACCAATTTCAAAAACCAGAAACAGTCACTACACTGAAAAGCGAAACATAACAAAATAGAGATTTAATGCAAACGACAAAAATGCACGTAGTTCTTTTTATTTATTCTTGTTTAATTTTGTTTTGTACACTGTATTATAATAACTATTAATAGCTTATTAATCAATCTATCCATATTTATGGCTTATTTGTTAATTACCAACGTGACAATTCTCGTGTAAACCTATTATTACCTATAATTTTAATAAAATATTATTATTGGTATGTGCTCATTGACTTGTCAATGTATGTGCTACATAATAATCTGTTCGAAGTTTAAAAATGAAGTTTGTTTGAAGTTTACGCGATTTTGACCCAAAAATGTACTTTTATTTTAGAAGAATACAAGATAGTTATTCGCTGGAAAATGTAGTTAACAATGCAGGTCTTATAATATATTATATTAGATCATATATTTCACCAAAACTTGGCATGCGAATATTTCACACAAAGCTTATTTCACTTTAAAAGCAGCATGCATTAAAGTTAAATTAAAACAATAGCATAAACAAACTACAACAATTGGAATTTAACCAGAAAATAAGAAGTCAAAAATATAACATACAATAGGAAATGAAACTATTTTTCACGGTTGACCGTGACCATGGGACCTGTAAAGGGCCCGAAACGTCGGTTTGTTTGAAAAAACAAATATACGCGATTTAAATCCGGAAAAATAGTTTCATTTCCTATGTGTAACAATCGCGAAAACCTAAGAACTCGATATAACATACAATAGTTAAATTTTACATTTTATATTATCAAGTAAAAAATCATCAATATTGTAGTAGCATTCATTGAGTAACTAACAAATTCTTCAGTGGATTCCATCCCATATATGTGTAAGTGGTAATGAGGAAGTTCACCGCTTGGCAAAATTAGCTACATCTCAAGGCCAGGAGTATACCATACTGCACTTTTATCACGAAATCCTACCTAAATATAAAAAACTAATTACTGACAGCTGGAAAGAATTCTTTGATGTAAGGTCCAGAGATAAAGGCATATGGTATAGAACATTACTATGAGAGCCACACCACATACCGTGGTTTATTCGTTCTGAATTGAGCAGGCGAGGTGTTGATACAATATTTAGGCTACGTTCCGGACATTATCCGTCGAACAAGTTTGGATATCTTATGAAAAAAGTGAATTCACCAAATTGTGAAGCTTGTAATAAAATTGAAGACGTCCAACAGTTGTTGGCGGAACGTACCAAGAACGAAAGCCAGCGACAACTACTGATGTTTCTATTACAATTGAACCGCTCCAACATCAACTTCTTCCAAAGGATTCTATCTGAACCCTTGTCAAAATATACAAAAATGTTGTGTGACATGGTGAACCGGCGATAGTTGGTTGATGTAGTGCTTCTAATGTAATAATAATATAAAAAACGAGTTTTACTGTCAATTGTATGACAATTAGAATAAGGTTATGATAGGACTGGCATGTTCTCTAGAACAAAAATCCTAAACTTAAATGAAGATTTAAAAAATAAACTAACAAAGTATGCAATTTCATTTTAAATCGTCTACAATTTAATTCTTTGACTGCATCCGGCAATTTCTTAAATAATTTGGTTGTCAATACGAACATCGTTCTCTTGTAAAATTCCAAATTAGGACGTTGTTTCAGCCGTATTTCTATTTTATTCCTTGTGTCGTACAATTGCGAAAACGAAAGAAATCTATAATATTGTGTAGTTTTTAGAGGTAGTCTAATTTTAACTAATTGAATGAGGAATTAATACTTTTCGATGTAATTTTTAACTATGGAACCTTATGGTGTACCTACTAAAAAAAAACCTATTCATGAATTGACGGATTAATTCTAATTGGGCTTCATCAATTATTGAGATTAAATAAATCTACTAAATCTAGAGTGTTCCTGAACAGATTTTTTTCTTTTGGGTTTGATTTTCTGTTATTGTATCACGTGTAGTAAACGATGTGACCAGTCACATAAAGAGAGCCTTGTCCTGGATCCTCCATTTACCTCGTAAATGGATATCAAACAATATAAAGAAAGCCGTGAAAAAAGTGGAAATAACAATGCTAAAGTTAGAGACTTATTCTAAGTCCAAAGTTTCTAACATTCATTAGACAATTTTTAATAAATACGTGGAAGGTATCAGAATTAAGCATTGTCTGTAAAAAGGAAAGTCCTTTCATTATAGTTTTATTTGCGTTGCGCTCCACTATCCCGACTATCTTAAAAATTCAGGAACAAAATAGAGGTGGGAAAAGAAAATTTATCGCTCTATCCCCGCTACCTGAACGACGACCAGCACTTTTTCAATTTCCCGCAACAGCTTGTACACAATTTAATGGTTTATTGGATACTACTTGAAATATAATAGTTTTTTCTTGTGCCCTCTTGCTAGACCCACGTTCTGCAAAAAATTTTTTTATAACATAAAAAGCCAAGGACATTCAAATGTTTTTTTGAGGTGATCATATAAATTGTTTGCTTATAACCTGTTCAGAGCCTATCCAGAAATCATTTTAAGTAATGAATTTGATCATATTGTGATTGATTTCTTATAATATCTTGATTAGCCAATTTATTCGGTACAGTCTTATAAATGATTGAATTTTCTTTAACACTGAAAAATGCTACTAGGGGCCACTCGTTAGTAACAGCTCTGCTGCAGGTGTCCTGTCCACATAGAACTCATTTAGGCAGGTTCCATCGCTGAGTCTACTTCTTTTGAAAAGCAGCAGCATTGGTGAATTACATGTTGTAACCGACACGCTTGCCACGGGCAGTAGTCTAGGGGGGCGCCAAAATGATAATAAACAATATTACAAATAGATGGTACTAACCCATTTTAATGCATTTCGTCGCCTTACTTTCTTAAACTCGTATCTTAAAAAACAAAGTAACTGAATTGCAAAAAATGCATTTTATGTACATATTTGCAGGATGATTTCATATCAAATTTCCTTCATATTCACACAGTCTTTTACCTATTCTTAAAGTAATGCCTCTAAATGAACACCCTTGACAACAAATTTAAAATAAATAGAAATTATTGCCATCTCATGAATAATCACTCTTTCATAAGATACGGGTTTGAGAAAGTAAAACACCCAGTCTCGAGACAATCTACCAATTTTAGGCAACCATCTATCTATTGACACGCATATTTCACAAAGTTCACAAAATAATTTGAACAAGGAAAATAAACTGACTTCTTATATTTCAAATTAAAGAGGAATTAATTGATATCCACGGCCATTTATATAATATTTTTTATAGCAGTAGAACTCCTTGTGAAAGAGCTTGTCCAAGGAAGTACTGCCGCCTTACCTATTTCTGCCGCCAAGGAGTAATGTCAACATTACTGTGATGTCAATATTATCCGGTATGGATGTTGGTAAAATTACAGGAAAATTCAAACAGAATAGTACTGTATGTGTGTTATAAGTCCGTGATTTGTATAGTTTTGCTGCCTTCGGAATTTCGAAACAGATTTCCGACTGCATGTGTCAGGGTGACAGGCGCAGTGGCAGTGCCCCTCAGATCTTTGCGATTTAAAGCTCTGAGTGACACTGCATCTGTTATGGACAGGCGTGTAGCTGAGCACCAGGCGCACGGTATATTCGTCCCGTCACTTGATATTATAAATAAAATAATCCGCTTACAGGCTACTGATCAGCGCCATCTAGATGAAAGATGGAATTTTGACCTTTTTCAGAGCTACGATCTGTAGTATGCAAATTAGCAATTCTCTTGAGTTATTAATGGTCCATGGTTATGATAAGAAGGACAGAAATGTAGTTGCCGTATTATATTAAGGTGGCAGTGTGTTTATTCGGTTTGAGTGACACAAAAACATAAGGGAAAGAATAACATCTCAAGACGTTACACACTCAAAATTTGAATCAACAAACAAAAACTTATTATAAAACTACAAGGCCCAAAATAATATCCGTTTTAACATTCCTATTTGTCTTCGTTTTTGCATAAACAATAAAGCATATAAATCTTTCCGCCAACTTCGTTTCGAGTTCATTATTATTTATAATATTTTTCATAAGTTTACCGCGACTTAGTGACAAACAATAGATTATGGAACACCGAAATAATGGAACACGTGGAAATCCCATATTGTCCTATAAAATGAATTAGGTGCCAATGTTGCATTGGAGGAAATTTAATTTTAAAAGCCAGTTTGATTTGGATTTTTTTGGATTCAGAATTTAAAAGACCAAACCAAAGTTCTTAAATTACGAGATTTGATACCTGATTGAACTAATTTCGGAAACTCTGAATTACTCTAGGCTAGACCTAATCTCGGTCAATACTTTTTGGTAGTTATTAATAATAACACACACACGCACACACACACGCGCATACGCACGCTCATATGCACGCGCGCACACACGCACGCACACACACACACACACACACACACACACACACACACACACACCCACCCACACACACGCACACGCACACACACAACACACACACACACACACACACACACACGCACACGCACACACACACGCACACGCACACGCACACACACACAGACAGACAACCACAACAAACACCCAAAGTCACGAGAGATATAAATGAAGGCCATATAAATGAAGGCAATATTCCTCCCGGCCCGAGAATCGACCCCAGGACCTCTGCGTGCCAGACCAGCGGGCTGCGTGGTAGCCGTTCGGCCACGGAGGCTATTATTATTCATTCTATAGTTCGTTGAGCACACTAAAGATATTATACATGATCATCCCAAATAAACGTCCCAGTTAAGCCAAAGTCCGCCGCGAAGGCCTAATGCTAGTTGGGAACTTCACACGTCTTCCAAGGGTTGTGAACCTTCTTCGACGTGCAGGTTTCTTCAAGATGTTTTCCTTCACTGAAAAAATGATGGCTCTCAAATTTAATTTCGCACACAAATTCCAAAAGCTCAGAAGCGCGAGTCCGGATTCGAACCCACGGCCCTCTGTTCGAGAGGTTGAGGAGAAAGAGGAAACTATTTAGCTACCACCGCAAAGACATTTTTATTCAATATCCTACGTTAATTCTTCGTTTAAATTTGTACCATAATATTAATCACATAGAATTGTACATTTACAGATTAGATAGCTTAAGCTGTGACTGAGTACGCATATAAAGTGACAACCCTACAAATTTAAAGATATTCACAAACTTGCCCACTAAGGGCGGATGTACCGGACGTTCTATTGTTTAGATGGTTTCGTAATCCGGGCAACATAAACAAAAGTATCTCGATGTTTGTTTACTTTTACCTTTGTTTTTTGGGTCTTATCTACTTGATGTATGTTAGTGGGATACGAGCTTTGAGTGGCTTTGATTTTTCGTAAATATAGGGAAATGAATTTATAAAGTAAGGCTTTCATAATACTCCAATAACACTTTGAGTAAAGAAAGCGTCCATGACATTGGAAAAATTTTGATCTAGAAGTTAAAAATGTTATCGATGAAACCTTTTTGGAAGTTTATTAATTTTGCTAGATGCGACGATAAATTTTTAAACAAAGTCGAACCAAATTCTTTGAATTAAAATTTCTAGTTCTAGCTGAAGTCGGTACGTGCTTTAGACACTTTTGCGTTCCTAAATATTATTGGAGCCTTTATAAATAAACTTTACAGAATTGTAATAAGGGACGTTGTTTCGAGAACACTGTGAAATTATAGTAGCCGTATAGCTTCTTGTGAAAGCATCTCGGTTTTGAAGAGTAAGGGTGCTGGTAAAATTACAGGCACATGGGACTTGACAGCTTACGTCTCAGTGTCCCACAGACCTTTGCGATTTAAAGCTCTGAGTGGCACTGCAACTGTTATGGACAGTTGCGTCGTCCCTTCACTTGGTATCATAAAAAAATGAGAGAAAGAAATTTCTTACCGGAACTTTGATAGACCGTCTTATATGACAGTGCGACTTAATTAAAATGTGATGGATACGAAACTAAAAGACAAACGTGAGCAAGAAAGACATACAATACTTTCACCAGATCAAAAGTAAAATGCGGGTCACATCGTGAAATGTAGGTCAAAGAACACGCTAAACATAGGACAGAATGCCACTTTTTTTTATATAATATCAAGTGACGGGACGAACAAGTCGTGCGCGTAATGTTATGCTACACGCCTGTCCATGACGTTTCAGTGCCACTCAGAGCTTTAAATTGCAAAAATCTGAGGGGCACTACCACTGCGCCCATCATAGACATAAGTTGACAAGTCCCACATGCCTGTAACTTCACCAGAACACAGTACTGCTGACATCACTGCTTGGCGGCAGAAATAGGTAAGGCGGCAGTACTCCCCTGGACGAACTCTTTCATAAGGAGCTCCACTGCGATTAAGGGACTTACTATATTGATAAGTGTTTAGCTCAATCTAAGATTTTTACTAACCTCATGAACAACGGAGACTTTTCTAATCATGCTCACTTTACACATTAATTGGCGAATGAAAAGACAGTAATAAAACCATAAAATTGGAGGAAGGTCAAATAACTTTCCGAAGATGTGTTGGACAATGCAGTTATGAGCCAAAACCCGTGACTGTTGTTTGTTGTATTAATCAAAGTCAAATAACTATTTATTCCACAGGTAAAATTTTTACACTTCAACACGTCATTTTTAAGCTACTGCTCGTTCACTACGCTGACCTCCCTGAGAAGAGCGAGCAAGAAACTCTAGGGATTGCTCTTTTCAAATAACCTTAACTGCTTGAATACACTTTGAATCATAATTGTATGGAATCAAGACTCATGTTGTCTTTCCATACATCTTTATCTAACAAATACTCTTCAAATTTGTAATATGACTTTTCAATTTCGTTTTAAATTTAGAAAATGATTATCTTAATATATACTCCGGAATCTTATTGTAACAACTTATACAGTTCCCCAGAAAAGAATCGTTTAACTCGTTAATAATCATTTATGTTCTTTTTTTTATTCCTTCCGTAAACGAATTTTTACTTTTGACAGCTCGTGTCATAATGCGTTCCCGATTCCATTTGATATATTTATATTATCTGTATTATTTATGAACAAGTTTCAATCGGGGATGTGAGCGGATTGATAGTCACAATGAATTGATGATCAATATTACTAACAGTTCAATTGATAATGTCAGTTCTTAGAGAGAAGATTCTGACTAAGAAATTTATTTATTTTCATTATAATTTATTAGACAGTTATCAAAACCTATACAACAAAGAAATCAACTTGAATAAACTTGTTACGTAATCTGTCAGCTAGATAATCGGAGCCAAAGGGTACATCGCTTTACTAGTGCTAGTAGCTTTACTATAGTAAACAAAACACAGCGTTCATGAAGTATTATTGCATTTTTTGTCTATTGTTCTCTGTCAGTAACTAAGGAACTTCATAGGCATGTTTATTTCAAAAGTAAAATAAATGGTTGGACAAAGTACGTAGTAAAGTAAGTAGTAGTGAAATTGAGCCCTTCAAATGTAATGCATTTAAACTAACCTGTCAGAAAGAAAAACACTTCTTGTAACAAAAAATACACGAAAAGCATTCTTTTGATAAAAAGTTAGAATGAAAAACTCGGTTCTTCATTACGACGATGATGCCTTTTTACACTCGTATATTCTGTTACTTTCAGCTTCCTGTGTCCTACTTCCGGATGGTTCTTTATTGCCCACAATTACTATGAATTTGGTGCAACATCTAATGTTTTGGAAGTTTTTGTATTTTAAAATTGGATTTTTTAGTGTTTTATTTTAGTTTTAACTATGGTACTACATACTCAAAGTTAATTATGATTTTTGTGAGTTTGACGTCAAAAGTTATTGTATTGAATAAAGCATATTGAAAACAAATTGAAAATAATGCATATTGTATTGTATTGAATTTAACAAAGAAATGTACGAGCTTTTGCTTACAAATTTTGAATCAAGTTATTAACAATATTAACGTTTCTGTACATTAAAATTCAAAGAGAATCCTAAGAAAGCTTTATTCGAACATAGATAATGAAAATTACACTTTCATTGTTTTAAATAACGCACACACTCATAGCCCCGCATTAGGAAAACCCTGTACCGCGAGTGCCATGGACACACATAGACAACCATAAATTACACCCAAACTCATGAGAGAAATAAATTTAGGCAGTACAAATATTTCTCCCGGCCCAGGAATCGAAGCCGGGATAGACCATCATGGTAACAGTTCGATCACAGAGGCAGTTTCAAATATACAATAAGTTTCTAGAGATCTCGTATCGACTTTATAAGTAAAAGTTGTTTTCGAAGTTATCACGAATCGTCTCGCTCGCACAAGCCGGTTTCCGAAAGGGTTTTAGTACCATAGACCACATCCATACGCTGCGACAAGTTATCCGCTCACGCGATGCGGTCCTCCTACCGCAAAATGGCGGCTATTTGGTTTCGCAAATTAGGAAAGGATTCAGTTTAAATACAAGTTATAAATAAAAATTATTATTCTGCATTGCTAAATAAATACCCTCCGTACTACAACAAAAACATCTCAAATAAAATGCAGCAATACACCGCAAATCCTGCACTTAAAAAGCACTAATGAAATTTTTGGTGTACTTGGATAAATATGACAATATTCCGTTTGAGTGGTTCTAACGTTTACCATGAAATTACTCCTTAAAGTATAGTTTATAAACATTTATATTCAGGGTAAACTTAAAAAACGCTACTTATAGTATGTTTTCAATAAATAAACACCGAAATCACCAGCCCAAACAATAACACACACGATTGTCGTGACGTATTTTTGAAGTTGTTTATTTTTTTTAAATGACAGACCCAGGCATTAAAAATTTTATGGTTTGCTAGAGTAGTTACCGAAATAGCAATTAGTATTAGTTCTTTTACCTGTTATAACTTCGATATCCGATAAATCGGTATAAAATAATCACCGGCACCTCTAGGTGTGGTATGCGTCTACGGCTACATGTATCGCGTGAGCGGTTATACAGAAGACCGAGGAGCATAACTGGTCACTTTGCTTAGCGTTTGTGGACTAGAAGAAGGCTTTTGATTCGATCGAGACCTGGTCGTTGCTACAGTCTCTCCAAAGGTGCCAAGTAGACTATAGTTATATCGAAGTGTTAAAATACTTGTACAAAAACGCTACTATGACAGTCCGATTACAGGATCAGAGCTCTAATCCTATCCAACTGCAACGAGGCGTGAGACAGGGAGATGTGATATCTCCGAAACTGTTCACTGATGCATTGGAGGACATTTTCAAGCTTCTGGACTGGAAAGGACTTGGCATCAACATCAATGGCGAGTATCTAACGCACCTTCGATTAGCCGATGATATAGTTCTTATGGCTGAGACTTTGGGATACCAGAACACAATGCTCGAAGTCTCAGTAGTGCTTCCCAAAGACTGGGTCTTAAGATGAACATGGACAAGAAGAAGATCATGTCGAATGTCCATTTTGTACCCGCTCCAGTTAAAATTGGGAGCATTACACTCGAAGTTGTTCACCATTACGTATACCTGGGGCAGACAGTTCAGTTAGGTAAGTCCAACTTTGAGCAAGAGATCTCTCGTCGAATCCAGCTCAGATGGGCAGCGTTCGGGAAACTCAAGTCTCAAGACGAAAGTCTTTGACCAGTGTGTGTTGTTAGTGATCACGTATATATCAGAGACGTGGTCCCTCACTATAGGCCGCATAAGAAGGCTCAAGGTAGCTCAGCGAGCAATGGAGAGAGCGACGCTCGGTATTTCCCTACGTGATAGAATCAGAAATGAGGTAATTCGTAGGAGAACTAAGGTAACCAATATAGCTCGAAGAATTGCTCAACTGAAGTGGCAGTGAGTGGGGCACGTAGCTAGGAGAACCGATGGCTGTTGGGGCGGAAAGATTCTTCAATGGCGAGCGCGCACCGGACGACGCTCATTGGGCAGGCCCCCCACCAGTTGGACGAACGATCTGGTAAAGGTTGCGGGAAGGCGATGGATGCGTAGTGGACAGCGTAGAACTGATGGTTGTGGAGATGGTTGGGGGAGAACTATGCACAGCAGTGGGCGTCATATGGCTGAATGATGAGTAAGGACTTTCACAATAAACAGATGATATTTCATTATTATATGTATACCTTTAAAATAGCACGATTCCGCAGCGCCCTGATTTATGAGTGTGGTACTCGTTAGCAGGCAATCAATTTGTCCAAGTGGAATGGTTATGAATTTGTATTTCTTCTACTGAATCGTAGCGTACCTCAAGGTTCCTTATTGGGGCTGGTACTGCTTGTCATTTACATTGTTAATTTACCTGGGTGAAAAAGCATTGTGGTAATATTGTTACACAGGTAACGTTCAATTATACCAGTAAACCCTATTAATGTATGCGAACCGCAATCACATATGATTGATGATCTGAAGATAGTTGCTAATTGGTCCATTGTTTCCAATGGTCCAATTACTCTGGTTCTAAGCCCGATGACGTCAAAATCTACTCGATAGTAAGAGCCAGATTAGTGACATCGTAGATAAAGATCTAAAATCGGGATTGCTGCTTGTATAGGTTGTAGAGGTAAGAAATTATGGCATTGTATTTGGTAGTTCACTGAAGTTTGAGGATCAGATTAAGAACTGCTTTGTTCGCCCACAAATTTCTGAGAAAGCTATGATTATTTAAGTTTATGACTACTCATTTGTAGCGGACTGTATCAATGGGTTAAAGTGTGTGTGCTAACAACGAGTGAGCAAGGCAAAAGCAAACGCACTTACAGTTTTTTAATTTATTAGAAAACACGTAGCTATCAAAGCAAAAACAGAAAACAAAAGTCAAGAAAAAAGGCGCCAAAAACAATGTCATTTAAATTTAGAATTTAAGTATAAAACAAACTTATAGACTATAAAATATATGTACAAAAGAGATTCGTAGCGACGGCTGCGATTCCCTACATTATTACTATTAGCGAATCTTAAATCCTTTCCAGACGAATTTACGGGAATATTGTTTACAGTTCAGGGCTGTTGTGTTTTGACACTAACCTGACCTAACCTAACGCGTAATTCAAGACAAACATTGTATAAAACTTTAATCAAAATTTAAAAAAAATCGATACACAACAGCGTACTCCATAAAGTCTCTAGCTATTGTGTAAGGTAATAATAGCTCAACTAGTAACAACTCAAAGGGGTCGTTAAATTGGTTTCGACAGGATACGTCTATTGTAAGTAGTTGGGAAGTTGGATGTTCTACAGACTACCCTGGATCTGCACAAGGTTCCTATATCTTTGGTCCAGATGAACAGGGTATTATCTCAAAAGTACAGATTGTTTAGGCGAGCAATTTTAAAGTTTCTTCCAACATTATTTCAGCCGCTATTGTTATTTGGTTCCCGTCACCTATATGTTTTTAAAGCCTGCACATTTAACAGTATTTTCGATTACTTCTTATTCTTATTAATTCCCGTAATTTTGACAAAATCCTGAAAATGTTCAGAGACTAAATAAAATATTACGCTTTTGATATTTGTGATTCAGAGTTTTATTTTAACTAAACTATTGATTCTTGATGCTTTTATATGAAAGAAGATTATGAAGAGAAGAAGAAGAAATCCCAAAAGCTGTTTCGGAATTTTATTACAGTTAACCTTTGATAAGTTAAAAAATTTTTGAAAGGCAACTCTACTAAAGAGAAGATATTACTCGGTTAGGGATTACATCATGTAGTTATCAGGCTCCAAGGTGTTGTAACAATATCCACCTCAACCTTTGAAATCTAAGTATACTTTAAAAAGCATTTGATAGAACTTAATCAGATTACGAATTCAGATTTGTCAATTATTCAAGTTTCTTATCTCTTTTACACTCAATCCGACACGAACACAAAGGAACACTCACTAAACAATCTACACATTGCGTATTACTAATGTACACCATCATGGTACTCACGAAGTTCATACTGCCGCCGTTATTTGAAACCAAATCGAGAAAAAAATAAATAGAAATGAAAATGAAAAAATATCTACAATTTCATATCCACACATATTACACCTTGGAAAAAAAATATAACAGATCGGCCTTTTTTACCATCTCGGCAATATACACAACAATTTTTTCGAAAAAAAGTCATATGCTCTTTCAACTAACGAAGCTAAATAAATGAAAACAAATGAACTGAAACTATTTTTTCAGATCTAATGTCGACCTAAAATCGCTTATATTTGTTTTTTCAAACAAACCAATGACTTGGGCTCTCTACAGGTTACATGGCCATGACTGACTGATCTTGATCCTGATTGATTGATGATTCAGATCTGAAAAAAAAACCATTTTCATTTCGTGCTGAATAACGGTTATAGTATAGAATTAGCCGTGACCATAGCACCTATAAAGAGCACGAAATGTTGGTTTGTTTGAAATAACAAATATACGCGATTCAAACCAGAGAAGATAGTTACATTTACAATGTGTAACAATGTAAGAAATCAGGAAATTAGTGCTTTGCTTTTAAACAAAATTCACACTAAGCTGTGACCTATTTTTCTTGCGACGACATACACAGCTGCTCTTTATAATTAATCAAACTGTAAGCTGTTGCTTATGTATTTTAATGAATTTTATTTTTTGTAAATTTGTCTTATTTTCATTGTTTATTTTAATTTCTGTTTTACTTTATTGTTTGACATATCGCATACTGATAACTCACTATACAAAACTACGGCATTTTTTTCTTGTAATGCCATGTTGAGTTTGAGAGTAGAAACTTTATAGTGCACGTTGTTGGCCTAGAACTGGCTAGATAGTGACGTTATGCTGCGGGGAAACTCGATACCGACACTTTTTTTTATAGCGGCAGAGATGTTGAGATGTTGAATAGTTTACTAATAAGTCTGTGAAGGATACCGTAATTTTTTGGATAGTGTCGTGCATTTAGAGAAATGTAGTACAGGATTGCTGAGCCAGATTTACGCACGATACATGAAAAACATTCAACAAAAATACATGTTTTGCGAAGTTTAAAATTATATTTCAAGATAATAATTTGTTTTTATGAATTCTTTACGACGACATTGCATAATAAGAAATGTTAATTTACATGAGAAGAACTAAGAAGAATAATGACGTAAAGCGAAATTCTCAAATACGTTCATTTTATTGTGCTAGAAGAAAGTTGGTACAATACTTCTAAAACTGCAGTTTTCAGCTACAATAAATGTGGCTTCGCTCTTATTGTAGTTGAAAACCGCATTGCAATCCAAAATCTTTATTGAATTGAGTAAAAAATTGCAGTTATCACAATTTTCAAAAGAGCGGTATAGATTGTAATTGTAGCAAAATAATAAACGTTTTATATAGCCATGTAAATTTTACTTTCATAAATTTATTTTTAGTAAGCTCTCTTGAATTATAACATCAATGATAAGTTACAATTTTCCTTCTGAATTTCTTTTTTTACGACATATTTGAAGAAATAAAATACGTGGTAAAGAAGACAATGAGCTCCTTTTCAGCTGTTAAAAGGCTTCTGCAGGGTTTTTTACGATCACAGACTTTACTGAGTTAGGTATCTCCAAATGGTAATGACATCTAATGAAATACGGTCCTATAGGTTGGACTTTTTTATAAACAGTTGTATTTTGTTTTATTTTTTATATTTCAAGATAAATGTAATTGAAAACGAGCTTTATATGTATCGCAATTCAAGCTTAGTGTCACTTGACATGGTTGATTATAGTCTCAGTACAGAGTACTAAAAAACCGACCTCAAAAGTACGTGGAATTACGTCTATTTGCTAAGTTTTATTGAAATATTCCCTAGTTCGCCACTATACAGGACTGACACTGGAGATAATAAAAATATGTTCTCATTACGACACTACTCAAAGTGTATTGTGAGAAAAGCGCCTTGAATTGGAGAAATAGCAAAATCAACCATTAAAGTAATTGTTCCTAAATTAAAGTTAGGCGCTATTTATAAAAATGAATCTTCATGCGTAAATAGCCACCCTTCGAGGTGGAAGATTTTTTTCAAAATGAAATGGGACCACTATGAATGTACTCCCTTTCCAACAAGAAAAGAATCATGATAATCGGTTCACAAATACCGGAGTTATCACGTAACATACATACAAAAGAAAAAGAAAAAGAAAAAGAACAACAGTCGAATTGAGAACTTCCTCCTTTTTTGAAGTCGGTTAAAAATAGACTTGTTACATTGGAATCAGAAGACATTATTTTTTTAACATAAGGCGACTTCAAATTAGACGTTTGTAAAAGTGTCAGTGGTGTTGCAGCCGCTCCATTACTTATTTTCATACAATATCTAGTCTGCAAAATTGGCGCGCGGGTGGGGCAACTGTGGAACTGCAGCTGCACTTCTAAAAATTGTATGAAAGTAGTGCGGCTGCAGCGCCACAGACGCACCACTGCAACGTTTAAAAGGCGCCCTTAAGAGTCTATATAACCTCAAATGGCTTTGGTTGATTCCGCACAACAGCGAAAATGTTGAATCAATCACTATGGAAAAAATATACAGAAAAATTGAGGATATACCTGCACTGATTAATATACAGTGTGAAAACAGAATTCCTAAACATTTTCACTATAAAAATGACACAAACTTACCTCGAAATTTTACAAGAATTTTTTTTAACATCAACTGAATTAAATAGAACACACATTTATATTACGTGACATATATTTTTTTCAAATGGCTTTAATTTCGTTTGAAAAAAAAAATCGGAAACAAAACCTGTATTCCGGCTGCTAGACCCAAGCAAAATGAACAGTATTCGTACGAGAAAAAATTGAATTCGAGCTGAGATAGTATCGACTCTTAAACTTACTTCAGAAAACAATGTATTGTGATGATTTATTTTACGGAGCCAACCCTGATCATGAGACCTGTAAAGAGCCCGAAAAAATTGTAAAATAAACATATACACGATTTTTATGAGTGCTCGGAACGCATTGTGCTTTCCAGCAATACCGAGTTAATGACCCCTTTGTTACAATATCGGCTGGCACCACACATAATATCTTTTGACTTAGTGTCTTTGTTTAAAAAATATATTTAAATATTCTGTAATTTAATTTAGTTTTTATTTTGTTTGTGATTTTGATTTATAACTGTTTGTCTGTGTTTTAAGTATAAATATTTTCTGTGTTGTTTATTTTAATTATTATTTTTCTTGTCTGGTTTCATTTGTGGTATGCAAATAAATTTTCTTTTCTTTCGTTTATAGATCCAAAATTAATTTTTATAACAATTGTGAAACCCTAAGCGTAAAAACTTGATATTTCGATGATTTAGTTTCTATTAAAAATGAAATATGCGAATTTTAAATGGTCCACCCTATCACTGAAATCGCTATTTTATTGCATAACGAACCATGTCTATAAGAAATAAGGTTACAATTTATATTCAATTATTTTTTGTGAAATTACTCTACACTAGTTTGTTATAATTATCAATACAAAGATCGATCTCTTAGAAATTTTTTTTCGGAATTTCAGAATAAATAATTGATATCTATTCAATAAAAATTTAATTAAGATTTTTTCCTGATATTCAGGATTCTTCACGATATTTCTCTTTTACTACTTTTACAATTACGCACTATATTATAATATTCATATCTACTCGACTGAAATATATAAGGAGAGTGGTATATAAAATAAATAAAAATTTATCACTTTGTATACAGACTGTTACAAAAAGGTGTGATTGTATTTCAACTGTTGGTCTCAGTGTCAAGAGCACGTCAAGTATGATATTTTGCACTGTTCTTATCGTAAGCGGCATAGGGTTGAATTTAACAAGTGTCAAACTTGAAGTGTTATTTACTCTTTAAATTAAAATAACAAACATTAACTTAGCAAAAAGAAATTTAATTTGTCAATGTTATCTCAATCACTATTGTTTTTGAGTATTAAAATATTGTCACAAATTAAAAGATATTTATTTGGTGTCCTAACTTTCGTATAAATGTGAATATTTAATATCCAATACTTTTTACTGACGATGAAGCAAAATACGTGATGATTTATCGTTGAAGAACGTTCACAGCCCTTAGAAAAAATCCCCGATCAGCGTTGGGTCAGTATGGCGGGATCTACGCTCTAAACCCTGTCCTTAGAGACCTAGCGCCTGGCACTGGAATATAGAATGAGTTAATGATATATATGCATAATTTTGGTTTAAGATGAATAACTAGACAGTGAGAACTAAAATAGTTTCCACTCTGCATTTGTGGGGGTGTGCAAGCAAAGCAACCTAACACTCGTTGTCTGAGTCGGCTATCATAAGTATGAACCGGCAAAAAACGGTCGGACATTTTTTTTTTCACCCGGGATAGCGTCGCGGTATACAGTTGCTGAATAATAAAAAATATTTCTTTATACCATCATTCCACACGAGGAAATACATCTCCGTTATCTTTTTAAATATTTATATAAAAATCTGAGCTTAGGAATTATTAAGATTTACCTACAATGTACAACGTACAACGGCACGTCTGTCTTTACGCTTTTACATTCTTTTAGATTTTAAATTCAACTCTATTGAACGTCAGACTGTCCAAAGTCCAAAGTACACACAACTGACGACATTTTTTGTTCATCGGTTGTACTGGTTATATTAGATTGTTTGATAATGTTGAACAGGCAAGTTGATAAGGGCCGACTAAGGCGAACTTATCATGACGACATTGAGAACGTTTTAAAGATAAGGCAATGTCATGAGAGTGTATGAAAGTACTGGTATTTATTGTATCGTTGTTGAAACAAGTGGAAGGCTGTTGGGATATCCCGATGGGGAAAGGGGTGAAGTATTTATCGTCAGTGTTTCAAAATTCAATTTTGGTTTTAATGAAATTTTATAATTTAATATAAAACAAGACGTAAATATTTTAAAACAGTCGTGAAAACTTTTAGAAACGGTGCTTTCGCCCCGTCTACAACACCGAAAGGTAAGGCTGCTGGTGAAATGATAGGCCTATGGGATTTGTCTATGTATGTCTAAGAGTTCCTTCAAAGTAGACGCTTGTAGAAGGGCTGTAGTGGCGTGACTGTAATGCTACAGCCGCGCGTCTGTAGCGCTTCAGTAATTTTTAGTTCACCAATTGTGACTACAAAAGTGGTTCACGCGTATCACGACAGTGGCGCTGCAACTGCGCTTCTAAATGTTGAATGAACACCACAGTGGTGCGACTGTAGCGCTACTATAAGCGTCTAATTTGAAGGCGCCTTTAGGGTGACGGGTTCAATGGCAGTGCAAAAAGTCTTTACATGTTTTTTTATTGTGTTTTAAGTAGGTATATTTGGTATGCATCTCTATTATATATATGTATGTTAAAAAGTAATGCTTGATATGTAACATTTTATTTCATGCCGTGAGTGTAATGCATTCAGCTTTCGTTATAGTCACGCATCCTTGAAGAACATAAACAAAACAAGCTTTTCGAAATGTTACAAAACAACATCGTTTGTTTGTGTTTGAGTATGTTTTTGTATGTTTGATTTTTTTGTGTTCTTACGGTTTGTTTGTTTTGGTTGTTTATTCTTTGTGAATATGGAATTGCTATGTTTATTTTGTACAGTCAAGACAAATTTATACACAATAATATTCCATAAAACATGTCCCTCTATGTCACAATACAGGAAATAGCTTTAATTTCAGAAATAACACACACATTGCTCTTAGAACATATTTTATGCAATAAGTAAGAAAATTATCATGTTTTTCTCATAGTGGCCATATATTTATCGATATTTGCGTGAATATGTATATTGTATTTTGCATTATTAACGAATATTCGAGGTTTATTGGAAATTGAACTATTATATATATAGGAACAAATGTTTTTTTTTTGCACCAAAATCGTTAGACTTCGTGTCTCTAGGATTATCTCGAGTTACCAAACAACAATATTGCTTAGACCTAGCGCTGTGGAGATGTTGAAATAACAAACTACTATTCGGTTGTTGAAGCAACTCGCACTCTCTCCGCTTTAGTGTATGATTAACCAAAGATCCGTTGTAAGTATACAACGGAGTAAAGTAAACAATACCTCTTGATGTTATTTTATGTCTAAGTCAACATTATGTTGTGTTGTTTTGCTAATAAATATGTATGCCTCATTATCAAATGTTTATCTTATTAGTCATGTCTTAAGCCAACACATGTTTTAAAGACACTGTTGGATTTCTATTTATTTGGATTTGACATTTATCAAAAATAGTATAGGATAGATCATAATACTTGCAAGAACTTTTTTCCTTTTGTATCCTCCATCCCCCTCAAACATGCACAATTTGCTACTGCCGGCTTTTTAATCGACCGATGGCCAGCTTAGGAGTTGGTAATAAAAAAAGGCAATAGTCTAACCTGTGATACTGAACTATTTGTATAAACATTACCAATTAGCGCGATCGTAACTTAATAGTTTATTTTTCAGATGATGACTGTGCTCAGTAGTTAACCTGTGAAGTTTCCTCTTGTTGCGGCTGAGCAAGAAAGAGCAAGGTGAGCGTGCATGTTCGCATCATTTCTCCGTGTTCTTCGACCTTCATTTCATTGTTTTTTTATGATACCAAGTGACAGGACGCACAAGTCGTGCGCCTGGTGTTAAGCGACACGCCTGTCCATAGCAGTTGCAGTGCCAGTCAGAAGTTTAAATCGCTAGGATCTGGGGGATACTGCCACAGCGCCTGTCACCCAGATGTAAGTTGACAAATCCTACGTGCCTGTAATTTCACCAGCAACCTTACCCTTGACAACCGAAACACAGTAGTGTTCACTGGCGGCAGAAATAGGTAAGGTGGCAGTACTTTCCTGAACGAACACTTTTACAAGGAGCTCTACTAGTGTTAGTAAAATTAAAATTCAATTATACATTTGGACGCATGTAGCCCACAACAGCGTCTAATATAGAAGCAATCCTATCCCCTATGACGCGGAGAGTGAAGTTAAGGCTGGCACGCACATGGCACACCAGGTATGCGCACCTCTTATGCAAAGTGGCGTCAATATCAATCAAGATCAACCATTTAAGCTCTGAGTCGCACTACAACTGCTATGGAGGCCTCTCGATAGCAATTGCTTATGATCACAATTTATTGGTCCTGTCACTTAGTATCACAATATGTATTTACGTATATTGTTACTTGAACATATGTATATGTATTATTACTATTAATACAAAGATCGAACACTCAAAAAAAAATCCTTCGACCCGGCCAGATTCGTGACGAAATATCATAGATTTCTCATAGATGGCACTAAGCCATCTACAGCTACAAGTACGCTGAAAAGTCGTTTACGTGTCGTCGTAACCAAATACAAAGATACGACGCAAGCACATAGAAAAAATCATGAGGTCCGCTGGTTCGTTCCATGGCTTAGTTGGTATAACGTCTGACACGGTATGCTAGAAGAGGTCGGTTCGAATCCGGCCGGATTGAAGGAATTTTTTCTGAGTGTTCGATCTTTGTATTAATAAATATAACAAACTAGTGGTGTGATTTCACACAAAAATAAATGAATATCAATCCAATAGAATTTAAAATGTATTATTATTAATGCGATTCCGTATCGACAAGTATAGGAGTTTCTTAAACGAGACGTTTGAGCTGTTTATTTGTATTCAATATGAATACAAATTCGAACAAAATCCGTTTATATAAAACGTAGTTTTGCGACCGTAATTAATATGATAATTCTGTAAGCGTAAGCATAATACATATTTGGAAATCAAATATTTTATATTTTGACTGTAACGTATACCCATTGTTTATTTACTTACTGTTTACCTTTTACGTGTGGTTTCTATGTATGGTATTTGGAATTAATATCATTGGTACATTGATATTTATTAAGAGTAACCCCTAGAGTTTCTTTCTTATTCTTCGGAGAATCTGCTTTACGAATGAGTAGTGTTTAGTTAATGCGACGATTTAAAGTGTAACTTGCTTATCTAGTAAATTTGGATGAAAATGGAAGTGAATTAATACTTCGCAAACCAAGTAACAGTTAAGGGCGCCTTTAAATTAGAAGCGCTGCCGTGGCGCCACTGTTGCATTGCAGACGTTTCACTACTAATTTTCATGCAAAATTCAGAAGCGCAGTTGCAGCGGCACTGTCGTGAAATGGTGCCTTCCACTTTTGCAGTCACAATTCGTGAACTAGAAATTACTGTAGCGCTACAGACACGCCGTTGCCGCACTACTACTACAGCGCAGTTCTACAAGCGTCTAGTCTGAAGGCGCCTTTAGTCGTGCAAAGCAACTACCCTTGTGTTGAATATTTTTTTTCATGCATGTACTTTATTTTCCCACCTTTCCTCCGCACAAAAATAAATATCATTAATATTAGCGCCAGTGTTAATAACATTATGAATACATGAACGAAGTATCTTCCCCTTAACTAATGTCAAAAGATATTTGTCGTCGGACAATTTCTATTTTATATAAGTTACATTTATTTTCGAAAATGATGTTAAATTAAAATTATTTATTAGTGTGCAACACAGCTCTGCTATTTTATGGTAGAAATTTGGCACTTAAAGTTCTATACAGGCAGTCAGTCATATTAAATCATGTAACATGTCTTAAAGATTATATTACTCAATGCGCCCTTTATGTAGCGAGTACCATAAACAACCTGTGAGAACTTACGCTCCCGATCGGATATAACGTAGGCAAATACAGTTTCGCCTTTTTGGGAAATTGAATGGTGTATATTTTATTCATTACCATAAAGGCCCTAAAGTTTATATACGAATTAAGTCGTATTTTGTTCGTGGAGCTCTTTAAAGGTGGACCAATTTCTTTATGATATGATGATGATGAGCCCAGTATTACTTTTTGTCACCACGAATTAATATTAATTTAGTAGCAGTAGAGCTCCTTGTGAAAGGGCTCGTCCGGGGATGTACCTGTTTCTGCCGCCAAGCAATAATGTGAGCATTATTGCGTTCCGGTTTTGAAGGGTAGGTGCTGGTGAAATTACAGGCACATTCGATTTGTCAACTTATGTCTCAGGATGTCGTGAGCAGTGGCAGTGCCCCTCAGATCTTTTATATGTGATTTAAAGTTCTGCATGGCTTTGCAACTGTTATGGACAGGTGTGTCGCTTACCACCAGGCGCACGACTTGTTGGTCCCATCACTTGGTATCATAAAAGAAATAAAAATTAATAAAAACAAAAATTATCTATATAAATCTCAATAATAACATATCGAGTTTTTAGCTTTTTGCGATTTAGTTGCCTGTCACCATTAGATCTATAATGTGTCAAAAACGTTGGCTTGTATAAAAAAATATATTTACGCCATTTTAGATCCGTAAATATAGTTTAATTTCCAATTGATCAAAAAGCTAAATAACATGTAAATTTATCTGTGTTGTGTAGGATTATCGTGTGTTATATTAATATAAACTCAAACGTGTGAAAATCGCTCCGTGAGTTCTTAGCCTAAGTGAAACACGGGTCCGGACACATAAAACTCGGTGTGGTAGGTAGAAGTGATTTTCTTTTTCGTTTTCCTTATGTTAATGCAGAATAAAACACTTCATAAAACTCACTGAGGCTTAAGCCTTAAATCTTAAATTAAACTGAACAAAAATTAGCGAAACTCTTGTGATACAATCTGGTTATTTGGGTAGCGCCCACAGTTACGCTGTCATCGATAACTTGGGTCAGGGATTGTCTGTTATTATTTTAGATTAGATACGCAATTAGCAGATAGGTGGAGTATATTTATCTAAACTCCGTATCGTTACTAACGACAGAATATATTATAGACTTGACAGTACTTGCTTATTGTTCCTAAAATTTATAATTATAATGTTAAATTTGAACAGTTTCGTTTTGTGAAGCAGTTTTTTTTGTGAAAATATAAGTGCGCATTTACTCTTCACCTCACCTAATGGAAAGTGACGATGAGTTCGGTGATGGAGTTACATGCGCACCTTAATAGGCATTATTTCACTCTCGCACTCGCTTGAAAAAGCGTGAGTTGTAGAAGCCGTTGAGCTCCTTGAGAAAGTGTTCTTACAGGAAAGTACTGCCGCCTTACCTATTTCTGCCACCGAGCAGTAATTATGTTTCGGTTTTGAAGGATAAGGCGCGAAACGACGGATCTGCGTTGTCTGTGTGTTGTACGCCGCGTGTTTTCTATACAAACTGAGATACTTCGGTACAACGATAAAAAACACAGCTCCGCACACCGTTGCGTGGCGCGGAGCAATGTGATAATCGCCTAAGGGTGCTGGTAAAATTACAGATACATGGGACTTGTTAACTTATGTCTCAGAGAAACGGGCGCAGTGGCAGGACCCCAAACATCTTTGTGATTTAAAGCTCTGAGTGGCTCTGCAACTGTTGCGAATAAGCTTGTCGCTTACCACCAGGTGCACGACTTGTTCATCCCATCACTGGTATCATAAAATAAAAGAAATGTCCCAAGTTATAA
Source organism: Hyposmocoma kahamanoa (assembly GCF_003589595.1). Classification (NCBI taxonomy): domain Eukaryota; kingdom Metazoa; phylum Arthropoda; class Insecta; order Lepidoptera; family Cosmopterigidae; genus Hyposmocoma; species Hyposmocoma kahamanoa. Next base: position 5,374,954 of record NW_020653731.1, read on the forward strand.
CGTTTAGGGAATAACTCTGCAGGCAGAGAATTCCACTCCGTACCGTTCGCCATATAAATGTGGAAGCGTAACGCTTCGTGTGACATCTTGGAATACCCACAACATGAGGGTGGAATCCCAGCCTACGTCGGGTCCCCCGATAATAAAAAGGGGAAGGCGGAATCAAATCGTGCAATTACATTGCATACTCTCCGTCATATACTATTAACTTTACGGCGGTATTGAAAGCTCTACAGTTTCGCCTCTACTAAATCCGAGTCACTTGAGAACGTCCTGGCACGTTTTTCAACTGAATCCAAGGTGGCCAGTTGGTATTTAACAGAACCATCCCATAGGTGACAGGAGCATTATTACTATTCTTAAAAAAATATTAGTGATGGGCTACTGAAGTCCTCTAAAAATTAGTTTGTTCTTTATTGAATAATATCGACTTTGTCAAAAATACCAGAGTATTAATACTTACAGATTATAAAGCTGGTTAGAATTGAACTCCATTTCGCGCTTGAGCATTAACCAGATTGACGGATCGAGTTAGAACACCAGTACACAGCATCAACAGCTACGTTAACTCAGACATAATTCCGAGTTTGAAGTCCAATGGTATAAGCGACAGCGTTTCTTTGAGGACATCGAACAATAAACACTATTACATTTATTTTGTTGAAAATCATAATGTTTCTACTGCCATAATAGTCATATATCGAGCCATTATTACCACCGACTTAGTGTAAGCAACAAAAAGCAATTTATATAGAAGAGGGTTCTTATTTAATATTAATTCTATATATAAATGTGACACTAAGTTGAATTGTCATATATAATAATGAATTTCGTGATGTTTATTAAAATTCAATTTAGTATAGTAGTTCGAAATACATAACAATAGTTGTTGAGCCTTATTTTTTGAGGTCTTAAAACATTTTTGTTATCTCTATCTAAAGATTTTGCCTCACTTTCAGGCATTTAAGGCGATTATCACACTGCCCGGCACCACGCAGCGCAGTGCGAGGGACGCGGATCATGCGTCCCGCACTTCCGCGCGGAGACGTGTTGTCAATGTGTTGTACGGTACATGTTTTCTATTACAATTTTAGTTAGTTTAGTTACAAACAGACACTTCGGTACAATATTAAAAAACGGAGCTCCGCACACCACCGTTGCGTAGCGCGGAGCAGTGTGATAATCGCCTCACGTAACAGTTGCAGTTAAAAATATGCGACAAGATGCCACACGTCTTTTGCCACTTTGTTTATAGCAAACAACGAAATTGTGTTCTCCCGTCCTAATTCAAAAGGACGCTGTCAATTTTATGCCTTTTGAGAAATGGGCGTTTTTAGTTTTTGCTTCACCGCACCTTTAAAAAATGGAGCTAAAGACATGATTTTTTCAAATAAAGCGGAAACCTTTGGTATGAATGAGGTAATTAAATATTAATTTGCTTTCATCGAATATTTAATTAAAAAAATGATAACCGTCTTTTTCACTTAACAACTTAAGGGAAACTACCAGGCAAATAGGACGCTAGTCCAACTTACGTCCGTATAT
>NW_020653731.1:5376508-5480092 GCF_003589595.1 Hyposmocoma kahamanoa
TTATCACATACTTTTCTTTTTTTGTCAGTTAAAATTCTTTGAATGTAAATAATATTAAGTACTTTAACATTATAAAAATAAAGATATAGCATTATACAGTTAAAATAGCGTTATTTCTTTCCTACTTTTAGTAAGAAATATATAATCTAGGGAAATCATTCGTTCTTTCAATCACTTTAGCAATAATACATTAGTTGGTTGGAAGGTTGTCATGGTAAGAATATGAGATATATTATAATAAGCTTACATTATGCTCACCTTAAAATAAGATTGTTTTTCGAAAGATTATGGTAGGCCCCCTGAACGTTTAATTTGAAATATGAATGACTGCAATTGTTTCTTTATTTTGGTTAAGGCGAGTTTTGCGAGAAAAATTGTTTTTAACCAACATCAAAAAAGGAGGAGGTTCTCCATTCGACTTATGTTTTTTTTGCATGTATGTTACGCGATAACTCCAGTATTTGAGAACCGATTTTCATGATTCTTTTTTGTTGGAAAGAGGGTACCTCTGTAGTGGTCCTATTTAATTTTGAAGAAAATCATCCACTTCTAAGGGTGGCTGTTCACGCATAAAGACTCATTTTTATAAATAGCGCCCAAATTTTATTATAAGGAGCAATTATTTGAATGGTTGATTTTCATATTCTCCAATTCGATTTCTCTCTCTCAATAAACTTTGAGTAATGAGAACCGATTTTTATTATTTCCTGGGTCAAGTCCCGTATAGTGGCGAACTAGGGGATGAATCCGAGTTTGCGTACTTTCCGGTAATCGATTTCAATAAAACTTGGTACCTAATTATATGTTATTCCACGTACTTTTTAGGTCGGTTTTTTTAGTACTCTGTACTGAGATGTACTGTATCAAATGGTTTCAGTATTTACTATTATATAACGGTAGTGTCCCTTAAATGTTTGCGATGTAAAGCTCTAAGTGGCACTGCCACTATTATGGAGTGTCGCTTACTACTAGATGCACCACTTAGGGTCGTATTCTAGAACTCTACTCAATGCTCAAGTCAGGATCTGAGTATGATTACAAGCACTGGAAATACGACCCTTAGTACAATAAAAAAAACATAGTTATTTTCAAAAACATAGTTATATTCGTTGTGAACAGACGCGCGCGAAATTCTACGAGTATTTACGAACATAATATGTGAATACGCATTGTACCGGTGTGCTTAAACTGAGGGAGCGTAACGAAATGATAGTTAATGAATTACTAACTTTTCTACAAGTTAGACATCATTGACGAATTAAACTTAGTGCAAATTTGTGTGACGAACTATTCGAATAACGAAGTAGACGCTGCAAAAACGATCGTGTTTGATCTATTACCGGATGGTTCAAGATGTGTGATCAGGAGACGCAAAAAGAAGAAAAACACCAAGGACATCATTAAACTTCTTAAGGAAACAGACCCGGATAAACATCCCGTTTTCGTAGCCAAAAATCTGAACCATCTACCACCCGTGACTTTTGATCACGACGATGAGTCGCGACTTTTAAAAGATTTGACACTGTTGAAAGTCGAATTAAAGAGCATACGTGAAGATTCAGCTTCTAAAGAGGATATTATACCGGTTTAGCACAAATTAAAACAACTTCCTTTAAATAACAAGCTATTGACAACTGCGTTACATATACCCTCAACTGCAGCGTATGTTGAGTCACCCTGCGACACCGCTACTGAGGCCGCCTGCAACGTCACCTCAATCGGTTCTCTCGTGATCGGTGGTTTACTTACGTCTAGCTTTAGGGATATTATAGCCCGCACATTGTTAACGCAACCTAGCGAGGCACCGAGACCAAGTGCAAATAAGTTAAGCGTTAATAACAATGGTGTTAAGGATTTCATACCGGTTGTACATAAGAAACGTAAAACGATATTCAATATAAGAGGTACCTTAGAAAAAAGCCACAGGCTTTGAGTAGCGGAGACACTGTCTGTACATAAATATATGTATCGAAATTTAGTACGGATATTACCGAAGCCGATATAAAAGGTCATATTTCCGATATGGGTGAAGAATGTCACAGTGTAACGCTACTGGAACAAAACCGTGCAACATCGTTTAACTCTTTTAAAATAGAAGTACCGAGTTATAAGATAAATAAATTCCTAAGTGGAGAATTCTGGTCTGTTGGCTTATGTTCAGACGATACAAAGAACGCTACTCACCCCGCTCTTACAAAAATCAGGATGGTTAGTGCCCAAATAAATAAAATTAACATGATCACGTTTAACTGCAAGTTCATCAAGCGTAGGTTGGAAAACGTAAGAATTTTGTGTAAAACGGTGGATATTCTTGCAAGCACACAGAAAAATTCGTGAGGCCCGCTGGTTCGTTCCGTGGATTAGTTGATATAACGTTTGGCACGGTGTGCTAGAAGACGTCGGTTCGAATCCTTCTTCTTTGTATTAATAATTATAGTCATCATAATTTAACTTTTTTTAGTTTTTCTCTAAATATATCGTATGGAAGCTATAAAAGTACCTGTCTAAATGGTGAAACTTTCATCAGTTTGGTGCTATACAATATATATTTGTATTCAAAGATATATACTAGGCACGTAGAGAAATTCGTAAGATCCGCTGACTCGATCTGTTGCTCAGTTGGTAAGAGCGGCAGCCACGGTGAGGCAACTGAGCTCGAATCTCGTCGGATCAAACGAATTTTTCTTTGTATTTGTTCGATCCGTATCAATATGGTAAACACTGTTTCTAATTTCATTAGCTGGCGACGAAGAGCAACAAGGAACTCATTACCGTTATAACAATAATAACTTGCGTAAAGATAAAACACCGCAAATTATAAATGAATAAGGAAAATCTCATCACAAAAGAATTCAAATTTCAAGATATTTATGCCGTAAAAAGTTGTAACATCCAATATAGAGCCAAGTGTTATTTTGTCGTTGTATTTCTGTTCAAGGTTTAAAAGATTATAACTTAAAATCACTCTAGATTTTATGCTTTTGTAATTTCTTATCATGGTATTACTTTGACTTTAGTCAATCCGTCACTTTAGAGCGTCAAATTGCTCTAAATTTCAGAGAATAGTAAGACGCATTGCATCGCCCTAGTCGGTTACGATTACAGCTATTGTTTAGAATGAGGGCTATGGTTGTTGGCACTTTCATGTGTCCTTAGATCGCTACAGTAACCAATCTAATTGGTAAATGTTCACAAACAGTGGCGGCATGTAAGGATACTGTCGACGAAGTCTGCAGGTGTTTTAGCTATGAGAGCATCACGTATCGCGCCCAGGCATGTCTCTGCTCTTCAAATTTTGTTTTACACAAAGTGTCTCCTCAGAACGGCAACTCAACTGTTTCTTTCTTGTACCTCGAGGGATCAATGTTGCAACAGTTGCAGTTCGGGCTTTTTACACGTCCCAATGTCACCGTAGATTTTTTAAATATAAATAATAGACACACGTTTGGCCACAATCTCACCTGATGTTAAGCGACGATGTGATTGATGATTGTACGTGTTTGCCTAAAAAATGCCTATTCACTCTAGCTGTGAATACCCCCAAATTGTACTTTTCGGGAAACACAGAGTAGAGTATTTCATTCCTTTGCCGTACACATCTGAAAGGAGGAAGCAAAGCGCTTAGTGCGAATGGGTGATATATCATGAGTATGGAGTGTTCTGGACCTCCTAGTTGACCGAAGGAGGAACAGTGAGGGTGGAACCAAATTGAAAAGTTCCTGCGCACGCTCCCCGAAATGTATCCGATAGAAAACTGACAAGCAGGCTACTTTTCTGCGATGATCGAGATTTTGTAGCTTCAACTCCACAAGAGAATTTTTGTTAATAAGTCTCTTTGCTTTTCGCTTCACCGAGTCCAAGGCAGCTAACTGGTAATGGGCAGAGCCGTCCCAAAGGTGGCAGCAGTACTCCATACAAGATCGAACTAGTGCTTTATACAGATTTAAAAGCTGTTTAGGTGTGAAGTACCGCCTGACCTGGTAAAGTCTGATTGAGATGGCATTAGCAATTAACCAGTAATACTAGCCTATCTTGAACAAAAATGATTAATTTTTGTGCTTGTAAAGAGGTGAAAACGTTGGTTTGTTTGAAAGAAATAAACGAATATACGCGGTTTAGAACTCTATTACATACCACAATAACGAAAATTTTAATTTTTGCTTTTCGCTAAGAAACTATAATTTAGACCACATTGCAAATGTCTACTAGCGACCGAACTTGGAACGTCCATTAGCCTTAATTGGGCCAACCCTTTTATTATGATGATTTCAAAAAAAACTTGGCCGGTCCTGGCGGTTTATCGGATAAAAGCCCATTTGAGAAATGGGAAGCAATATTCAATTTCGATTTCATAGTATAGATGCAAAATTTATTACAATAGGCGAGGTGAGGTTATTTTTATGATACGCGTATTAAGAAATGAATAACAGTTGTAGTGTCGCAATAACTTCAGATTCACTGCCACTGCTTCCGTCACTCACAGACATAAAGTTGACAAGACTCATATGCCTGTAATTTTACGAGCACCCTTACCTTTTAGGACGGGATCGCGGTAATAAGGGTGAGGCCAGACGAGCGTAATTTTGTGAGTTGACAGTTGCGTCTTTTGAGTTGCGCAGTTTGCGTTCGACCGAAATTCGGTTGGAGTGCCAGACGAACGTATATTATTCAGTCGCTTTTTAAGCGTTTATACCAAAGCGGACTCTACCCTCACACTCACCTCCACCAGCGCCAGCCCGTCATAGGGTCCGACCGAAAGTCAGTCGTCATTACACCCGTGAGTCGGCAGATAATTCATTTTGCGTCGTCGTGTGAAACAAACCGTACTTTTATATGAAACCGAACGCAGCACAAACCATGCAACTCAAATTACGCGACTCACAACTCACAAAATTACGCTCGTCGGGCCTCACATTAATGGTCTACAGCTTGGCGGCAGAAACAGGCATGGCAGCAATAGATACTTCCCTTGATAAATTATTTTCACAATTAGTTCTACTGCTACTCATCGAACTATAAAATCGCGACACTGATTTGGCGTTTATGCACCATATTGAGAAATTTAAAGGCCTTGCGTTTCTTGCTTCTTTACAATCACACTGAAAAAAGTGTTTGAAATAACAAGATTTTATTTAAGGCGATTAATGTATTCTGTTCGTTTTTCTTTTTTTATATATAAATGACGGGACGAACAAGTCGTGCGTCTCATGGTTCATAATAATTGCGTACCACTCAGAGCTTTAAATCGCAAAGATGTGAGGGCACTGTCACTGCGCCTGTTATATTACTGCGTGACGGCAGAAATAGGTAAGGTGGCAATACTTCCCTGAGCGAAGTCTGTCATAAATAGTTTGTGACAGTGTGACCTCCTTACATCGTCATCTCACCTTTTTATCGCCTTTCTCCTGTTCCTGGCCACTCGTATTGAAAATTTGAATTGTACATAGTTCTTTTTTCTCGCATTTTGATTATGTTTCGTTCCATCGTCACTCCCTGCCCGATCGCGGCGGCGAACACGTCTTCTCTTATTAATTTTTTGAGCCGTTCACCCATTGACTTACAATTATATGGACGTCGGGTCCGCGCTAAAAAGTGTCCGCACTTGTAAGGCGCTAAAATTGTATACAGAGCGCGACACTCCGCTTTAGTCTTCATTTGTTCTACTGACAGCGCGATGCTGCGATGACATTACAATTTAAATTTCGAATAGGTTGACTTGGGACATTTTTTTCGTGGTTTTTGTATTAGACCCGTCGTCCATTTATTTGTAAGTCAATGCGTTCACCAGTTACTAGAAATCTCTAGTACGATAAACATTTTAAAGATCATATATATTGTTAAAACTGGAATAAATATTTATAAAACTGGATTTATTACCACTAGTTCTTTACCGTTTTGAACTTTGAACTTTAAACGTACTAAGCAAGATGAACGGAGGCGCGTTGGCTGCGGAGGCTACTAGACTACTCTCCCGACAGCATTACAATCTTACCAACCGAACTCCACCAGAACCAGCAGCGCTCTCACAAGCTCTACTGCTACTAAACTACTAGGTAAGGATAATACAAGAATCAAGATGGAATATACACAAAATATACAGACAATAAGTACTATAGGACAACAGCTAAAATTAGAAAAACTGGCAACATTCTTCGTTGAAAATAATATATCAAGTCATTAACACGTACATAAAATACTTTGCGGTTTAAAAAATATACTTTTTATAACTTGATGTGAGTATATAGGAAAATGAAAGTAAACAATTTGTGAATATCAATTTTTTTCTTGTTTATGATCTCTTAGTACTTTTACTATAATAAAATAATATGCTTGACAACCATACCGAATGCCCGTGCGTCAGAGCAACGAAATTATCTCCGGCGAACTACCCAGAACATAACCAATTAAGAAAAATTCGGGTCTCAAATGCATCCCGGAATCGAACACGGGATTAGCTCCCAGTACTAAACGCAGGTCCACCCAAATTGTCAGTATTAATATCGCCCTTTCTTGAATACATGTGTCGTTTAAGGAATAAATGGGTGGTAGAGTTTTAATGTAGGTTCGAGACTTCACAAGTTTGTAATTCCTTGATTTATCATTAAGCGAGTAATTATTAGTTAAGGGTAGTAATAAAAGCTTCGAAGAGTAAATTAAAAATGAGGTTATTCAATATATTTAATTTCTGCGTTATTTACTAAGCTACCGAAAGCTTTTGTGCAATTGAAAATATGGAAAAAGCGAATGATATTGAAAAATCTTGTTGGCTTAATACCACTCCAGTAACCGTTTCTACCGAAAACTATTGTTAAAAAAGGCTATTTGTAGCTTAAATTACCTATTATAAATTTAAAAGTGACATTATATGTTTCATAAGCTTTGGTGCCTGTGAAACTGTTTCATCTTACGGAAATACATGGTTTGCATACCGGTTTTTATGGTGATGCCTGTTCTGAGATCCCGGGTTCGATCCCCGCCCAGGTCAATATATTAAACCGAACTTTTGTTTCTTTTTTTTGTAATACTAAGTGATGTGACGAACAAGTCGTGCACCTGGTGGTAAACGACACGCTATATAAATCGCAAAGATTTGAAGCACACTTTCACTGCGCCTGTCACCTTGAGACATAAGTTGACAAGTCCTATGTGCCTGTAATTTCACAGTAATGCTCACATTACTGCTTGGTGGCAGAAATAGGTAAGGTAAGCAGTACTTCCCTGGACGATCTCTTTCACAAGAGAGCTCTACTGCTACTAAACTTACTGTCTCGGGTTTGGGTATTTCTAGCACCGCCGTAGCTTTCGATTTCCATAACACAAGTTTTTAGTTACTTCCTTTGGGGTCAGGGCAACGGATGTGTCGTTATCAATTGTTTCTTTTTTATCTACTTTATCCTGCAGGTTGTAGTACAAAACCAGAAATAGTGCTTGCTACTCCCAGTGGAGCCCGGTGACTAATATATTTATGTCAGCTAGAAAAAATGTTTTTTTAAAGATTGCAGCCAAAAGTGTTCAAAAAACGAAAATAAAACAAACTAGAATCCTTGTCAACTAGATAAAAATCCAGCCAAACTAAGTTTGGTTCTATAAAACAGCGTTAGTTGACAAGTAAATTTAGAGTAACCGGGCACAAAATCCAATTTGACAAGTTTACCAATCTTGTCACAAAGTTAGTTTGTCTCTAACAAGCTGTTTTGTCGGGATTGTAAGTGCGCTTGTTTGCCATAAATTTAGTACTTGTTGCATTTAGAATGTAATTGCATTTTGCAATCCTATAACAGTGTAAGAAGAGAGAGGACTCTTATCTCCTCTCACAGTAAAGGGGTTTGAAACCCTTTATGTCATGGTGATGTCCTCCACCACGCCACCATTCTGCGGAATGAAGGCAAAGCGCGTTGTGAAGTGTCGAAGTGTCTGTGCAATAAACGCCATCTGGTTCATTTGTTTGTTATTACTAGAAATGAGAGTAGCTTTGATATTGCAGCTTGTCAATGTAAAACACATTAGTTACAAAAATAGCTATTTGGTACTGGTCGTAACATCTAGTGGACCAATAGGTACTAAATGCCCGACCACGCTGTCTTGTATCGCGATTATTAGTCCTTTTGTTTTATTGGTCTATGAGATATTATACACACAACATAGCCCCGCAATAAGGGAAACCTTGTGTCGCGGGTGCTATGGACACATACATAGACAACCACAAATTACACCCAAACTCACGAGAAAAATAAATGTAGGCCATGCAAATATTTCTCCCGGCCCGGGAATCGAACCTGGGACCTCTGCGTGGCAGTCCAGCACCACGGTTACCGTTCCGCCACAGAGGCAGTTAATACGAACACTTTTGACGTATAATGTGGCTTTATTATGTCAAAGGTACGTGTTTGGGCCCAAGGCGTCTACACTCGTTCTCCGTTTGATATCCTCCGTCCGAAACAATTACTATCAAGTAAGTAACACTCGACAAAATCAAAAGACTATGTCAAATATGAAGCTTCATTCGCATCGTGCGTCTTACAATTTGGTCGAGTATCATTTATTTGACGCTAATTGTTTCGGACGGAGGACGTCGGACGGAGAAGACCCCTGACTCAGACTAACTAAATATTACTTTTTTTGTTCTTGGTTGTTTGAGGTTAGCGATTCAGTCACTTAGATACAAGGTTTTTGATTTTTGTCTTTACGACGAACACCATATAACATTAGCATGTCACTTATGGGATAGCTTTGCTAAATACCAACTGGCCAACTTGGACTCAATCAACGAACGTGTCAAGAGGCTCATAGGTGACTCGGAATTACTAGAGGCGAAGCTGCAGAACCTTGAACACCGCCGTAAAGTTGCCTGCTTATCGGTATTCTACAGGATATATCACGGAGAATGTGCGATGGAATTGCGTAATTTGATTCCGCTTTCCCCTTTCCATGATCGGGGGACTATGCGTAGGCTGGGATTCCACCCCTATGTTGTGGATATTCCAAGAATTCGCACAAAGCGATTCGCTTTCACATTTATATGGCGAGCGACTATGGAGTAGAATTTCCTGCCTGCAGAGTTGTTCGATGAAAGTTATAATTTGGACCTTTTCAAGGCGAGAGTGACTAGGTATTATTTAGGTGTGCAATCGTCAATCTCATCGTCACTTTCCACCAGGTGAGATGGAGGTCAAATGCGCACATATTTTATATATAAAAAAAACATAGATACTTTTTTTAATGTTCGCTTAATTTTGATAACGTTTTGTGATAAGTTGTATAAAACAGAGCGTGCCAACCAACTTGCGGCAGGGACACTGGCTTGATTTCAGATTTTATTTTTTTACAAACGAACTGAAATCTATTTGAAAAATGTATATCGTATAGCATACGTGCTTTATTTTATTTAGTTGATATCACAGCATGACCCATGACAAAAACTAAATCATTATTATTATGTAAAGTACCGTTAAGTAAGTAAGTAAGGTTTTCTTGTAATATTTCGAGTTCAGTTTGCTTTTTTTCTATCATGAATTTTTTTAGGCATCGTGTTTTCACACTGTATATTAGCCTTAATTTTACTACATTAATTTTTCCAAAGTGATTTATTTGACCCTATTTAGATTTAAATGCCTAAAAAAGAGCTTTGAATTAAAAAGAAAATAATATTTAGGACTTAAGGTTGTTTACCTCTCATTTACAGATTTGTTCAAACAGTTATTATTTCTATCAAAATACAGTCCATTTTGTAACCAGTCCCACAAAAGCTTTACCAACTTTATGATCGGATGTGTTGAATCCGGCAGATTTATACGGATCAGTTCGAAGAACGGACAAATGTGAGAGCTTTAAAAAGTTTTTGTACACTTCGCGAGAACATGTAGTTTTTATCTATATAACTTCTTTTTTTACCGAATTCAAATAATGTTATTGAACTGATTGTATATAATATGTTGACTTGTATCCTTGTCATATTTAAGGAATTAATAATAGAAATAATGCTAAACCGCCGAAAAAAAAAATATTTTGGTTATTTGTATGTAGTAAAGTTTTGCAAAATTGGGTATTGGGTGAAGCATTTTTCCTAGACCCAGCGGTGCCCACCCGTTTCCGGGCTCACCCCGCTATTAAGGGAGGAGAGGAGCTATTCCTACCTTCATAGCCTACTGAGAGGCGCGCTCGGATACACGAGACACCATGACCAACGTGTATTCCCACGTTCGTAGTTCCTTGTCCTTAGATGCTGGATGTCAACAGTAGCCGCAGCCTCCCTGTCTCTATTCACCGCCTCCTTCTGCACAAGACAGTTTCACAGCAGTTGAGTACCGTTTTCCAGGACCTCTCGCGAACCACAGTCGGCAGAGAGAGAGATTCCTTCCAATTATTGCGCCAAGCGATCGGCGCTTCAATTCCCAAAAAAAAAAAGAAAAAAAAGGCGATTGTGTCAACCCACCTCAACTAACTACAACTGCCAAATAACTTAACTGCGACACGTCTCAGGCCATACAAATAGATTGTTCATTTTATGTAATCAATAAATAAGCACACGAAACATTGAAAAGACTTGCGAGAAGTTCCAGAAATTTTCTTTAAATTTAGTGTTCATTAGAATGTTCTCATACTACATCAAAGCAAAACTATAGACAGCATGTTACTGAATGGAACATCAAATCTTGAAATTGACTTTTACGCAATTTGATGTACCTACGTAACTGGTCAGTACAGAGTCTCGAACTCAGACATCGAAAGCAAGCGTTTCCAACTGACCTAACACTCCACAACCTAGAATCTCAGGTGTTTTCCATTTCAGGGACGAGAGCTGAATACCGGCCAACTTTAATGTCGTTTATGTCACACACAAATTTAATTCAGAGTATGGAATAACTGTCAAACCGTATCAGAGTAATTTTCCATTGCCTCTAACATTGTAAGCCCACATCGTCCGCACCCTGTCACGAACGGCACCTGTCCTAAATTTGATTAGGGGACCACGTTTCGGCGTACATTCAGGGCTACTTTTTATATAATAATGTAATAAGATATATATTTATTGCTTAAACAAATGTTAATAATTAAAGGTCAGAGTTTTCTTTGAAATGTATTTCAAAGTTAAAAATGATTTTATTATTTATTTATTATTGCATTTTAAAAGTATTAAAAAACAAAAACATTGCAGTGTATACTTTGCAACTTCCATGTACAACATAATAACAATTTGACGATGATTTATGTTAGTTTGTAAGATTAAGAACTATTTACTGCTAACTAATTACTGCTCATACGATATGTCCTCGGTTATTAGAAAGTGTTCAGTGTAGGCGCCTTTGCAAAATACACTGGCAATCAGACTACATCGGCGCATTGCTCATCACTTAATGTAGGCATTCATTCTAATCCTTTACAAGATGTGTTCATATCATCTCACGAATTCACTAGTCTTGAAGGTTTTGCTTTAGTCCTTTATATCATTCATACATAAAACATACGTGATATATACGATATTTACGTGTCGTTAATTTTGTCAGCAAAAACACCCCACATGAGTGTTGGGTCTGCATCTCCCTCCAGGTATAGCTATTTTAATCTGTGAAATTTACTCTGACCTGCTAAAACACCTACGAGATGGATACCATATTCCCACAGGCAATATTTGAAAGTTACGAAAATTAACTACCTAAAATAAAAATAAAATGCATTAACACAATATATTTTGTGCTAAAAAGAAAAGAATGAATTGAAGAAGGTGTACAACGTTGGCCTTATGAGCTATCCCGCGTACAGTCCCGACCTGGCACCGACATATTTTGCAACTTTACAGGTTTTTTGGAAAATAATAGGGTACCGTCAAGTGGTGCTTTTTCGACAAAATTGACCTTAGTAATTTTATTACTACACCCTTGGACATTATACAGGGTTAATTGTAAAATATTGACAACGTTGCAGGACCATATTACAAAATATTATTCGGAACTACGTACGTACGTAATTTTCTACTACAGTGGCCGTATCGTGACAGGATATACATAGGGCGCACTATAAGTTTCCGGAACTGGCCACTTATATTCAAAAAGTAATTACAACATTTGAAAATGAAACTCTCCTGCTGTAGAATACAGTTTGTTTCATCTGACTGTCACTTGTTTTTACATTGTGGCGTCATTTTAGAAATTGGTTGTCTACATCACCATGGATTTAACTCGTGAAAATTATCGTAGTATAATTTTCTACGACTTTAATGTCCACTTGCACTAAATTTAAGTATGTCTTAAACCAATGCTTAAATTGATAAGACACTCTTAACACCATGTATTAAGAGTGTCTTTTGCATTGCAATTATCGGTTTAAGACGTAGGTACCTAGGTTTAGTGCAAGTGGACATAAGTGTAATATAACAGCTCAGCGGAGCTTCGCTCGGCTTCAAACTGCTTTTGGCGATAAAGCACCATGCAAGACGACTATTTATAGCTGATTTGCAGAATTCAAACGCGGTCGTGTGAATCTCTGTAACGAATTTTGTGATGGTCGCCCGTCCCTGCTGTGAACAACAAAAACATCGATGCTGTGCGCCGTATGATCTAAACAGACAGGCATGTGACATACCATGATATTTGGGCATCTTTAGGCATAGGCATGAGTCAAATACAATCAATACTATACAAACATTTGGGTGTGAAAAAGCTGTGCTCTCGATAGATCCCACACAATTTGACTGAGGCTCAAAAAACGGATCGCGTCACTTAGTTCTGCGCCATGCTTACCAGATTCAACGAAGGGGCGACAAATTTGGTGTGGGACATAGTAACAGGTGACAAAACATGGTTTTCTAGTTAGGATCTCAAAACAAAGCAGCAATCGAGCGTATGGGTCTTTCGAGATGAGCCGAAACCAACCAAAGTGGCGCGCGTGCAAAGTGCCTCTAACCGCTCACGCGATGCGCTCCTCTTACTGCAAAATGGCGGCTATTTGGTTTTGCAAATTAGAAAAGCATTCAGTATAAACACAAGTTTTTATAAATAAAAATTATTATTCTGTATTGTTAAATAAATACCCTCCGTACTACCAACAAAAACATCTCAAATAAAATGCAGTAATACACCGCAAATCCTGCACTTAAAAAGCACTAATGAAATGTTTGGTGTACTTGGATAAATATGATAATATTCGGTTTGAGTGAATCTAACGTTTACTATGAAATTACTCCTTAAAGTATAATTTATAAACATTTATATTCAGGGTAAACTTAAAAAACGCTACTTACGGTATGTTTTCAATAAATAAACACCGAAATCACCAGCCCAAACAATAACACACACGATTGTCGTGACGTATTTTTGAAGTTGTTTATTTTTTTTTAAATGACAGACCCAGGCATTAAAAACTTTATGGTTTGCTAGAGTAGTTACCGAAATAGCAATTAATATTACTTCTTTTACCTGTTATAACTTGGATATCCGACAAATCGGTATAAAATCATCACCGGCACCTCTAGGTGTGGTATGCGTCTACGGCTGCATGTATCGCGTGAGCGGCTAAGCGGATAATTGCTCCTTTTTTTAATAAAACTGGACACGTGGCTACTGTTGCTTAGGAGAATCGTTGTACCGTGAATAGTGATTGGTACACGACCATTTGTTTGCCGGAAGTTTTTGACAAACGCCGTAAAAATAACCGTGAACACCGTATCATTTTGCACCACGGTAATGCCAGTTCTCAAACGGCTAGACAGACAAATGAATTGTTGAAGGTGTACAACGTTGGCCTTATGAGCCATCCCGCGTACAGTCCCGACCTGGCACCTTGTGACTTTTATTTATTTCCAAAAATTAAGAACCAGCTACGATCAACGATTTTCATCACCTGAAGAGGCTGTCGAAGAGTATGAAAAATATGTTTCAGAGATTGTCACGGAGGAGTGGCATAAGTGTTGTCAACATTAGTTCATTCGTATGAAAAAGTGCATTAACGCTAACGGAGAATATTTTGAGAAACAATTAATTCATTTCTGACAATTTATAGCATTTTTTTCTTATTCATTCCGGAAACTTATAGCGCGCCACACGTATGTAATAAACCTCCCCGACAATATTTAATTCAGTTGATAAATCTAAGTTTGCTTATTTCGTAATGAAGACAATGATATGAAATTTCGTATATAACATATTCGTATCTTTGTCGTTTAATCATCACCGCGAAAACCATGAAACAAAAAATGGCTTTTCATCTCATTTGTCGGGCTCAATGTTTACGTTGATAAAATTGTGTGCAAATGTTTCGAAATGAGCTGCGCCCTTGCAGGCATGTTTGGCACTGTGTTAATCTTTTGCACTCATTGGTCGCCGGCGCTCGCGATAACATAAAATTGTGACGTCACAGTGCTCACCGTGTTCGCTATTGTAATAAAATTTTTAATTAGGTTTATCGCTCGAATTTGACAGCTAAATGTGGATATAATAGCTTTATCATAATATTATAGTAATACATTAAAAAAATAAATAATAAACATAATAAATACACACAGTAAATGCGAGTGTTAAGTTAAAAAAAGGTGAATTCTGTCTATGCTATATCGAGATGCGGGATGGATAAGTCATAATTCTGACATCCATGTTTTTGTTTGTTGCGTGTGAATGCCGGCCGCATCGTGCAACTACCTTCATCGGAACTAATTGCAGATAAATTCAACTCAAAACGTATGATTTTAATTTTTCTCTACCTACATTATGTTTCTTAATACGCAGTGAATGGTGATTGTTGTATAGATTTTAGTGCGCTTTACTATTAACTTTTGTAGTAAGATCTTAAATTTTCTCTGTAAGTGAATTTATATTCTTAAGAGAAATAAATATTCTTTAACCACTTATCGAGACGGCTTCCAAGTCTTCGAAAAATCATTATACCTTCTCCAGTACGTGCGATTAAATTGCAAGTGATTATAAAATGACTCTGAACGAAAGCCAAGATTCTCTCAACCAGATTCATAATCATCGTCCTCGTCAACTCATTACTTATACCTCTGCACAGGTCTCTTCTAAGGAGATGGTTTTAGGTAGTCCGGTAGCTCGCCCAATAAGGCTTGGAGATTTAAGAGTCGATACTATCTCAGGTCGAATTAAAATTTTTCTTGTACACTTCATTTTCCTTCGGTCGTGTAGCCCCTTCCAAAAGTAAGTGTCCCTACACTGGCTTTATTTCAGAATTATTTTTTTTACAAACGAAATTAAAACCATTTGAAAAATGTATAAATCGTATACTAATCGTGTTCTATTTAGTTTAGAGAACATAAAAAAAAATCTTGGTATATGTAAAATACCTATTGAATACAGCAGTTTTCTTTGAAAAATGTCGAGGTAACTTTGTGTTTTTTTTTTCCAATGTTTGTGTTTGTGTTTTCACATCATATAGAAATCAGAGCATATCCTCAATTTATATATATATTATTTCCAAAGTGATTGATACAACACTGTCACTGTTATTCGGAATCAACCAAAGCCATTTGAGTTTGTACAGACTCTTAACACGTTTTTCAAAGGCTGTGAACCGTCTTCTATTTAATTACGATGCTTTCCATTACAATTAGCAAAAGGTTTTGCTATTGAATATTCACAAATTTATGTAACGGGCGCAGGAGGACGAGGTCCCGGATTTAATTCCCGGTAGAATCAATTTGAGGTATGAAATTCTTTAAATTATTTCTGGTTTGGGTGTTCTGGGTAGTGTTCAGGAGTAATTCAGTTGCTCTGGTTCACGTAGTACAGGGAATTCCCTATTGAGACCAGGCAATTGTGCGGTGGTCAAGAAAAGAGAGATATAAATCGTAGATCATTTAGTTGAGATGCAAGCGTTATCCTACTGGGCTATCACCGCCTTATTATATCACCAAGTCCGAGTTCTAGACAAAGCTCACAAGTTTATTTTCTTAAGTTTTTAATAGAATTGTCTGGCTCAGTAATTTAGGAAAGGAACTAAAGTGGTGTAGTTCAATGTGAAAGGAGCGAAGTAATGTAATAGGGTGCAATCAGAGATGGCGAGTGGATGCAAACCTAATCAACCAGCCCGGGGTTTAACCTGGTTTTTACCCAAAGCGTCAGGATTTAAGCCACTTTTGCAAAAAGTCGCGGGATGAAACATTATACGCGTAAAATAATACGGAATTTGGTATAATTAATAGAAATTTCGATATAAAAAATATTTTTAGACGAAAAAGAGGCAACTTCACCATCCACCTTGAAATCCTGTGGACTCTCCTTACTACTAGGGATGCACATTACGATTCGATATTTAAGAAAATCGATTCGAGTGTATACGATAGTGAGTTTTTGTATCGATTCATTTCAATGCGATTTTCAAGGGAATCGAATGAATAGAAAGGCAAAATATGCAAGCATGCAAGCTATAAATATTTTGTAATTTTTTAATTTTGCATTTTACAGCTCGATTTACAAATATTTAGTTGTAAATAGTTTTTGCTCTCGATTTCGGGCATTAGTGGGTATTAACCCGATTTGAACCAGGCGATAACGAACCGCCGGGTTAAAACGCAGGTGATTGATTGCCCATCACTCCAATTATCCTAGAAATGGGAACAAGTGGCAAGTAGTATTGTAACACAAACAAAACATTCTCGACCACCCCTCTTTATTGAATGTTTAAAAGCGCTCAATCCATGTTCTATGTTTTTGTATTTTTTGTACTGTTTGTGTCACCAATAGTTTGTTGTTTATTAGATTCTTTCGGATCTCCTTTATCGAAAGAGATTTTTTTGCCTCTATTTGTCTTCGGCAATCGTTTCTTCAGTAAAATGTCTGTCACAAAACACTTGACAAACAAGAAAGTAACCCGCATTGGTGGCGAACGGCGGACTCACATAGTGTTCGGTTTTAAAGACGTTATTTTTCTTCATAAGGTAAATTGACTTGTTTTGTTTCTGAATAGTCTTGTTTTGTTCATGAAGTTTCGTTAGCCTGGTACCACAGCACAAGAAATTCATTAATTTGAAACCAAGTAATAGGTGTGACCAAGAAAATGTTTATTTAATGTACAGTCAGCGTTAATTACAAAAAAAAGGTTCGGGCCAACCTATTAAGCGCCTCACTTACTAAACCTAAGCATACTTCAATAAGGACTTAACTTAAAGAGAAAGTAAATAAATTAATTTATACAAGGATTAAACCGATGACTCCTAAAGTGATGGGAAAAAATAATTAAGGGCGCACGATAGATGGAGGTTTACGAGAGTGGATCCCATTTAGGCAGGTCGTGAACCAAATTTCGGCTTTCCATAAATTAAATAATTCACTTAATCGTATGTGTTGTACCTATGTGTTTTTACATTTCTCACTCTGGTTTTTAGTAACAGAAGGGTTTTTTATAATACTAAGTGAAGGGACGTACAAGTCACGTGCTTGATTACTATCAGGTGTGTAGCTTACTAGTTACACACCTGGCCATAACAGTTGCAGTAACATTCAGAGCTTTATAATATATCGCGACTGCACCCGCCATCCTGAGACATAAGTTGATAAGCAGTAGAGCTTCTTGTGAAAGAGTTCATACAAGAAAGAACTGTCATCTTACCTATTTCTGCAGCCAAGCAGTGACGTGAGCATTACTGTTTTTGTAAGGGTCAGCTCCAGTCGGTTTGAGTGAGCATGAGACTTGTTGAGTGTGAATTCTGGTTGACCCGATGCTGCGTGTAAAATTTATACGCAAGGAGAAAGAAGAGCGCCTTACACACAACTGAAACAAGTTTTAAGTAGAAATAACCAGATGCTTTATTGAAGTTCAAAGCTATAAAAAGTATGTTCGTTGAGATTACTACAATGTTACATTACAAATTACTAAGATTTTAATTCCCGAGGTTATATTTCGTGGTTACAAGATATACTTTTTATTTTTACTACTTAGTTACACATATAAACATGGTTAACCTTAAGTACACTCAGAGCTAATACACTAAACCAAGAGTTTTTGAAAGTTCTTGTATAACACTGCTATGACACTTATTCGTCACGTACTTGGAGGTTATTGGATCCACTTTCAGGTTTCATATCAGACTCGCCGCGAACGCAGCGTAGTTTCTACAGAAGCAACGCAAATACAATGCCAACCACCCGTGGAGCACATGACACGTGGTCGTTCACGGCCGAACAGAAGTTACGGCGATTTTGTTTCAGCCATTTAGGTAATGGCAAAACTTGAAATTATTAAGTACAAAAAAAACCCTGCAACAATATAGATTGTTACAGTACATTGAAATAATTGAAGAAACAGCTCCATGTGGTCTCCGATGACACGGGCTTTACATTTTGTAGGGGGCCAAAATTATGGCATCTGGCTATTCCTTGTTTTTTTATTATAAAAGAATATAGGGATAAATCACAGAAGATGCTACAAGATCTGGAACCTCTTGAGCCGACGTGTAGAACAGAAAAGCTGCCGCCGAATTCCTCCTAATAGATGTTCGCAACGAACAACGCCACAGACAATCTACCGATTCATCCAGATGAGGCTACCAAGTCTTATCACCTAAACCCGTTAGAACACAGGGCGATTCCAGGTTTATGTACATATACTTTATAGAAAGTACTTGTCAAGCTAATTAGCGCCGTTTGACGTGGAAATGATAAAGAAAAGCTCGTAATTTACAGGAAGCTCGACTACAAAAATAAAATCGAATCTATGAGTCGCAGCGCTAGTAGTCTGCGTTACTACTCAGTGTTTTGAAAAATATGTCAAACTAAAAGGTACCCATTCACGGTATTGATTTTATAGAACAATAGTTCACCAACAAGAAATAAATATGAGAATGGTTTAATTAAATAGATTACACCAACATCACAGACCACATAAATACTAACACCATTGGGTTTCAAATAATTTACTAATTAATTTTAAACTGTAATATCAAAGTGATATTTTGTACTTAAATGGTGAAAAAAAACCAAGGAGAGAAGAGAAATTTTGTTTTTGTTATGATTTAAAGAGATCTATCAAAAAAGCGTGTTACATATTACGGTTTTGAAGGATTAAGGGTGCTGGTGAAATTATAGGCACATGGGACTCAACGTGACGGGCGCAATGCTAGTACTCTCAAGTTTTTGTGATTTGAAGCTCTGAGTGACACTGCAAGTATCAGGACAGGCTTATGTAGCTAACCACCAGGCGCACGACCTGTTCGTCCGGTCGCTTAGTATCCTAAATAAAAAATAATTAAAAATAGGCCTCTAAAGTTACAAAATGTCATCTGTCAAACACACATTTAAAGTAACTGCCTCCGTAGCCGAACGGCTACCATACTGAACTTGTCACACAGAGATCCCAGGTTCAATTACCAGGCCGGGAAAAATATGTGTATGGCTTACATTTATTTCTCTCGTGAGTTTGGGTGTAATTTGTGGTTGTCTATGTGTGTGTCCATGGCACCCGCGACACAGGATTTCCCTAGTGCAGGGCTATGTTGAGTGTGTACGTTACTATAAAAAAAAGAATTTAAAAAAATGCAATATTAGAAAGGCAGGGTGCACCTAAACCAAAAAAAAAAACGTGATCTATGAGGCAAAAAGTTTGAGCACCTCCGATTTAAACGAAACAAGTGTGTTATATGGAGTTCGTGTTTATAACTGTGAATATGTGCGGGTGCGTGAGTGTTGAATTTACGAGTATGCTTATATTTTACATTTTAGTGTTAGGTGTATCGGAATAAGTGCTTTTGTATCATTGCAACTTGTCACGAGATATTTCTATAGAACTTTTTTACATTTACGCAAGTTCAACTAATACATTTCTAACTGTCTTATAATACCAATTGACGGGACGAACAAGTCGTGCGCCTGGTGGTAAGCGACATGCCTGTCCAGAACAGTAGCAGTGTCATTCAGAGTTTTGAATTGCAAAGATTTGATTTGGAGCTCTACTGCTACTAAATTTTATTTGTTGTAGATGTTTACAGATTACGAAGCATGGTAGCAGTGGTAAATTTTACCATTTTATTTATGTATAAATTATATAGGGTGGCCGCAGTGGAGATGAAGTAAGGACGAGGAAATAAATGATGAATGAATGATGAACTATATTAAATTTCCACAAACGTTTTCTTAAAGACAAACTAAATAATTTTAAGAACGTCCGAAGTTAGGTACGTTAGGTCTAAAAGTACTTTACAAAAAGATCTTAACTATGATGATTTTGTCCACGTCCGATATTAAGAACGTTGGGCTGAAAAGTGACTAATAATTAGTACGAAAAATTTGTCAGCGGTCACGTTGTAATGCACGGGGCGCATGTACTGCTGCGAATGCAAGTGCTTTGACCTGATTGATTGGATACATAACATATATACATATATACATTATAGTTTATAAATAATTACATGTGAGTAACCCAATACTAGGTTATTGGTTGCCAACATTACCCTTTGGTAATGTTGGCAACCAATAACTATCTATCTGTGTATCTTTATACACTAAATAAAATAAAAATATCTTGTTAACTCATCTGGGTTTCTATTACAAAAAGTGCTGACGTCGTAAACGGAAAAAAGGTCGCCGTGGAGAAATAAAGGAGTTGATTTCCTGAAAACCAGTAATGCGGTGAAAGTATGCTCTAGTATCGGAGGCACTCTAGAGAGAGTGCCTTAAGGATGTTACCGGGCAGGCTTTATTTTTGGGTGTACATTTTAAAAAAACATTTAACTAACACATTTTCTGTTTATATCACTGGATTCCTCTTATTGGTCACATTTTTCATTGCTGAAGACGAATGAAACTAAAATAAATGTTCATTTTATTATATATATAGATCCCTACACTATCTAGGTAAAGGACTGATGATCGTTAAATTAAAAAAGAAATATCTTTAAGATTAGCCCATCAGTTTTGGAACTACGATACCACGGACAAATAGATACATAAATATACAGACAAAGGCCTTAAACGCATAACTAACCTCTTTTTGTATTGGAGGTTGAAAGAAATTATTTTAACACATCTCTAATTTGCTGAAGAAAGGGGATATAAAATGTACTTTCTTGATATCATTTTTTTAATAATAACGCGCACCCACACGTACATAGACAACTATAAATTACATCCCAATTCGAGTGTGAAATAAATGGTGGCCATACAAATATTTCTCTCGGTCCCGGAATTGAACCCGGGACCCCTGTGTGGCAGTCCAACATGGTAACCGTTCGACCACGGAGGCAGTTATATATTTATATAGTTACGATAATTTTCATACTCCGAATATCCCTGTACCTACTCAAAATGTTGATATTCCTCAAAACTAACTTTTTAAATAAAGTAAAAAAAATAACCTCACGCTTATAACTTTTGGTTTTCCAATCGTTTTCTTTATTTTACAGTTGGGCTTTTTCGTCCTCTCTGCTCCAAAGTTTAATGAAATAGATTTTAGTAAGTATTAAATTCTTACTTGATTTTTTTGAGACTCTTGTGATACTAAATGATGGCGCAATCAGGTCGAACTGTAAAATTAGTTTAACTTTAAACTATTCAGAAGTTTTATCAATGAGTGAGTGAGTCCGAGCTGTGCTCGTGGAAATACATGTAGAAGCTTATCTGGGTAAGCTGCGTCTAGAAGTACACTCCACTTATAACAATTGTCCATATATTTGGACATAATTTCCATTCTCGAACAGACTATATTATGTGATGGTTGTTTTCGAATCAACTAGTTGATATTTTAAATTTGATTGTCCATGTCAGTACGGTTTCGAGGTTTAAAAGAACCATGTTCGATAAATTGCCGCCCAGGCTCCTAGCCGCCTTTTACAACATTCTTGGGAACCTAAACGAATTTAACGATATCGAGCATACAAGCATAGGCTACATTACAAGTTAAAAAATATACTAACTTACGCGTGAGAATATTTTAATCATCACGATTAACCCATTTAGGGTGACCACAGGACAGGCTTAGCCTAGTGTGGGACCACCTGCAATGATTCACAATTTTTTCGGGCGTGGCATCACGTTAGCAACGCATGTTTTTGTTAATGTTAACACATACTTAATGTTAACTTAGCATAAGTCTCTTGTTCTTTTCTCTAAAAATGTAAATGTGTTATGTATTTTGTTTTTCTTTGTGTCGCTTCGTGTACCTATTACAACCCTTCTTTTGGGGCAATTGAGTAACAAAACGTGCGTGTCACCAATCAACCACGAAGTGTGAAACCGCTTTAAAATATCGTAACAACTATATCAGTATACATATTAAATATAGGCAGTACTTTCCTTATTCGTGTTTACCAATCGATCAAGCACATTTAAGTCGAGCAATTTAAGTATTAAGAGACTTTACGTAAGGTAAAGCCGCTTGGGTTTAATTTAAACCACTATGCACTGATTTGATCTTTATTTTAATGTCTATTCAAATGTATAATGAACCTGTAGCCAAGCGTGTCTATTTTATATATAAAAAGGCAATAACAGTTTTCAAACTCAGCGCTTTTACCTAATGTATACCCTCCTAAGACCCAACAAAGTACAATGGGAAAAGCGCTAACGCCGAACTAAGATAATTACATGCTTCAGGCCCAAGCAAGTACGCCCTTTTTGTATAAGATGTGTACTTTTCTAGATACCCTATGTTAATATAGAATGTGTAGGGTTACATTTAAATGTGATGTTTTCATAATACACTGGGTGTTCACGTTATTATAGGAATAATATTGCCTGGTTCTGAATCGCTTCACTTAGTTATGTACATTTTAACGGTATGTTTCACAAATCCCTACCTCCTCACTAACAAATCTCCACTAGTGGGGCTCTTGACATTTAATTTTATTCCATAAATCCCCACTAACGTAGTACTTGGTATGTAGTGCGTCTACTTAATTATTATTGGTTATTTTCAATTAAAAAAACACAATTAGTATGTGTCGTAATGTTACAGGGACTTTTTGCTCTGCAAGTCAAATCTGTCACCTACAAATTTAATTTAACGCACACAGTTAACATACTACCCCTGCACTAGGGAAACCCTGTGTCGCGGCTTCCATGGACATACATATAGACAACCACAAATTACACCCAAACTAACGAGAGAAATAAATGTGGGCCATACAAATATTTCTCCCGGCCCGGAATCGAAACTGGGACCTCTGTGTGGCAGTCCGGCATGGTAACCGTTCGGCCACCGAGACAGTTATAATATATAAAATATACCTAATATATAAAATAATATATTGGTGGGGATTTTTTCCACAAATCCCCACTACGTAACAGGTACTACTAGGTGGTGGGGATTTGTGGATTTAAAAAATCGAACTCTACTAACGCATTGCTCATCACATAGATGCAGGCGTTAATAATAATATTAATCATAATTATGCAAAAATATGTCATTTCACTCACCTCACAACGTCTAAAATATATCACATAAAAAAATTCCTTCTATCTGACTGGACTCAAAGCATTGTCTGTTGACACACCAGGGCCATCGATGTTACCAACTGAGCTTGTTGCAGTTCTTTGTATTGAGTTTAAATGGCTTTGTTGCCGTCAGCGCCACTTGTGAGAAACTTATGAAAGTATCAATAATGCTAATAAAGTAGTGGAGTATTTCCATAAGAAATAATATTTGTATTACGTTTTGAAAACAAATATTAACATCATTCGAAAATTATAATAGAATTCACTAGTTTCTGAAGTTTTATTATCCAAAAAGATTTATGTATACAAACGGTTCGTGACAGTTTTACGAAAATATCGAGGTTTCGTTATTTCGCTAGGGTTTGTCCACAATTGAAACCAAATTACAGAGAAATTGCCAGAGATTCACACACAGCCTTACAAATTTCTTTGATAAGCAAAAAATCTATCGTAAAATAAATACGATTTGTAACAATTTACGAAATCTATTGCCTAGTTTTTTTTTTATAAAAACATAATTATGAATATTTTATTCCAAACGGAACGAAATTCCTTATTACTCACTTTTGAAATTGGGGGTTTAAAAATTCAAGAAGAATATATTATTTTTCGGCACGAGAACTAAAATATAAATACGTTCCGCTGTGTACTGCATAAAATTACCAGTTTCAGCACGTTTCACCGCTATAGACAACACAACTTTTCGAAAACTGTATTGAAAAGAGTCTTTACAACTTGTTCGAGACTAGTTATCTACGTATTAAAACTTCGCCAAACACGTTCTACTGCTGCTCTCCATGAAGAGCATACTGCCATAATTTGCCATACTAACTAACACACTGACATCCTTCATCGCCATCCCACCTTTTTATCATCCAAGAAGATTCTGGATCCTGGCCACTTATTTTTTAGATTTTGAACCATTCTCGACTTCCCTTTTCCTTCACTATTCTAACGTTTGTTCTACAAGTCTTCAATCGCATGCAAAAGTTTTATTTTGAGACATTAATATTGTATTTCTTTATTTATCATATCACATATGATTATAATTTAGTATGAGTAAATCTGATGCAAAAAAGAGGAGTTATAATTTTTTTTTTTAAATAAGTGCGCATTTGAGCTCCATCTCACCTGATGGAAAGTCACGATGCACACGCACACATACACACACTCAACATAGCCCCGCACCAGGGAAACCGGCGGGTGCCATGGACACACACAACGTCAATCACAAATCACAACCAAACTCGCAAGAGAAATAAATGTAGGCCATACAAATATTTCTCCCGGCCTGGGAATCAAACCTGTGACCTCTGCGTGGCAGTCAGGTAACCGTTCGGCCACAGAGGATATTTGCAGATGAGGTCGAGGATGCAGCATACATATATATGGATAGATAGATAGGATGCATAACATAGGGTTGCAACCCCTGCCCACGTCTAGTTCCCCGAAGATGGAAAGGAGAAGACGGAATCAAATTATGCAATTCCATCGCACACTCTCCGTGATATATCCTGTAGAATCCTATAAGCTGGCTACTCAAGGCTCTGCAGTTTCGCCTCTACTAATTCCGAATAATCTATAAGCCTCTTAGCACGCTTAGCTATTGAATACAAGGTGGCCAGTTGGTATGTAGCAGACCAACCCCATAAGTGGTTTGAGCGCGTGCTTAGGCTTCTTTTTTCTCGTAGTGCGCGTCTATAATAATAAATAACTATAAAACAAAAGAATGTGTATTTCAGTAATAAAATTAATTTTACATTAACAGTGGATTGTACCTCATATTAAGCTTATGCCAGCCTGTGTCAGGAGGCACCGCTTTCCCATAACTATTTAACATTTTTAGTTGTACTGTATAATAATATATTATATATAAATTTAGTGTTTAATTTTTACATTTCTTAATAACGTCAAAACAAACAATTTTCAACATTATTAAATTCTGTATTAGGAGGGGGTGTACAGGTTGGTAGACATTCGCTCGGCTAGCTGGTGCCCCCTTACTACGTCTAGGAATCAAACGACGAAACTTGGAGAAGATGTGGTTTATTGTACAACAGCTTACAATCTGGCTTATAATACAATGGTGTCCAATAAACGAGATTCGTCCCGTGGGATGCAAGCGCGGCGCAGAGTCCGCGACAACTCCCGGTCGGTGCGAATGTTAGAAAAAGACAGTCACTCAGAGGAGTTCCTGTAACCTGTCCCGGAAGATGGGCGCGAGTTCAAGATGCTTCCGCTTAGTGAGGATAACCGTAGATGCGCAATCGTCGAATCGATCAATTTCATATAAAATACTGGTGGAATGGAAGGTCATTACTTTAGGGAAAATCTTAACACCGCGATTCAGGAATTGCGCTTTCTACGCTAATGCCATCTAGTGGTGAACATTGGAACTGTTTTCACTAATATTGCCAAAGTTATTGTGTTACAATACTTATTTTAAGTTTAATTTGTATTTTAAAACGTATGTGTGTGTAATGTGTGTGTATGTATGTGTGCGTGTGTGTGTGTGTGTTAACCTGTTGCCAATGCCGAAGCGTCTGGTATCATTAGTCTAGTAGGGTATTATAGCGTAGATATTTTATATAGCGTAGATTTTCTATGAGAGTGATATATCTGTTATGTAGTAGTAACTATTAAGTAATCTGTGCTCTGAGACACAAAGTTGACAAGTTCCATGTGCATGTAATTTCACCAGCCAAAAAGTTAAGGGTTACCTGTCAAAACCAAAAGAAATAGGTGTCGTAGTGGTACTTCTCCGGGCGAATTCTTTCATAAAATATCACGCTGAAAATATATAAATCAACGAGAAACTAACAAATTACGATCCTCAATAAATGTTTATAGACCGAGTCCACTGAATTTCAATGAGTTTGGTTAGTTAACGTTAAAATTAGTACGAAACTTCATTTATATCGAGCATGCTCCCAAGACTGTCCTCTCAACGTTACACAAAATAGAACAACGGACAATACAAATACAATAAACAAGGCAAGCAAATTGCTTTGCGTAACAGCGTGTCCATTAAACTGTTTTACCAAATTCACTATTGATACGGTGGTGAAGGGATCACGCACAATGCTGATTTAAAGCTGACCCTCCAGGGTGAGGCACGGACGTGACTGCAAATAAATGGAAATAAACAAACCCGACTGTACTGAACAATCACACCAATTATCTTGTCTCGAACTAGAGAACGTCCTGTGCTAGGGATGCATGATTTTTTGCTTTGAATCGATTTGGATGGTAATGGATCGTATGCCTCTGAATCCACGGATCGGATCGTATGCTCTTGAATAGATCTCACAAAAATCGTTACTAAATTTGTAATAATTGAACACCTTTATGTACATGACTTATTATATTTTTTAATTTAATTTTTTGCAAACGCACACACTACACACTGCGTAGCGGGTACCATGGACACACATACAGACAACCATAAATTACGTCCAAACCTACGAGAGAAATAAATGTAGGCCATACAAATATTTCTCCCGACCTGGGAATCGAACCAGAGACCTCTGCGTGGCAGTTCAGCATGGTAACCGTTCGCCATATTAATAAATAATAAATAACGCACACACTCAACATAGCCCCGCAATAGGGAAACCCTGTGTCGCGGGTGCCATGGACACACACGTAGACAACCACAAATTACACCCAAACTCACGAGAGAAATAATTGTAGGCCATACAAATATTTCTCCCGGCCCGGGAATCGAACCTGGGACCTCTGCGTGGCAGTCCGGCATGGTAACCGTTCGGCCACGGAGGCAGTTTGGCAGTTATTAATAATATTTATTTTTTTGCTTTTTACCTATACTAATCCTTTACATCTTACTAAACTTTTCAATAATAATGTCACAATATAACTTAATGTCCAAAGCATTGTCCTCCTCTTTATGTTCCGTTTCTGTACTTGATGAACTTTTTTAAATTATGAATAGCTAAATGATTCGATTCGTCTTAATTTTGAATCGATTCGCTTAAAAATCGCATTGAAATAAATTGATAACAAAAATTGCTAGATCGTATTGAGTTGAATCGATGTTCACAAAAGTCGAATCGTAATGTGCATCCCTATCCTGTGCTATGTTTAGAAAAGAAATTTTAGAGAAATGATAATTACCATTTCTATTCAATGAAATTTCTTAATACTAACGACGAGGGGTGTGTTCGTTGTTCCACCTCCACGCGTGCGAAGTCCTTGAGCAGTCTGTGACGATATGTTGTCACAGAATGCCCAAGGATGTAGCCGGTACACCCTGGGGCCAACACTGACATCTCTCGGCTTCAGTCTGAGTCTTACCAGTGAGGGCGCGAAGCGATCAACACGGCCCGGCCATGCGTTTATGAGGGTGGACCATGGCAAGTGGTGGGCGGTCTTAATTTACACCCTCCTGCGTTCATGCCTACGCAGTTGAGCGCCGTACGCAGGGATAAAGGAATCCTGGGGGGTTGAGCCCGAGCGGGGTGGTGACCCCGGCAAGTAATACCCTCTTCGGCCCTGATTTCCTGCCAAACGGTAGCCCTGTGACTAGCCAACACAGGGAAACGGCAATGTGTCCCGTCAGAGGGCCACAGGCGAGGTGTTGGGGGGACGGACTCGGCCATGCTGACGGGGTGAGTATGTGCGGAACACCTGGCTGACTTTGATCGGGTCAGCCAGCCGCACATTTCGAGCCCCCAATGTCGCGCAGTGAGCTCCCAACCTTTGCACCTATACTCTCCTGATAATCCTGGTGTCCCGAATGGGACATCCCCAAAGGTGCGGGCTCCTTGGTGGGTGGGAAGTCAGGAGAGTGAATCAAAAGAACACTGCAACATGGATTCTGCAGATCAACTAAAATTATTAAATCACTCAAAACCGGTGGTACTGGAGGGGAGACCCAAAAGTGCCCCATCTAGCACAAACTCGAACATACAGCAGCGCCCTACGGTGAGTGGTAGGCCAAAGGGGAAACCCCAAGGCCAACCGCGTACCGATGCCGGTGCTGGCCCTACACCAGCGGTAGCGGCCCGAGTCTCGTGCTCTGTGGCCCCCGCTCAGACACCTGGCTCTGCATCGCAGAACCCAACATATACAGCCCTTGAGGCAGGGTGGACTCTGCTCGGGGTGACTCGGAGTATGGCCTTATACGGGGCTCCCATTTGGAGTCGGGCCATATCAGCGGCGACGAAGGCGCTGCTGAGGAGGCCCCAGAGGGTGGTCGCCCTGCGAATGTGCAGGGTGTACAGGACGGTGGCCTGCGCTGCCGCATGCGTCCTCGCCGGTACTCCGCCGTGGGACCTCGAAGCCGAGGTCCTAGCGGAGGTCCGCACCTACCGGCGGGGAATGAGGGACCGAGGCGAGCGACCCGCTCCCCAAGAGGTGGAGCGGGAGCGCCGCCTCGCGGCGCAGCGCATGCGGGACCGGTGGAAAGAGGGCTTGGCAGATCCCCCCTATGGCGCTCGTACCATAGAGGCGATCCGCCCTGTCCTCGTAGAGTGGGTAAACCGGTCCCACGGGCCACTGTCGTACCACCTTGTGCAGGTGCTGACCGGGCACGGCTGCTTCGGTCACTACCTGCACAAGGTGGCGAGGAGGAAATCGTCCCCGTCGTGCCACGAGTGCGGCGCTGCGGATGACACCGCGCAGCACACCCTAGAGGTGTGTAGCCGGTGGGATGAGCAGCGCCGCACTCTGACGGGGACTGTAGGGCAGGACCTCTCGCTGCCGAGCGTGGTTGCCGCCATGCTCGATAGCGAGGAGTCCTGGGAGGCGGTGGCCTCCTTTTGCGCAGAGGTTATGTCGCAAAAGGAGGCCGCGGAGCGGGTGCGCGAGGACGCGCCAGACGCGCACCCGCTTCGGTGCAGACGTACGGGGAGAAGGCGAAGGCAGTTCGCTGCTCGCCTGATCCCCTAGTGAGACCAGCGGGCTCTGGACAGGGACTCCGGAGCCTGCATTGCACGGCCTCACTCGTCTGGGGGGCGGGTCGGAGGACAACCGACTCGCCCCTCTGTTGGCGCGGGAGCCCTGGCGTAAGCTAGGGCGGCCGGGCGGCGTCGTGGTGAATGTTCACTGATCCCACGGCGCCGACTCAACCGGCGAGAGGGGTTTTAGTAGGGTAGGCCCTCCAGGCAGGGAGAGTCCCCACATAACCCCTGAGTCTCCCTGGGCTCAGGGGTATCCATAAAGATTTCCCCCCCGTCAAAAAAAAAAAAAAAAAGGGTGGACTCTGCTGAGTCGCAAGCACAAAATCACGGCACCCATCCATAAGGAAGGGGAAAGTGGCCAGGGCGAGCGACCACCTCCAGCTCCCAGTGGGAGCAGGGGACGCCCTGCCCGAAAGAACAAACGGGGTCGACTCCGTGACCGTGAACGCCGCGAGATTAAGGGAAATCCGAAAGAGGGAGAGGCGCGGCCCCCAGCGGCTGGCGGGAATGGTGCAGAGACCGCGTTAGTGCGACCCACTGGACCGGACTCGCACGCCCCTGGAAGGGCCCCCCTCCACCCAAGGAACCAATAAACACAGAAGGCACAGAGGCCCTCGACCTATGCCAAACGTGCCCGTCTCGACGAGACTTTTTCTCCAAGAGGCGAGCACAAAAGGCAAAAAGTCGAGAGGCCCGCCCAGTCCAGAACGTATGCCGAGGCCACCGCACCAGAACTTCTAGCGGTGATCACTTCGGCCGAGACTGGTTACATAAGGAGCCCTGATTCAGACATGATACAGAAGGCCCTTTGTGAGCGCCTCTCTCAAGGAGCAGAGGAATGCGGTGAAGAGGACGTCGGCCCACAGTTCCGAGGTAAACCCGTCTTTAGCGACGGGTCCCTAAAGCTGTGGTGCCAGGACAACGCCACCTTCCAATGGTTATAGGACGCAATCAGCACCATCAGGCTGCCCACCGGGGAGCCCCTCTCATTGAAAAATGGGGTGGAGGCTCCCTGGAGGGTGGTCTGTGGACTGCTGATCCCCGGTCATTGGGAGGAAGCGCGCCGTATCGGCCACTTGCTCATTTGGCAGAATAACTGGGCGGAGGTCCACAGATGGGTTGTCCACAGGTTGTAACAGCAACAGGGAAACACCTTTGTGGTGGTAAGCCTACCTGAGGACCTGGTACCTGTTATCGTGGGGCATGGCCGGCGCTTTACTTTTCAGTTGGGCACGGTCTACCTCTGATTCAGGTCAAGAAGAGGAGTATACACTGATGTGCCGCCTGAAAAGGCAGGTACATCGACCAACAAAACAGATGCCTCCCCGGTGCCCTCCACCTCCACTGGCTTCACCAGAGAAGGAAAAGGGCCCTCCCTGACCCCCGTCCCTGTGGACGTCGCCAGCCATACGGTGGCGTCCAATAGTGAGGACGAGTGTGTGTCGGCGATGGGAGACATCTGCCTGAGCGAGGATGAGGACGACGTACTGCTATCGGCTGATGGCGGTGTCCCCCTCGCCCAATAATTGTACCGTCATCCAGTGCAACCTCCACCACAGTCAGACAGCAACGGTTCAGCTTCGGAAGTGGTTGGAGGCAAACGACACAGCCGTGGCACTGATTCAGGAACCGTGGATCGGCGCCCGCGACCAAATAAACGAACTCTCACATCTGAGAAGTAAGCTACCATCCGCTACTATCTCAGATAAACCACGGACATGTATATATTACTCAAACAATTTACACATACAGCCGCTAACACAATTCTGTTCCTGAGACTTGTGCGCCGTCAAGCTTCTAGCTGACGCGGCCACGGGCCTGCCTGAAGTGGTGCTCGCCTCTGTCTATATGGCGGAGACTGATGTGCCACCACCACAGGAAATGGTACAGCTAATCAACCACTGCGAGCAGAACGGCCAGCACATTGTCGTGGCCATTGACTCTAATGCCCACCATCCGCTGTGGGGCATGGAACTCGCAAATGACAGAGGTAAGAACTTAACAGAATACTTATTTACAACTAACCTTCAAATTCTCAATAAAGATACAACACCAACTTTTGTAAATAAAAGATGTAGAATAAGAAATACAGGTTAAAGAACTAACGTCAAACATATTGAAAAGTTACAACTCCGCATGCCCACTAAGTGATCCAGCCCCGCGACAAGGCCACCAATGGTGGGGACCTGAGCTTGAGAGGCTGCGAAGAAGGGTAAGGAGACATTTCACTAGAGCAATGAACACATGCGCGGAGAAGGACTGGTAAAACTACAAGACGGCCAAATCCAAATTAAAGAAACGCATACGATTCAGGAGCACCACGTCATGGCGAGGCTACTGCGGGAACATCACGTCTTGTGCACAAGCGAACAGAGTAAGAAAAATCCTAGCGAACTCAAATGCAACTGAACTAGGTTCAATACGTAAAACAAACAACACATTCACAACTTGCCCTGAAGAAACGGAAAGAACCCTACTGGAAGCACATTTCCCAGGATGCAGGTTGATGACAGGCGCGTCCGAGATGACAGTCGTGAAGAAATGAACTACAATACATCGACCAGAAACTGGCGATACGCTGAACAAGTAGTAACATACGAAAAAACTAAATGGGCAGTGAACACATTCGAACCATACAAAGCTCCGGGCCAAGATGGAGTTTTTCCCGCACTCCTACAATGGGGTGGGGACACACTGGCCCTGCACCTGGTCGACAAGCTGGACAAATTCCAAAGGCTAGCATGCATGGCGACGACCAGCTGCATGAGGACAACTCCAACTGCGGCGCTCGAAGCGAGGCTGGACCTGCGACCCCTCCCACTGTTTATCAGACAGGAAGCGGCGTCAACAGCAGTGAGACTAAAGAGAGCCGGCCTTTGGAAGCACATGAGGACCCCACATACAGATATCCTTTACAAGATAGTCAAAGAGGAACCGCTACTGGAGGCGACTGTGGATAGGATCCCCAAACAATACATTTTTGACAAA
The DNA here is from genome assembly GCF_003589595.1 of Hyposmocoma kahamanoa. Classification (NCBI taxonomy): domain Eukaryota; kingdom Metazoa; phylum Arthropoda; class Insecta; order Lepidoptera; family Cosmopterigidae; genus Hyposmocoma; species Hyposmocoma kahamanoa. The sequence goes on from NW_020653731.1 coordinate 5,408,787, forward strand.
AAATACAGGATATAATTGTTTGAAGATCTCAACGAAGGACTAAACCTCAGGGAGGTCCGCGTATTCATTGACGGATCAAAAACGAACTCAGGAACAGGTACTGGGGTATTCTCAGAAGACCTCAATATCAGAATTTCAACACCGCTTGGTAACCACAATACAGTATTCCAGGCTGAATGTATGGGTATCAAGTTGGCAGCAGAAGCAATAATAGCGAGAAGAGTAAAGAATCACTCCATTCGAATACTCTCCGACAGCATGTCAGTACTTCAAGCGCTGAGCAGCTATGACATTAACTCAGGGCTTATATATGAATGCCATCAAGCTCTCATGGAGGTATGTACGCATAACCACGTAACTCTACAGTGGATTAAAGGACACAGCGGCTCACGTGGCAATGACGCAGCAGACGAACTAGCTAGAAAAGGGTCGGAGACGGATGCTGTGGTGTCGGAACCCATAGTGTCCCTCCCCTACCAATGGTCAAGAACAACTATACTCAAAGGTACAACCCTTACGGTTTGTAGACAGGCTAGGGAAGCACTCCTAATGCTCAACGCCAGTCTATCTCGTAAATTAATCAAACTTGAAAGACAAGAGCTGCGCACTCTATCTGCCGCTCTAACGGGACATGGTCCATATAATAAACACCTTTTCAATTTAGGTATCACGGACAGCCCTCTATGCAGAGCGTGCATGGAGGGGGAGGAAACGGCCGCACACATCCTACTAGAGTGCTCCGGTGTGGCCAACTACAGGGCAAAGTACCTTGGAGTGCCGAGGTCGCTCCCCGAAGTCTTCAGAAAACCGAAGAGGCTGTTGAGATTCCTGGAGGAGCTTGGGTGGTACGAGTAGGACCCTGCACCCACCACACGCAAAATAGGCGCCTTGACGTCGAATTGCGGAAACTAGCCCGTTGCACCAATACCAATACCAATAATACTGACGACGATAATACAAATTCACTTACTTGAAAAATTGAAAATAATAAAGTGCAAGATAGCCACACCGATTACATAGTATAATAAAAAAAGTATAATAACTCCATACAAACGTAGCACCGTGACTTTTATGTGTCACATAATCACAATCTCATGACGCATTCGCGTTTCGTAGCACTGGACCCCAAGTCTGCTATAATCATCTCGGCTAGGGAATATAACCGTTGTCGTGGTGAATGTTCACTGATCCCACGGCGCCGACTCAACCGGCGAGAGGGAAACCCGGGGGGTTTTAGTGGGGTAGGCCTTCCAGTGTGGAGGGAGAGTCCCCACATAACCCCTGAGTCTCCCTGGAAAAAAACGTGCAATGCCGTGTGAACGGAAGGGTAAGCATACGAAGTTGAAAGAATCGATATGCGTTCTGTAACACTACCTAAAAAGGTACATATTCGATACTTTTAGATGGAGTAAAGATTCCAGAAGTAGGCCTAGCTAAGGGATTTTGTAACGTTGAAGGTGAAGTCCAGTTGGATGTTTCGTACGTAAGTAGCATATTCTGAACAGATCACGTAAAAAGAGGGGCAATGATAGAGGACTAGAAACGAGGAAGAAGACTGCAACAAATCACATAACAACCTCCCAAACTACACCTAAAGCGGTTGCAAAGTCAATAGAGTGCATATTCGATAGAAACCTAATCCAGTACCGCATGCAACTCAAAAGGCTTGATCGATATAAATATAATGGCATATAGAACCTCGGGAAAGTGGAAAAAAGATTTAATTACTTAGCTAAGTCGCATGCCGCAAAGGTATGAAATTCACCTTTAAAAAGTTTCGCGTATTTTGAGAAAGAATCCTGTTCAATGTACCGAAAGAATAAGTTGGGATGTTCCTCCTCGGAGAATGCTTAAGTCGAGGCCAATGACTATATCATTACCCAAATAAGTACTAGTGGATTCTTTTTTCAGCGTTCCAAGGGGAATTGTTTGTTACATTTCAATTTAGACGTGGTGCCTGTTGACTACTATGAGTACATATAGATTTCTCCATTCGAATTGAAACTATTTTTTCAGACTGAATCGCATATATTTATTTTATAAAGCAATCTAACGTATCCTTTACATGTTCCGTGGTCACTGTTTACTATGAATACAAAATAGAATGAATACAAGATAAAATAGAAATATACGTGATTTATTTTCAAACAATTACTTTTATATACTATTTTATACGTACGTTTTTGGGTTGTTTGTATGTACAAATGTATAGGGTGTTCCTGAACCAAATGGTATTAATTTCGGATGATGTATTAATAATAAAAACAACCTGCGCTGTGTACACAGCGTACACTAAACAATGGACATGGATGTTAAGTGTACACTTAACAATGGACACTGTAAAATATTTCTTGAAAAAATGTTTTTTTATTATAGTATATAAGCTTCGAGGATTTTTCGTATAATAGGGAGATATTTTGGCAATCCCACGGGTACATAACACATCATACTGATGAGCAAACATATTTTGTTATACCAAATATAGTTCCGAAATGACGTCGCTTCGAATTTATTACAAATTTTTGCTGCATTAGTATTTTATTTGCATCTCATTAAACGTCCCATTGCTCGGCAGGGGCACTAGTCCGCCTTGATGTCATACTTCGGGTCAGAGAAATTACACGTTTTACAGGATTATGAACCTTCTTTGACACGCAGGAAGGTATTGCTACTTATTGCTAAGTCAAAGACAAAAACCAATAAAATGTTAAATTTTTTGCAGTAAGCAGCTACTCTGTCACCTTTAGCAGGTCTTCGCGAGTGCCGTTCAGGACGGATACAGTGGACACGAGGGGAAGTGACACATACTTCGTATGGGGGATGCGGAGGCACAATAATAATAATAATAACTCTGTGTCGCGGGTGCTATGGACACATACATAGACTACCACAAATTATACCCAAACTCACGAGAGATATAAATGTAGGCCATACAAATATTTCTCCCGGCCCGGGAATCCAATATGGGACCCCTGCGTGGCAGTCATTTAACTGTTCGGCCACTGAGGCAGTTTGGATTGGACAATGGTTTTGAGTTGTATTGATATAGCCCCATTTCACTTTGTTGTCTCCTCTACATCGGCCATTTTTTTAAAAATACAAAGTGACGGGACGAACAAGCCGTGGTAGATGCAGTGCCACTCAGAGCTTTAAATTACAAAGACCCGAGTGGCATTCCCATTAGTCCCATGTGCCTGCAATTTCACCAATACCCTTACCCTTCAAAACCGACTTGTGTCCTGAAACGGTTCAAGGTCTTGATTTACTTACGTAAATGTATTACTATCGGTACATGCTACCATGTGGGTAGGATATCCAAGGTAGCCTAATGGTTTCACCTTGTGACGGTGTGACCTCCTTACATCGTCATTCCACCTTTTTATCGCCTTTCTCCGGTTCCTGGTCACCGTATTTAAATTTAAATTTTGAATTGTTTTATAGCTCTTTTTCCTTGCATTCTGATTTTGTTTCGTTCCACCGTCTCTCCCTGCTCGATCGCGACAGCGTACGGAGCTGATTAAAATTCAATCGCGTATAATTTTGATTCATTTACTAATTTTATAATCACTAGTAATCAAGATCATGGGCCAATTTTAATAAATTTACACTACAGCCTTATCATGTACCTATGAATACGTATCTGTAATTCAGTACATCTCAGCCCTTTTGGGGTAAGTGTACTTAATATCTTTATATTCATCATAATTAAGTTACGAAGTGTGTTATAATAATATACCTGTTTTCTACATATACCTTTTATTGTTGTAACAATAAAAGGTATAAAAGGTATAAAAGGCTGTAGCCTTACTTCTTTGTTACCTTTTCTTTCCTTAAATGACTTGATATAAATTTGTGGATCTGAAGTTTTCTGTTTTACTGCCGTGAACATACCACGGCTTCTTAGGGTTACAACCCTTTTAACCTATCGCCTCTCAAGTAGAGGGTCGTGGGTTCGAATCCGAGCTTGTACCTCTGAGTTTTTCGGAATTTATGTGCATAATTTAATTTGAAATTACCATGAACTTGTTGAAAATGAAAATCGTCATCGTGAGGAAGTGGTACACATCTGTAAAGCAATTTAGTGGTGTGTGTGAAGTTGCCAATCTGCATTTTCCGCGTAGGAGGAGGACTGTGCCCTGCAGTAGGATTATAATAGGCTAACAATTTTCTTTTTAGTATACGAATCGTTAACATTTCAATTGGAAAGCAACTATTCTCCCCCAACCTACCACCGCTTTGCAATTTCCGATATATTCTATTACCTACTGTATACATTATCATACTTACACAATATTATATGTCAAAATGTTTCAAAAGTTCGTGCCATCTTTAAACATTAATATCACTAAACATTTTAATGAAGCCTTCGCTTTTCTTCACTTAGAAGCGTTGCGTTCATTAGCAACAGAGTCGTTATCATTGCGGAGGCGTAATTTTCGTTATTTATAACATCGCCCGCAAGATTTCGACCTGATAATGTCACCTCTGTTATTTAGTGGTTTCGGCATAATGCTGTGCTTGAATAGCTGGGCTGTATAAATAATTAGGTAAAGAAAATTGACAGTGAATAGAAGTATGTATAAATTGTGCAACGTGTCAGTAACAATAGGAATGTTTGTATGGTACACCAGAATCTGTATTGTACTTGAACTTTGAAAAATCCTATTTAATACACGCATTAAAAGTATCTAAGGATCAAGCACATTATTGCTAATTACTAAAAATCAGTTTTTTTAATGTTAAAGATATTTGTTGGTTCATTTCATTTTCAAATTCATTTTTCATTCATTTTTAACTGACTTCAAAAAAAGGAGGAGGTTGTTAATTCGACCGTATGTTTTTTTTTGTATGTATGTTACGCGATAACTCCGGTATTTGTGAACCGATTTTCATGATTCTTTTTTGTTTGAAAGAGGGTACCTCCATAGTAGTCCCATTTCATTTTGAAGAAAATCATCCACCTCTAAGGGTGGCTGATCACGCATGAACATTAATTTTTATAAATAGTGCCTAAATTTTACTTAAGGAGCAATTATTTTAATTGGTGGTATTGCTGTTCTCCAATTCAAGGCGTTTTTCTCTCTCAATATACTTTGAGTACTGAGAACCGATTTTTATTATCTCCTGTGTCAAGTCCCGTATAGTGGCGAGCTAGAGAATATTTCAATAAAACTTTGCAAATAGAATTCGAATACGCAATTCCAGGTACGTGGAATTCGAGGTCGATTTTTTTTGAAAATACCCATGACTTTTAAAAAAATTCTTCAGCGGTAGTCGTAGAGCTCCTTGTGAAACCGTTCATTGCTACCCTTTAACGGTTCCTGCCGTCGTCGAGCAATAGTATGAGTATTACTGCGTTTCGGTTTTGATAACGGCGCTGGTAAAATATAAATACATGTAACTTGTCAACTTATGTCTCAAGATGACGGGCCCACTAACAGTACCCCTTAGATCTTTGTGATTTAAAGCCTTGAGAGACACTGCAACTGTTATGAACCACGACCACCAGGTGCACGACTTGTTCGTTCGGCCACTTGATATCATTAAAAATATAAAGCGACACATCTACTTATTTGCAGTACAGTTGCAGTTGCGGCGGCGACATGTTTCGCCATGGTTATAGTATATTATCATCGAAAGCATAAGTTAGTATTTTCGATCGACATACTTATTTGTATATGGACCAAGACTTCTGATTTCATTTTGCTAAGGCTAGACCACAATACTACATGTTGGACACATAATTTTTGCTTTCTATGCCAGCGTTAAACGTTTACTGTCCTCTCTACCTACCAAAATGCTTGAACGTTTCTGGTAGTCGCTTATGGTTACGTATAATTTACGTAATGAAGATTTTTATCGCTGTTTTTTGAGGTTTTAGGTTATAGTCATTTCACGGTTAATGCGATTACAGGGCATTAACTTTCAAGAACGGGTTTGTCGCTAAACTGTTAGCTGTTTGAGGCACGCGATCAAAGCCTTGAACATGGGCGTAAAGTTGTCTCAGTGAACGTTTTTTACAAATTGTACTTCGGAAAATGTTTATAAGAGTGTCTTGAGGCGCGTTGTATGAGTTTTTCAATGCTATGTTGATGTCTCTAACATTTGGTTCAAGCGCTACGCTGCATCAACTACGAAATTTATGAAATTACATAGAAAATTATGGTGCAACGGGCTGGTATCCGTAATCATACAACTAGGCGTCTATTTTCTTAATTAGACTTTTTATGTGCATAGAACCCATCTGGGCAATCTTGACCCATATGAGAAGGGCTTAAATTATATTTTACATTAAAAAAATTGAGAAGGCGACGTAACTTCCATAAGAAGATTTGGTCATTTTCAAGAGCTCTCATAACAGTTTTATCATCACATTTTCCTGCACTGTTAAGCCAAGCGAAAAATTAAAAAATTGGCCAGCCCCTATATCTTTCTACATTAGTTTTGATTATAGTGACCCTCCCTACCGACCCGTAGGGTATACGAGAAGGGCACTAGAACCTGTGCGCGCACAGGAACCATATAAGTTTAGGTACTGACACAGACTGGTTGTCGCAGACCTCTGTCACTTGATTTCATCGGTTTTCGAGAGGCTTGTACCTCGGGTGAGCCGCGCCGTGTGCACGTACAGTACCATCTCTATTTTCCAGAAAGGTACCGGAGCTGTAGGCACGCTCACTTCCCGTTGTGCATTGCACAACTAGTGGTTACCACCGCTAAGTTGTCGACTCTAAGTTCACTACCAATTCTCCTTATTAGTTGTGGAGCTGTAAAGTACGCTCACTTTCCGACGCCGAAAAACGACGTCTGTCCAGTTCTCAATAACCTAAGTGGCTGGAGGGACCGGAGGATATTTAGCTTATCCTCTCTAAGCTCTCCGGGCTAGAGCCGGAGATGCCAGTCGCAGTATCTTGCGACAATGTCCGCACATAGCTTCCAACTTAAAAGGCAGCTCACGTGCCCTGCGCGTCTCTTCGTTTCAGGTCCTCAACAAGACCGCTGCTAAGACGCGCTAGCTGCGCACGAGACAAACATGTCCGTCTTTGCAGCTCACCACAAACCCCAGCGAGTCCATATCCAAGTCCGGGTCCACCAGAGACGTCCGTGAAGGCCTGTCACTGGCGGAGAGCTTGGCCCGGACGCCCGCTGTACCCTGGTTGCAGTCGAGCCCGTAGTCTCTCCGGAATACACTATCTATCGGGTCGGCAGATAGGGCCAAAATTGAACAACAATGAATGCATAACGTAGTAGCAGTAGAGCTTGCGAAAGAGTTCACCCAGGGAAGTATTGTCACCTTAGCTATTTCTACCGCCAAGCGATTATTATGAGCTTTACTATGTTCCGGTGTTGAAGGGTGCTGTTGAAACTACAGATACATGGAACTTATCAACTTATGTTTCAGGGTGACAGGTGCAGTGGCAGTGCCCCTCAAATCTATTCAATTTGAAACTCTGAGTGGCACTGTAACTGCTATGGACAGGCGTGTCGCTTACCAACAGGTGCACGAGTTGTTCGTCCCGTCGCTTGGTATCATAAAAAATAATAGTAGTAATCGGTTGTACTGGCCTTCTTCGAGAATTTAACTCGGAGTTTCTACACGAAAGGAAAATGGTCTCTCACTAGGTAGATAAACACTCCCTCATAAAATTAAAGTAAACACAATTAGGTTGCTTCGTGAAACTTTCGGCTGATTAATTTGTAACTCGGTTTGGGTTCAATATACTTGTTACTTATTAACAAATTACAGGAAATTATTCAGACATCAAAATAATGTTATTTTTAAAATTACTTACATAAATGGCTTAGGATGGCTTCTGCTCAACGAGGCTTCTTTGCAGTTAGAGGCTTCGTTTTTCTATATAAATTTCATTACCGGGGAAAATTATTCATAACTTCCTTTTAAATAAATTAAAGTTTCTTTTAATTTCATTTTGAAATAATGTGTTACGCAGTATTCGTAGCCTTTGCTACGAACGTAGAGGATCTCGTAGCTTTCCACTGCTGGGTGTAGGTAGGCCTCCCTAAGTTTGTGTCATACACCACGGTCTGAGGATATTACCCAGACGAAAATTAATTGTACTAAAGTAGAAAGATGCAAAGGGGTAACATACATTAAAATGCTTATACACCACGACTAGATCTAGATTGAATGGTTGTTATTGGATCTCCGTGCCGGATTGCCTAAGATCTGGCAGCGATTACCCTTTGTAAGGCCTTGCTAATAAGTTAGGAAACGTAACTGACAAACCTCGTGTTTCCTAGTCATTCCATTACAGTTTTTGAATACATTTTTGACCGAGAGCTTTAAGTTCCAAGAGTGCTGAAAGATTGGTCATGGTCTGATTTTTTTAGGATTTTAAGTAAACCTTAACCACCATACTTAAAAAAATTAATTATAATAAATAAGATGTTATTTAAGGTGATAATCTAATTTTGTGTCATCTTTTTTTTCGTGGGGGAATCCTACTAGGACTTCTATCGGCTACTCCACAGTGGCCTTCTTGGGTGCTCTAGTGGGAGGAAACCCAGATCGACTTTGCGCACCAGAACCCCCCTAACACCTGTGAGGAGCTACGTCCTCCCCCTCCCTCTCCTCACGGCGAAGCGGGCCACATCGCCTCGTCGTCTTCCTCGCGGCTGCCAATTTCTTTCCATCTGAATCAATCAATCTCTATTTTTTACAACACGCACAATGATAACAAAAACATTAAAATAAATTATTCAAATCAAATCAATTAATAAATAATTTATTTCTTTGTGATACACAGGTTATAAAGTTGTTACAAAAATGAATTTAGAATCACTGTGATCCGCTTTATGAATTACAAAGTTTCCTTAGTTTTAGTAATTCTCTTGCAATAATTTGTAATATTATTATAATCAGGCAGTCCAATTAACGCAACTTAACACTAATAAAACATATTAATAATAATAGAATTATAATCAATAATAGATTGAATAATAGGAAGTGTAAATTTTATAAGAAATCTTCAATATTGTAGAAGATCATATCAATCAGGTAATTAAATAATGATTTCTTATATTCTGCACTATCATTGCAATCCCTAATTTCAATTGGAAGTTTGTTGTAGACCTTCGTAGTCATTAATATTATCACTCTTTTGAAGTAGAGTAGTCTTACATGATGTAGTTTTCAGTTGATGAGAAATATATACATATGTCGGCGCTAGCTATCACTTCAAGCGTAATTTATTTGATACATGATTTACTAGGTTACCTACGAATCATTTTAACTAGTCTCGATCATTGTTTCTTTGATTACAAATGTCACGTTAAGCTTGACAGCTCAAGCTTGCTGTTTAGAATCCGTTTTAACCCCATCCATTTCGTACACTTTCAGAGTAGTTACTGTGAAAAGTGCATAAAAAAATTAATAACAATCAGGTGACGTTACCATTTCACCGCCGGTAGAACGAATTGATAACGAAGAGTGACTAAGCCCTTTATCAAGTAATTCCTCACTAAATATGCACTGAGACTGTTTCCTTCGACGTCTCCATTTTGTGGCGTTCACACACACACACACACACACACACACACACACACACACACACACACACACACATTATATACATTACACATATATATATATATCATATTTTGATTGATTCAATCAAGAATTTGTCATACAAATTTGGTTTGGAATTAGTTTCATTTCAGTGTATTTTGATACTTATTTCAATTACACTTATATTGTATTGTATTACTTAGATTCATGAACGTTACTAAAACGCTGTAGCGGCTACGACGCAGATGATGAACAAATGACCTCCCTTCGAGCGTTTACATCTATTTCAAAATATTTCGTATTATTTATACAACGTTACCATAAAAAGGCACATTAAGTTACCATAACCTTAAACCTCACTCAACTGGTGCTGGGCATGTAGATGAAGGTGATTATGAAAATGTAGCTCAAAACTCAAAATCTTTTTTCCTTAGGTTAGCTAATTACACTAGAAACTTGTAACTTTACAAGTTTCTAGTGTAATTTGCTAACCTAAGGAAAAAAGATTTTGAGTAATTCTTCTCAGGGGAATCTACTTAGATTCCCCTGAGAAGAATTACTAAGAAACACTAGGGGTTGCTTTTTGCTGCTAATAAACATTTGTACGCTTTATTTACAATATTTATTTCAAATTTTGTAGATAGAGACAATCTACGAAAGTTAAATGGGTCACTACCATGAATGTCTGTTACCCAAGTACGCAGGAGCTGTATAGGTAAAATTTGGGAACCTTTGCACCTTTACCAAACTTATTGACTCACCGCCCACTTAGGCAAGATAAAAAAATTCAACGTACACTAACACATAAAAATAACTATAACACATACAATATTTGAAAACACGTTTTATTATATTAACTTAACACAAGAAATCACAAGGAAAATAAATTGTACAAGTACATGTAGTGTAGTTATATATTGGTAATTCCGTTATTTTTCAAAGGTGGTAGCAGCCCCTGGACAACATCAACGCCTCCCAATTGCATCTGAGGCCTTTACCGCCCGCTGAGGACTCCTCAGCGCCCACTGGCGGTGGTAGGTACTTCTTTGGGTAACTATTCTTTAGTGTAAATTTTTTGTTCACTATAATTCTTAACCTTGTAAATGAAAAATTTTGAATTTTAATCGAAATTTCATTAGAGAAGCGTATATGTTTTCCCTTAAATAAATTTAGAACTGTGTGGAGACGACTATCAAAAACAAAATGTTTTTCATTCCTCGTATTATTGTTACGTTTTTCACTATTTTTCACAAAAAAATACTATTATTCTAAATATAAATTACACTTTCATAGATGTACTGTGACGCTTTTGTAATAATGATTACCTTAACACTTTCGTCGCTATGGTGGGTCAAAATGACCGGCATCTCATCTACCTATTGGGACCGTGAGGGATTAAAATGACCGGCTAGGTGCATCTAACTTTACGATGCTCGTTCAAACGCTGCGTATTTAGCCATATAACATGACCGGCGTGGGCCTGATGAACTGCTTTTGCACTTGGTTTTTAGGGTTTTTGATGGCATACATAGTTTCTAGACTAAGAGGAAAAAGTATATATACACACATCAAAAAAAGTTTGCGATCAATAGCATAAGCTCCTATAATTCTTTAAATTTAACTTTATCAAGAAAAAATCTATGTTGTATGCTTTCTTTAAGTAGGAATACCCTGTTTGAAATTAAAATATAAAACTATTTTTTATTATTTATTTTAAAAAATTGAGACATTAATCATAATGTAATAGTGATAGAAATTTCATTGAAAGAAAAAGACTGTTTAATTAAACCTAAACAACAATTTATTATTAAAAGGTGTGAATTCAATATAAAATAACTCCTCCCCTGGCTCGAATACATGCGAAGATCCTCCTGGGCATGCTGAGGATCAAGTTATCCAGCATTTCCTGGGGTAACCTATCCCATTCTTCAATAGCGGCTTCCCTGAGCTCTGGAACTGTCTGGGGACGTGGCTCACGGTTCCATACTGCTCATTTAAAAGCATCCCATGCGTGCTCTATTGGGTTTAAGTCGGGCGAGCCGGCAGGCCAGTCTAATCGTGTGATATCGTATTCTTGAAGAGCAGCATTGACTCGTTGAGCTCGATGTGCGGGCGCATTATCATCGACCAGTACAAATTGGTGCCCATGCTTTACTCGGAATGGTCTAACGATATCATCAATAGCAACTGCTTTGTACATGTCTGCTGTCATGAAGCCCCGATACGGGATCAAAGGAGTTCTAGCTCCAATCATAATGCCACCCCAAAAGGACACCGATTTTCCGCCTTGCTGAACTGTTCCAGTGGCAGTTCTTTGTCTTTCACGGTCGCCTGGTCTTCTCCAGACACGGACACGTCGGTTATCTGGATGAGTGCTGATTCGGGATTCGTCAACGAAGAGACAGTTTTGCCAAATGTTTTCGTCCTCACCTTCTTCATTTTGCCGAAGTCTAGCCCACTGCAATCTTCGTTGTTGACGTTGCCGGGAATTGAGCGGAGCTCGCCAAGACCTCCGTGCTCGTAATCCATCCTGGTGCAAGCAATTGCGAACGGTCTGCGTGCTAACTTCAAGCCCAGAGGCGGCCCTGACTTCTGCTTTTATTTTAGTGGCGTTGATTGTTGGATCACGGGCTGCCAGCAATCTAATATAGCGCTTTTGGGCAGCTGTCAAAACAGTTGGGCGACCGCTGCGGGGTCGGTCAGCTAAATTCCCCATTCCGTGATACCTCTGCAACGTAGCCACGACACAGGATTGGGATATAGCAAGTGTGCGTGCTATTACTCTCGTGGTGTATCCTTCTTCCCTCAAAGTTACTATTCTAGCTCGTAAAACCTCTGATAATCCTCTTGGCATTTTTTCAATCACAACTTTCCGCGAAAAATATCTTGAATCGCTTATAATTGACTAAATCAGATTTCTGAATGAGCGTAAGCTAGGACTGAAAGCCTTTTTATATGAAAAAACAATTGAACGGGGTCATCGTTTTATGTTCTAATTTATTTTTAAATAAAGAATCTAAAAAGAAGAAAAAATCATAATATAATCTACAGTAACAAAAAAGATTTCAGTTTTTCGAAGTGATCGCAAACTTTTTTTGATGTGTGTATCTCGAATCAAAAAAATACTTTCATTTCAAATTGGATTTAAAAGTTACAAATTAAGCAAAAAAATAGTTAATGTGAAATGTCAATCTTAAATTAATGACGTGCGTCAGTTTTAGGTAAATATCGGCCCGGCCTAAACGTAATAATTATTGCGCTTAGGCCGTGCCAGGTTAAAATGCCCGGCACAAAATATAATCCCAAATTAAAGCCAAATAATGAAAAATTGCGAAAAAATTTATATATACAAATGAGACCAAAAACAGTCATATAAGCCAATGTCATATTTTGAACATTTTTGAAAATTCTAGTCGGCGATGGACGTGTTAAATTTCTCTCTCAAAAGATTACGAAGTTTTGACATTGTTACGACAAAGAAATATTGACTGATAAATAGGTTTAAAGATTTATTTCTCACAAACAATTTCCATTTACTTAACATAAGAAAAAATAACAAAAGATGAGTACAGTTGAAATATCGAACGACAAACATTAATTATAAAAAATATTCTGCATTAAGATGGGTAGTTGCTTATTGATGTGAGTTAGTTCTTTCAATTGCTAACTTGAATGTTGATATACAAAATTAACAAAGTAAGTAGTTTAATTAGGACGAAACGTTTGGCATTTTCAATTATTATTTTGTTATGTTTATTATTTATAATATTTTTTTTGTTCATTATAATTATTTCATTTTATTTTATGTAGTAGTTGCAAAGAAAAATATTGTCATGTACGTATTCTATTATATAATATGTGTATACATATTATATAATCTTGGATATAACGACGACATGTTCAAGTCGACAGAAGACGACAAACCGTACGCAGAGCTAATATTAGTTCGCCTGTAAAGCCCGGAGGACATGAAATGCAATGGAATTTGAAAGTTAAATTCCACAATGCAATCGCGTTATATGTCATGAGTGTTACGTACCAAGAGGGCAGGGGCCGAAAAACGTGATTGTGTCTTTCCACACGTGCGAAATTGAACACAATATCATGCAGCTACGGCAGAGTTTACAATTTTTTTTCCGGTTACCTTGGAAATTTTGCTCGTATTATGTTGTAAATTTTTCAAATGTTAAAAAACGTAATTGTAACGTAAGGTAAACGTAATTCTTTTGGTTTCCTGTAAGGTGATATGAATACAAACCGTAAATAATAAAAACAATAATTATAACTTTTTTTTTTGGAAAAACCGATCTCAAAATTATGTGGAATTATATTTGCCAAGTTTTATTGAAATCGAAACGTAAAGTGGGGGAAATTGAGTAATCCGGAGTCGTCGCCTACTTTGCCACCCTTAAGAAGGTAAAATATTTACTTAAAATTTTAATGGTTTACTGAGATATCCCGTTTCCAACAAAAAAGAATCATCAAAACCGGATCACTAATGTCAGAGAAACCGCGCCACAAGTCGCATTGCGAACCTTCTTATTTTTTAGAAGTCGGCTAAAATAGTGGTAAGATAAGTAAGATGAGTTATTGGAAAAAGGCGATGTTAAACAATATAGACTCCTAGTAGGTGGCATATCATATGTCGGTCATTCATGGACTAGTGTTCACTACCCAATTTCCGTGGCTATTTTTATTATTTGAGTATTCGGTTTTTTCACAGCGCAATATTATTTAATATTCGAGTAATGCATCGTGAAATATTATTTAATAATTACACGATAATATACTTGAATATTTATATAATAAAAATAGCCACGGTAATTAGGTAGTGAACTCTAATCCGAAAATGATCGACGTATTTTGATAAAATATGTGGAATTGTGGACTGTATGCTCTGACTGCGACTTCTTTGTACGGTATACTTTAAACAAATAAATGGCAGCTGGTCGTAGCCTCAAGCGTATTCTACAGACTGAATTTCAAATAACGTTGGTCCTATAGTACTATTTGGTAAAGTTGAAGCCACGAAGCTATTCGAGTTCCACTAGTTTAAATGTAAAACGTCATAGCTTAACTTATATCCAAACGTCATCAGAAAGAGGAGAGAGTTTTAGGTCATGTTTATTTTATTGAATGTCATGCTGTACTATCATGATATTTATAATTTTTGTAGGAACAGTCTACTAGTTTGTTATCATTGATGATACAAAGATCGAACAACAGAAAGAAAAAATCCTTCTTTCCGATTGGACTCGAACCAGTGTCTGTTGCCACACCGGGGCTACCGCTCTTACCAACTGAGTCTCTAGAGACTTGGTCTGTAGCACAGCTTAGCGATGCGCGACTTTGAATGTTGAACAAGCAGATTTTTTCTATTTTTGTATTGTATTGTCTTTTATTGCTGTATTGCAAGTTTCATCGCCATATATTTTTATTTTTATATTTATTTATATTTTCCTTCTTCGATGGCGAGTGATTTTGTACGACACATTCATAAACTTACGTAACTTTGAAATTCAAGTTTATGTGCGTCTTTGCGTTATTTTTCACCAGAGTTAATCATATCTATAGTTATCTATCCGTATATAAGATATGTCGAAAGTCTCGAGTCAAATGTTTATAAACAATATTTGTTGTAAGAGAAAATGCGTATGTATCGGTCAACCGATTTCTTTTAAAAATTTAAATTTATCGGAAAAACCATATTTGTTTCCGTAAATGGTTCTTGTGATAGGTATTAAATTGTTGTAGATGAAGTCACCATGTAATTTTTCTCACAAGTAAATGCAAATTATCTTTTAAACTTTAGTCTATCAAGAGACGGGTGGATTTAGTAATTTACCATTTTTCATAACTATATAAATTGTATCTTAATAGATATACAGGTAGAAGACTGCTTTATACATTCTAAAGTTATACACGTAAGTACAAAATAAATTACGCTTTATCGTTTTTCTGAAAAGTTAAGTTTTCGTTTTTACGCTAAATGAATTCAGACGTATCGACATGCTGCCACGGGGACTTGAACTGTCGACCCTCCACCTTTCCCATGCTTCAATGTATCTAAATAATAAAAATAAACTTTTCGTTTTTTTAGGATGTTGTCATATCTGTCCATAACAGGGCAGTGCTACTCAGAGCTTTCAATCGCAAAGATCAGGGCGGACTGGTAGAGGGGCACTACCAGTGTACCCCCGTCACCCTCAGACATAAACTTTTAGTATCATTAGAGTTCCTTGTGACAGAATTCATCCAGGGAAGAACTGCTATCTTACCTGTTTCTGCAGCCAAGCAGTAATGTGAGCATTAGTGCATTTCGGTTTTGAAGGGTGAGGGTGCTGGTGGAAATACGGGCACATGGGATTTATCAACTTTCGTCGCAGGGTGACAGACGTAGTGGCAGTGCCCCTCAGATATTTGTGATTTAAAGCACGGGGATGGCACTGCAATTGTTATGGACAGGCGTGTCGCTTAACACTAGGCGCACGACTTGCTCGTCCCGTCATTTGGTATTTAAAAAAATTATATATAAGTTGACAAGTCCATTGTGCCTCTAATTTTACCAGCACCCTTACCCTTCAAGACTGGAACGCAGTAATACTCACATTGCTGCTTTGCGGCAGAAATAGGTAAGGTGCTTGGACGAACTGTTTCATAAGGAGCTCTAATACTACTAAATCTGGAATCTGTGTGCTTGTAACAAAGAAATAAATAAATAAAAAATTACCACTCGGAAAATTTTACTTTAAGACTTTAGAAAACAGTATTGTTTCCATTCCAGGCGAAGGAAACACTATTCCTATCGGTTTGGCTCAGAAATTTCTTCTCCAACTTGGCAGTTGGCATGGAACGTTAATTGCCTTGCATGTTAACATTTGCTACGTACCTTCTACATCGGCTCCCTATTTCAAATATCCACTCTTTGCCTCGAGTACCTACCGTCTTTTGACGCATTCACTAGATACATATTTTATTCTGTAGTCAACTAGACGGAATGTCGATTTCCCATTATAGCACAAGTAGTTTTCTAATTCTTTTTTGTACTGCACATTTGTGTGTGCAAAAATAATTATTGTTTTATTTTCTTTTTTCACAGTTCTCAATTCGAATCATAAAAAACACAACTTTCTAGAGAGGCAATGCTTTATTATACTGTATAAAACTATATCTATCTTTCATTTGCTTAATATGTAGAATTAGTAAGTTGTCATGAACAACATGACATGTCAACTTTGTGAATATTATCGGCCCTTTATAAATATTGTCTTACTTTTTATTAATATTATTTGTTGCGTTGTTGTATTTAGGCTTAGTTGATTAGTTTATGTAACATTAGTTTTTTAGTTATTTTAGGGTATTTAGTTTTAAGCTGACGGTCTTGTAGCCAAAGCTCAATAAATGATTATAAAGAAAAATCATTAGGTACAAGAGTTGAAAAAAGCAATACCCCAGGTCCTTGCAAAAGAAGTCCGTTATCTGCCCAGGATGCTGCGAGAGGCCATTGAAATTAAAAAACATCCTAATTTCAACAGGGAAGATGGTTTCTCCGTACCACCAGGTTGGGATCCAGTATTTCCTCTAATGAAAAATCCCAAACAGACATAGACTGCAGTACTAATTAATATGTTTTATTTTATTCTAATTTATATTAATAATTAATAATAAATTAAACTTAATAAAAATTCATTCAATAAAATAATTTGTCAAACTTAATGTAGCGTAAATTGGAATGTTTTCTTTGTAAAATTAAAAATAAGGTATTTAATTAATAACTATTGTAACTATAGTGAAAAAAATAGGGTGGTTTGCATTAATATTAGACATAACTGGTTGAAGACTGTACCACCTCAGTCAACCGTGACCATGGGACCTGTAAAGGGCCCGAAACGTCGGTTTGTTTGAAAAAACAAATATACACGATTTAAATCCGGAAAAATAGTTTCATTTCCTATGTGTAACAATCGCGAAAACCTAAGAACTCGATAAGCAATATGTTTTTGGATGAATAAACTCCCTTTGGTGACTTACTTTGCCGACGATTTTTATATTTTTTTGTACAAAATGAAACCGATACTGTGCCAAGCCTAATTGGCCGCCATTTAGGAAAAGAATAATATGAAAATAAAAATAACTTATGTTGTCCATTGTTCGATCAATCATAACGGCCACTTCGCAGGTGTAGAAATTTGTCATGAATTTACGTCTATCACTTTGAAAATCATATCACCTCTACTATATAGCTTGTGTATTGCCACTAAAGTGAGACGTCACAAATAAGCATTACTGCTTCTCTCTATACAGTAATAATATCGCACTGCCATAACAATAGTGTCGTACCTAATTCAAAATTGTGGAATTGAGAAAACACGTATTGTTAATTAAAAAAACGGAATGAAACCAATATATATATATATTCTCTTTTATAAATGAATAATGAAGCAATAGTGTGTAAAAAAATTATTACATTATTCGCAATAAGATACATTCAGTATTTTTTTTTAATTTTCAAAATGTGTTTTCTCAATTCCACAATTATGAGTTACGATGGTTACGACCTTAGACTATGGAAACTAAAGGAGATGTGTACATATGTTGACATATATAAATCAAACGTTATATGTATATGATGCATTTCGACGTAGAAAACATAACCATGTTATTGTCTTTGTTTAACTGTTGCGTGCCTTCTTAAACCAAAAGAGATAGCATTACATTGGTCTGTGTCAAACACGGGAATGGAAAATACGTAACGTCATCTTAAATGCCAACTGTGTCCATTTCGCAGTACAGTCGACAGCACAGCAAGCTACTCATTGACGTATCTTGTTCCGTTGCACTGGAGGCGATTTTTGAACAAAAATGTGTAGTCTAATGTGCTGTTGTCCGTAAGGTGTTTTATTGAATTATTGGCATGTATTGTAATAAAATGGACAAAAATATTGACAGTCAGAACAATTAATTATTAATAAAAATTCGTCGCTGCAGCATTACGGGATATGGCATTAGAAAAAGCGAAAATCGACCGAACGTAACATTGCACAGGCACGTTGTATTTTTTTGTCTATAAATCACACAAAAGCCCAAATATCCCATGTAATTAGACATATTTAAGTAGTTTATTCATAAATCTTGCCAAATTTTGTTTCGGTTTCTTCAAATTGCCTATTTGTTTGTATATTTTGATGATTGTTGTATTTTCCTATTATACATTTAACGATTATTTTGAGATAGCGTTGTTCTTGGAAGCGTACATATTATCGATATTCTGTTATTAAAATACTTCACTACGAGGTGTTTATTATTATTATTTTTACTATTTCAAGTTTGCCTACAAATCAAAAAAGAATGGTTGGAAATCATAGGAGTGCCGAAAATAAACATTGAAACAAAGACCATCTTCATTTATTCGCTTCATTTTGAAGAGTCAAATTTTAACATAACTTTGAATGTAAATAAATTACAGGATGATGCAATTCCATCATTAGGTTTCCGCTATAAAAATAATACTCGACCGATACCACGGAGTAATTTTATTGTATGAAAAATTATAATTTCACGTTTCATTTAATTGCACGTCCCCATGGTAGAGCGCTATGACGGAGATTTCACAATAATGTACGATTACCCGTACAAACTAAGGGCGCGTTGCCATTATGTCGTGACGTATTATTTGTCGTTGGATGCCTGTCGCGTCTAACCTGTTCCCATATCACGACTATCTGTCGTGACTGTGTCGTGGACGTTTATTGTATCGTTGAACGACTTGCTATTCCTACTAGATCCTGACGTCAATTTATCGGTTCACGGTAGCCGCCTTGTCACTTGCACGACAGAATCGTTTAAAGCTGCGATTATCTGTCATCAAATTTTTATCGTGACGTTTTATTTATTGTTTGACGACTATTTAGGTTTATTGGTAAATAATTTTATATTTAATTTAGATTAAACAAGACTCGTTTACTAGGCATTCTCAGTTCCTGAAAACAATTTTTTTTTTCCCACTGACAACTCTAACTACTAAAAATTCTTATTTTATAAAGCCTGGAATACAATGACCATTTTGGTCCAACGTTGCAGAGTGAAGGCCAATACCAAAGTATAGACAGCCTATTTGCCTTGACTTGCCTTGCCATCGTTCGATGTCACTCGCCTAGCTGAACGAGTAAAGGCGAGCGCTAACGTGTATAGAGCTCGTTTGACGTGGTTTGTCACAACTCGCAGTCGCTCGTGACTACTTGTCTCACTTCAAAGAAGTGTCGATTTTTCTGCACAAGTCAAAGCCGCTCGGCCAATAGTAGTCAAATGACATTGTATAATCAGACATTTGCATGCTATGTAATATATGCGAAACATGTTTATACTAACACTGTCTCTTGTTATATCTCCTGTATATCATGTTTTGAGCAAATAAACGTATGATAATAATATTATTACTGATAATATTGCTACTTTCACTTATATCCAAAATTAAATGGAAGTATTAAAGATTCACTTAAATCAGTCACTGATATTAATTCTATACCAATGCATAAATACAAAAAAGCTTACACTATTTGGAAACTGTTTAAAAATTTCTCTATTAAAATATGAATCTTGAGGTTGAAAATGTATAGGAGATCTGCAGATTTATATTTCAAAGTTTTCTCTTTTTTTTATACACTCTCAAATTACATTTTTTCTGTGAAAATTCACTTTTCGTAATATTTGAGTATTTGTAAACGAAAAAAAATAAATTCAAAATTTCATGTGACATTCCCGGACATTCCCATATAACCTTGACTTTATAATTTACAAATTTTGCACGTCCCCATGATAGAGCGCTATGACAGACATTTCACAATAATGTACGTTTACCCGTACAAAGTAAGGGCGCGTTGCCATTATGTCGTGACGTATTATTTGTCGTTGGATGCCTGTCGCGTCTAACCTGTTCCCATATCACGACTATCTGTCGTGACTGTGTCGTGGATGTTTATATTATCGTTGAACGACTAGCTATTTCCACTAGATCGTGACGTCAATTTATCGGTTCACGGTAGCCGCCTTGTCACTTGCACGACAGAATCGTTTGAAGCTGCGATTATCTGTAATCACATTTTTATCGTGACGTTTTATTTATCGTTTGACGACTGTTGTTCTAGCTCTTCTCATTGTCGCTACTGTCAGTCATTAACGACAGTTAATCACTGATTGGCGGTAGATTTAAATAGCAAAGACCTGAGCGATACTGCCAAGAGCCTGAGCGAAAGTGCCTGTAATTTCTCCAGCACCCGAACCCTCCAAAATTGGAATACTAACTAACTAACTAATGTAACGTGAACATTAGTGCTTAACGACAGAAATATTTCCCTGGATGAACTCACTACTACTAAAAATCGTTGATTATTGCAGAAAAAAAAACCATCTCAATCAGTATTCCAATGAGATGAAGTAGAGTCCTTTGGCTAACGCGGTAACGGACTCGAGCATTACACGAACGTCCAAGAAACAATTTGGCAAAGGTTCTTAGTTTGCTTTTGCCAAAATGCTTTTTTATTTCGTTTTTTAGTACAACTTTTCATTTCTTTATGCTTTGTTTGATAGCTTTTATGGGATTTTAGCCACATAGAGAAAATACAATATTACTTGCAATAGTTTAGGTATGTCAGGTCATCGGATTCCGAAAACTGATTTATGAGTAAGTGAATTAAAAGTAATTTAACGCTCTTTAAGGCATTTCTCTTTAAGGTGTCATCTCTGGAGCGTGAGAGAATCGACATATTGAAATTCTATTAATAGAAATCACGTGCTAAAGACATCTATTTTTTAATTTCGAAAAAGGAGGAGGATCTCAATCCCTTCGGTACAATTGGACGACAAATGGGGGCGTCAAATGGAATTTAAAATTTCTCATTACTTGTCAGGCAACTGGTAACAAATGGAATAAAAAAAATCTCAATTAATATTTATTTATTGCCGTCATTGAAAGGGAATAACATAAAATTTGAGTTTGATGATGAAAATACAGTGTGGCGAAAGGGGGTGGGGGGAGGGGGGTTCCTTTCGGCGAATAACGAAAACAACGAATTTCTCTTTATTCATTCCGCTACAGATCTTATTAAAAAAATCAGTGTTAGACATCAGATGTTTCCAATACCATATAATAATTAAAAAACACAGTCATAATGGCATCATTTACAATCATTCAGATAGCCTAGACACTATCTGCCTGTCCAGTATGTATTTTTATCATTAAACTCGGATTTTATTTTATTCCTTGTCATGTGGTCGGTTTTTTAGTTATTAGTATTTAAATTTACTTTATTCAAATGCACAATCAGTGGCCTCGGATAACAGTAACCTTTTGGCGGAATTAAGTAAGTGATAATATTTCAGCTTTTAAGGATGAATCCTCTTTTCTTAGCCTTTTATATAATAAGGAGAAAGTTTTGGTTAAGTCAGCTTAACTTAACAATTCAGTTAACTTAATCTACAAGTAAAAATACATAAATTTTAATAATGGTAATTACAAACTTAATTAGATATATTTGTAATTGGATACAATTTAAAGTAATAAATTAAGCCATTTTGAGTAAAAAAGCTGTTGTATGAGATAATCTCTACATTAGATTTTTTTGTTTTTTTGAAGTACAGCATTAAATAATAGGGGTTAAAGTATGAAATTGCCGATTTGTACTGAAAATCTAAATTGTTTATTTTTAAATTTTTAACAAATTTATTTAATCAAAATAGTTGCCATTATTATCTATACATTGCTGCCATCTAATGGGAAGGTTATTAATGCCTTTGCGATAGAACTCCGACGATCTAGACTGCACAAACTGTGTGAAAGCATTTTGTACTGCCTCCTGGGAAGAAAACTTCTTGTCACGTAGATAATTGTCCAAATCACGAAAAAAATGGTAGTCCGTTGGAGCAAGGTCTGGTGAATACGGAGGATGACGAATGGTTTCTAACTGCAGTTCCTGAAGGGTCAAAATGGTTTCTCGTGCTGTGTGAGGTCTCGCGTTGTCGTGGAGCAATAATGGTGAAGATCGATTCATGAGTCGGGGCTGTTTTACTGCTAGTTTTGTCAACATGGTTCGGAGTTCGGCACAATAGACATCTGCCGTTATTGCTTGACCAGATCGGAGAAAACTATAGTGAATAACACCATGCTGAGACCACCAAACAGTTACCATTACCTTTTTATTGGTAAGTTTTGCTTTAGGACACTGTTGTGGCATTTGACCTGGGGTCAGCCATTGCATTTTTCTTTTCCGGTTATCATAAAGAATCCACTTTTCATCACATGTTACAATTCGATCCAATATTCCTTCATTTCTGTACCGGTTCAACAAGGCAACACAAGTTTCAACACGCGTTTCTTTCTGCAGATCAGTCAAATCATGAGGCACCCATTTTTCGTATTTTTTTATTTTATTGATTTGACGCATGTGAGTAAATATTGTGGGTAAGGTAACGTTAAACCATGCCGCTAATTCCTGGGTAGTTTGACTAGGATCGGCTTCCACTATCTCTCTTAATTCATCGTTATTCACCTGTGTGGGCGGTCTTCCTCGTGGCTCGTTCTTTAAGTCGAAATTTCCATCACGAAAGCGTTTAAACCAAAATCGCACGGTGCGTTCATTAGTAGACCCCTCTCCAAACGCAGCATTGATATTGCGGGCTATTTCTGCCGCATTAGTTCCGCGTCGGAACTCGTATTCAAAAATCACTCGAATTTTCGCAGTATCCATCTTTCTTGTCTAAATTGAATAACAAAAACAATTGAAAGTCGATATTCAAATGTTTCAAATTAAAAAAAAAAAAATCACAGAAACCATTTGAAAAAAGTTTCATTCGAAAACCTCAAACCATGAAGATTCTATGAAAATTCAAAGAACCTATTGCAATAAAACGGCAATTTCATACTTTAACCCCTAATATTTAGCTTTTCTATAATAATTTTCGACCTGAGGCGGTCAAATCAGCTCGAAAACGCAAACAGAAATGACTAATTTGATTTTTTGTCTTTCATATAATACTTTGATTAATCTATAGTCGGTATTCTATACAATATTTAGGTATTCTGTAGAATGCCTAGGAAATGTGTATAATACCGAGTTCTTAGGTTTTCGCGATAGTTACACATAGGAAATGAAACTATTTTTCCGGATTTTTTCAAACAAACTAACGTTTCGGGCGGAACAATAGTTTCATTTCCTAAATGTGTTCAATGGTTATACGTGTGTGACTGTTTTTATTGTAATACTACTCCGAGGTTATTTACCTGTTTCACTATAATTTATTATTTTCGTTCACAAGCCTTTTACTCGAGTAGTGGTTGTTTTTATGTTAGTGAGTCAGCGTACGTAAGCAAACGAGTTAGCCAGTGTTGTTAAAAGCTCACGTCAATGAATCGCGACGTACGGATAAACCGACTCAGGTTTTCTTATTGTAAAAAAGTTAATAAAATATTAACGATTATTTACATTGCCTAAGGAAGCCCGGTATTCTACAGAATGACTAGGTATTGTATAGAATCCCTGAATTATGTATTGCCGTAGACATACACATATTTTCGAATAACAGTTTCTGTGTAAACTGGGCACTACGCAGAGTACTAGCTGGAACCAATTTTAAAAAGTACGCTTCCCAAATCTTTGCTACAGGGAATCGAACCTGAGATCTCCTCATATAGCATCCAAAGTGTTAACAACTAGGCTACCGCAAATTGTTCCTGAGTTGAGATTGATGTGATATTATAGCAAAAAAAGATGTGATTCTCATCGATAATGCATCTTTCATGTATTTGGAAAGTGCTTTTCTCAGCATTTTTCACATTTCGCACTTAATTCTTCTAACTTTTGCCTGTGTTGAGTTTATTTCGACTTTATGGTAAGAGTTTTAAGAGCGGTTTTCAAAAACGATAGGCTTTGTCGTGATGCGTAATATAGTGAATGAGTTGTATTATATTCTATATTTGAAAGTATTTTTATTCTCTATAGCAATGTTCAGGTTTGTGGTAGACTAGGAATAAAATTTGAAGTAAAAAACTGAAAGAAATAAAATTTGTAACGAAAAATATTAATAATTTTGAATTTGTTAAAAGTGATCGCCGAAATACAAACTTGGTCTTACCAATACACCGTATCGAATCAGCGTAATGTATCGAAATAGCCCACATTACTTATACAGCTGTAAGAATCTATAACAAATTACCTGACACATTAAAACAATAGAAAGAAACTTCACATTTTGTAGTAAGCTTAAATTATTACTAAATCAGAAATGCTATTACTCAGTTAATGAATATTTTGAAGATGACACACTTAAGTAATATTGCTTCCCTTATGTAACTCTTGACTTACATTCAAATTATATTATTAATTTTAATTCTTGTGTTCAAATTGCATTATTAATTTTAATTTAAGTTTATAAGACTTATAATTTGTTATACCCTTACTGGGTGCATGTAACATTTTAAAAGGAACGGTGTACCAATGCAAATGAATAAATAAATAAATAAATAAAATAAATGGCTTTCATTTTAAATTAAGTTAAGGTGACGTTTGTAAATTAACCGACGTATTTAACTTTAATAATTGCTTGTTTTTACTATAATTGATAGAATGATCAAACATAAAGAAACATTTCTTCGTTCTGACTGGACTGGATTCAGTGTCGGTCGCCAAGCTGTCGGGGCCACACGCTATACCATGGTGTTGATTTGCATTCTCATATTTAAGAAATTAATAATAGGAATAATGCTAAATCATCAAAAAATTTTAAAAAATATTCTGTTTAATATTCTGGCTAATTGTATTTAGTAAAGTTTTGTAAAATTGTCCC
Source organism: Hyposmocoma kahamanoa (assembly GCF_003589595.1). NCBI lineage: Eukaryota > Metazoa > Arthropoda > Insecta > Lepidoptera > Cosmopterigidae > Hyposmocoma > Hyposmocoma kahamanoa. Next base: position 5,434,153 of record NW_020653731.1, read on the forward strand.
GTGAGTGTACTCACCGCAGAGGACAGTTCGATATTCATAGCGTATTAAGAAGGAGCACAAATATATCGCACCAAGTAAAAGCCGCAATGTATTACAAATTTTAAGGCATGGTGGTTGCATATTCGTTTTCTCAAAATTCATACGAAACCAAAATAATAATTTTAAAATAAATTATGCATCTTCTGATTACAAAACCACTTGCCCGGAAGGAAACGTCCCTGTTTACCCGTTTACCCACAGTTATGGTGCTTTTGCTGTTTATAATGGCACAATTATGTATTTTTCGCGTTTCCGACTGGTGTTTATCTACGATAACGGCCGAGTGCGTTCTGAAGTGTAGCAGCGGCAAGTAAGTGAATTTCACTTTGGGCACGCGAAGTACGTACACTTGCGGCATTTATCTAGATATAATGTCTCCTATAATGGTCGCGAGGCATTGAGGCCAGATGTTTTCGGTTTGAAATTACCTACGAAATTTGCGACTGTGTGTTTGCGATCCTACAAAATATATGAAAAACTTGCATTCGGAACAACTTTTTCCTTGCTGAATTCCTAATGCACAAACGACCGTACGGAATTTGGAATCGGAAAAAAATACGAACACAATAAATAGTACTGTATATTGTGTGTTATAAGTCCGTGATTTGTATAGTTTAGATTTGTGGCTTCGGTATTTCGAAACAGATTTCCGACTGTATGTGGCCAACCTAAAAAGGCCCATTCACTACTTGTATGGCAGTCCGCGGCGCCGGCAGTAGACTGCTCACATGGTATCCTGCGTTTGGCCCAGGATGGCTTGCACGTTGCGACTATATTCATAATTCTATATTACGCGGCGGACGCAAAGGCGGACTGCAATGCAGGATAATGATTCCCCCTTTCAGGGTGCTGATGGAATTACAGGCACGTGGGACATTGTCAACTAATGTCTCAGCGTGACGGACGCAGTAGTAGTGCCTCTCAGATCTTTGTGATTTTAAGCTCTGAGTGGCACTGTAACTATTATGGCGTGTTGCTTACATCCAGACGCAATGCTTGTTCGTCTTTTCACTTGGTATCTTAAAAAGATACACACACACACTGGTAGCTCAATTCATGAAGAGCGGTGGCCCCGCCTTGGCATTTGATACTGGTTCGTGTCCAGTTAGATCTAAAGAATTTTTCTTGGTGTTCAGTCTTTGTATCAATAATTATAACAAACTAGTGAAGTCGTGGAGATATTCACAAAAATTGATGAAATGAATAAATACTTGTTTTTTTTTCAAGTTCTGCAGGGCCATACCCAAAAGCAAGGTATTGCCTGTATGTGTATTTTTAGATAGCAGGGTATTTTAAAAAACCTGACATTTAAAGAACAAACAAAAGTGATTCTATCAGGGCTCAAGGCCGTTGGATTAACGTAAAACGTTTACCTTGATTTCCTTAATTACATTGCCGTCCAAATTTCTGTCATGGAAGCAATTTGTTTCTATCTGATTTTTAAGGTGTTTTTCACGTTAAAAGCACAGTCGGTACATTTTTGAAGTATCTGGTCGTTATGTCATTTCATCGAGCATGTAACCAGAAATAGAGACGAAATCAGAGCCATCCATCCCTGGTAACTGATCAGGCAAATGTGCCTTATATCACTATTAAATATCTCTCTCGTTTGCGCTGAAATCACAAATTAGAAAGCTGAAATAGTACAGCGCCAACAACTGACCTGTGTGTACGTCTCCGTATAATCCAAAAATATTCTGTATTTATTGTAATAAAGATAATATCTCTAACAATGGGGGGTTATTCCATTCGGTGGCGTGGGAAAAACAGCAGAACATCTAATTACAAAACAAACGGAATCACATTTCATCGGTAATAAATATTAAACATGTAATCTCTCGATTTTCGTCCATTATAGAGAAGCACACGTTAAACTGGTCAATTTGGAGTGAAACAAAAAACGACACCCGTCAATTGTTTTGAATTAAGGTTGGCCAATCGGAGCGCAGTTGTCACCGTAATGATTTGGCAGAATAGTTTTCAAACAAACTAAATGACATTCCATCTCTACTTCTGGTTATATACTCAATGTGTAATTTTAAGAAGACATACTGCATTAAAGTATACTGGAAGGTACTTGCTGATTGCAATGCAGCATAGCTAAATCAACTCTGCATGCAATTTGGAACTCCGTTTCTTATCAACTTTTTTTAAATGCGCTGTCTGATAAATCTATTGCTTTTAATACAAATATTTATATAACTTCGCTTGAAGCGATGGTAGCCGAGGTAGTTGCATAGTGTAATAAGACAAATATGGTAATTGCATACGAACATAGCAGCGCGCCTTGTAGATGCACACATTCGCATAATTTTTTTGCGAATTAGCATACTTGTGAAAGTCAAAGTCAAATAATCATATATTCCATAGGTAAAATTTTTACACGAAAACGTTTTTAAGCTACTGCTCGTTCACTGTGCCGACTTTCCTGACAAGAACGATCAGGAAACTCTAGCCATTGCTCCTTTCAAATAAACTTAAATGCTATAGAATACATTTTAAATCATAGGTATTTGTGTGGAATCTAGACTTATGTTGTCTTTCCATGCATCTTTATCTAACACGTAGTCTACAATTTGTAATATGATTTTTCAATTAAAATACTTTTAATGTAAGTTTTAAACTTAGAAAATGGTAATCTTTTTCACGAAAAAAAAAAACGTTTACTTTAGTTGAGTTAGTTGTAAGTTAGTTGTATGATAATTGTCTTATTATTCTATGGTAGGTGGGAGACGCCTCTTCCTTCTTGGACGAGGTCTAAGTTCGATTTCCAGAACCCGTCTGAATCGTGTGAATTTTACATTAGGAATTAACAACTTACCGTAACGATGACATGGTAATGAATTTTGTATGCCAGGAAAAGGTCAAATTAAAAGGACACATGTAGTCCTTAAATCGTGTTAGGCCGGGGACTGGGCCTTAACCCTCTTTTTATGTCAGACCCTTATTCATTGCTGGGTGATAAACCCAAAGTGTTAACTAACTTTTTTCATCTAACTAAGATCTTATAATACACCGTTACTGCCTTGTCGTAGCTTAAATGTTTAATGGCACGGCACAACGATATTGAGTTGAAAGTAGATAATTTTAAATATATTATATCTAGATAACAAGTATGAATATAGTGTGGGTAGACCGTCCATAATTATGTGACACATTTTGAACTTCGTGGCCTCACACCACAGTCTCTTTTTAGTGTGTTCTTAATTACAACAAGATATTGACAAAATAATATCAGCGAAGGCAATGTGTTCCATTGTCTGCTGTGAGTCATTAGACAATATTATGGTCTGTTTCAATCCATTTTCAAGAAAAAATAAACAAAAGAGATAAAACTATTTTTCCGGAATTAAATCGCGTATATTTGTTTTTTCAAACAAACCGACGTTTCGGGCCCTTTACAGGTCCCATGGTCACGGTTGACTGAGGTGGTACAGTCTTCAACCAGTTATGTCTAATATTAATGCAAACCACCCTATTTTTTTCACTATAGTTACAATAGTTATTAATTAAATACCTTATTTTTAATTTTACAAAGAAAACATTCCAATTTACGCTACATTAAGTTTGACAAATTTTTTTATTGAATGAATTTTTATTAAGTTTAATTTATTATTAATTATTAATAGAAATTAGAATAAACTAAAACATATTAATTAGTACTGCAGTCTTATGTGTGTTTGGGATTTACTAATTATTAGAGGAAATACTAATAATAAAACTGTTTGGTTAAAATTCTAAAGCAATCACTCAATAAATCGAATAAGTAACACCTTCTCTTATATCTCGAAGATTTCGACTTGCTATCTATCACTTTTTCCAACAATATTCATTTGAATAGCATCGTAAAATTGTATTTGAAAAATGGTAGTCCAAAAGTGAGGTTATTTTTCATCTATACCTCTATTACTTGTCAATGGTTGCATAGTGCTGCACGAAAAAAACATTCCGTTCATTCAATTAAAGTTTTTATAATCGAGTAAATCGAATATTTCAATCGCAATCGAATGAGTATCTAAGTTTAAAGATTTGAAGGAAGACTTAAAATTAAGATTTCGGAAATTTTAAATATGCCTAAATAGGTTATGTAGGGAAAACCGTTAGTATGACTCAATTGAACAAATCGATTCATTCAATTCATTGACTTGATTGTTTAGGTACGTTAGTAGCAGTGGAGTTCCTTGTGTAATAGTTCGTCCCGGGAAGTACGTCACCTATAATGTAACTACTCTTAACATATAACTAATATCTTAACGTAAATAAAGCAACAGGTTATATCCATTTGAAACTTGTTTTAGTTGTGTGTAATGCTTTTCTCCTGGATTATAAAGTTTACACGCAGCATCGGGTCAAACCAGAACTCATGCTCAACAACAGTAATTCATTAATAACATTACACCTTTTCATAAATTTGGTTCCATAATGTAAAAGTACCTAATAATGTCAACAGTACGATTAGTAATTTGAGTTTTAATCTTATTGTAAGGCCCGTGACATGTTGGCAGCAGCAACATTAATGTGATTTTGTTTTATGGCAACATTGTCAAGGCGCTCGGCCTCTTTCCTTTTTTTGGCACGATTAACGGCGTAATGTGTGCTCTTGTAATTCATAATATTAACATTAACATTTTATGGTTTCAATCGGAGTGTTTCTTTGCCATCATCACCAGCGCTTCAAGCTCTCCACAAACAATATTATCACGGCGAGTGTGCGATGGAATTGCAAGATTTAATTCCGCCTTCACATTTCCATCATCGGGGCATTAGAACGTAGGCTAGGGTTTCACCCCTATGTTGTGGGTGTTCCAAGGATTCGCAAGAAGAGTTACGGTTCTACATTTATATTGCGAACGGCTATGGAGTGGAATTCCTTGCCTGCAGGCGTATTTCTTCCACTCCACAACTTGGGCTTTGGTATTATTAAGGTATACAAGCTCCACTATCGACCGAAGAGGTAAAATGTGCTCCTATTTTAAAAGAACATTATTATATTTACTCACATGCATTTCAACAGAATAAACTAAGTGTAACGTGTTGTCTTTTAAAGGATTTCAAAAAAAAGAAGGGGGTTCACTATTCGAACGATTTTTTTTTCTTGTATGTATGTTACGCGGCAGTTCATTGGTGAGTCGCTTTTGATGATTCCTTTTGTTGGAAAGAGGGTATCTCAGTATTGGTGCCATTTAAATTTGAAGAAAATATTGTACCTCTTAGGGTGTCAAACTGCGGATGAATCTAGTTGCGCGCACTTTCCGGTAACCGATTTCTATAACACTTGTCAAATAGATTCAATCCACGAACTTTGGAGGTCGGTTTTTTTTATACAATAGTTATTGTTATTGTAAGACGAGCTAGATTATAATGTCGATTGTCTTGCGACAGCGTATCAATTGTTTGTATGTAAAATTTTGGTTCTTATCGGCGATAGAGGAGCTGGACAATGGGCTATACAAAAAAAAGTTACTATACAAATTGTCAAAGTCGAAACTAATATTAGTTTTCGTGTTGTCAATAGAAAATTAGTTTCTACACTCCAGCGCCATAGCTAACTTTGTCCGTTTACAGAATTACAGGAACAATTGCTACAAGATTAATGGCCTTACAGATTATAACACGAAGTTACCTGATATGACATTTCCTGAAGATTTGAATCCTGCTATTTTACCCAAATTATAACTATGCAGAGACCTGAAACAACTCCGCTATAGTCGTGCCTACATACGGATAAGTAAAAATGCAAAAGTAATGTTAGTTTTTTGTCGTAAAAAAAATTATATAAAACTTATTTTTTTACGCCCTTTAGGCTCTTAGCTTAATTTACAATTACTATACCCCTTTGTTGTTTTTTCAAAATGGCGGCAATGCATAAAATCTATATCGTGAAAAAGAAAATAGCGGGCTTCTGTGTTTACTGTTTTAACACGAATCAATTCATAGTTTAAGTATAATGGATGCAAATTCATATGAGACAAGTTTTGATTAAAGAAAAATTAAAATCTAAGACCTGGCAGTATTGCTCATTAGATGCTTGAAGAACAAGAATTTTACTATTGTATAAATCGATAGCTGTCATGTATACATACAAGAAAGTATTTTTTATCAAAATGGCCACTAACTACGTATCGCAACTAGTCACAAAATTGAACTATTGAAGAAAAATCACAATCTAAGATCACGCAGTGTAGCCAAATAGATGCCTTAACCTGTCCCGAAGAATTCCGACGAACAATTTCCCACTACAAACAAAAAATATTACTAGACAAAATTTACCAAAATTGTTTGTACAAATAATTACATTTAAATGTTCGTTTACAGTTAATCAAGTCCAGATTAAATCATTAAGATAATCGAGCAGTGGTTTCATTTCTAAAATCTTACATCTGTGTACGGGTAATTTCTAAAGAATTTCAGTTTGCTGTTATGTGTTTTTAATTGCAATGTTGCTGTTCCTTACTTTATCAAAGCAACTTGAGACAGCCTGTTACGTAATGGAGCATTAAAGTTAAATGTCTTTTATGAAACTACGCGGATTCGGCCACAATGGCCCTCTAGCTAGCGTATTATGCCAGTGTTATTAGGTACAGTGTATTGTACGCACTCTTAGAGTTAGTAAATTCTGTCCTCAGTATAAGAAGGCCACATGTGATCATATGTCAACGTGGCATTGTCACATGGAATGACATAAAAAATATGGAAAATAAAACATTTTTTTCGGATCTAAATTGCGTATATTAGTTTTTTCAAACAAACTAATTTTCTGGATATTACAATTCTCATGGTCACGTCTGACTCCGTTTGAAAAAACAAATATACGCGACTTAGTTTTGAAAAAAAATTTTTTTTTTAATTATTTTAAATTGGCGATACAGTAATAATGGTTATTCAAACGCTATTAACAAATTTCCACGTTTAGAAATGAACAGAGAGAAAAAACAAAACAAAAAAAAAGAAAAATGTACAGAGCTCGTCACCTTTTTTTTATAATACCAAGTGACGGGATCATCAAGTCGTGCGCCTGATGGTAAGCTACACGCCTGTCCATAACAGTTGCAGTGCCACTTAGAGCTTTAAATCGCAAATATCTGAGGGACACTGCCACTGCGCCCGTCACCCTGAGAAATAAGGTGACTAGTCCCGTGTGCCTGTAATTTCACCAGCACCCTTATACTTCAAAACCGGAACACAGTAATGCTAACATTACTGCTTGGCGGCACAAATAGTACTTCAATAAACTTCGCCCCACTCTCCTTTCCTTATTAAAGCTGCGCTTATTTGTCGGACCCAACATGTAGTTCCGTGAAGATTTTGTACACTGTTTGGTTAGGTAGTATTTTGATTTATCTGTCTGGATTTTATTAAGTGTTTTTTTGAGGTATTATTTTTCTAATGGGGCTGACATGTACAATAACAATCAAAGTTCCTATATAAATAAAGAGTAAAAAAGAAATACAACTCCAGTGCGACGCTCTTGACGCTCTGAGCGGTTCAAGGATGAGCAAGGCTCAATACATGAAAAAAAGTTATAGATTAATTTCGCTCCTAGAATCTTTAAACCTCTCCTGAAATTTGCCATTTTACACACGTAGCCTTATTAAAACCAAGTTTGTGAAATATTGTCAGCTCTAGGTTTTTAAAAAGAACGTACAAAATAGAAGATAAAAAAAGCAAAACTTTTCCTGGAATCACTTGTGAAGAGTGTGAAAATTCGTTGTAGAAGACCTCGTAGAGGCACCCAACTTCACGTTTACATTTTCTCGAAGGTTGAACGTAGATTTCTCAGAACACAAAGCTTAGAACAGGCAGCATTTTTTCAAGATGGCGTATCGCGAGTTAAATCTTTATACCTATTTAACCCATTGCATCCCACATTAGAGGACTCGGTTTTTATTAGCGACAGAACCGTTATAAGAAACGAACTTATTGTGGCCATGAGTATACAGTGAAATTTGTTGCTGTTATTAATATTTAGTATTACGGGTAATTTGATAAGCCCGGTCGTTATGAGTAATGGGCGGTCGGTACTAATGCCCGCATCAAATGGGCAATGTTATAAAAGTTGCATGATTAAGCACATTTCCTGGTCAGTATGAACAATGACCAACATGTCTTCGTCGAAGTAATAAAACAAATGATCTGTAGTGTTTCGGTTAGATTAGGTCAGCCCCGTAGTAAGAAACGACAAAGATAGTTATATACGCAATTTCATATCGTTGTCCTTGCTCTTAAAAATGTATAACAATAGCTCAATACCAAACAAGGAAATTTAGCTTTGTCATTTTTTGTTTCATCGTTTTCGCGACAATGATGAGACGACAGGGATTCGCTCTGGACCTTTTGGAGGGAAAAGTGTCGTTTTTATTTTGACTTTCAATTATTTTTTGAAATCTAGTTTACCCATTACGGCCTAGCGGTGCCGTTTGGCAACGCGGTTTAGAGGTTTAACTTTTCGCGCCCATAGCTCATATTCGTAGTTATCAGTGATTGGTTCGTATTAGTATCGATAGTTGATTGGTAAACTCTTGCCCACATGTCAATTACAGCCAATCATAACCGATTATTTTGTGCTGTCGATACCTTAGAAGTTTAGTATTCAAAATACTTCAACAAAAATGGATACCCGTTTCAAGTAAGTATTGCTAATTTCTAAAATATTTGTGTTGTATCTTATTTGATCATTTTATTATGTACTATTATCTATGAGTTTTGTTATAAAACTTGATTCATGTCGAAGTTTTAGATTTGTGATAGAAATAAATCGAGTCACCACTTGTGGGTGCCGTATGGCACCGCTAGGCTAATACCGTACTATTTTATGTAACAGTCTTGATTCATAAAATTTTCATAACTTTTGTGTATATTTTGAATAGCATTTTTTTTTTCAGTATTATAAAGCCTCATTTAAGATAACTATACCTAATATATAACTAGTGATACTTAAGAAATTATTTTATGAAGTTAAATATAAAAAAAATTCTTCTAGGGATTGTACACTACATGAAGCCCTTGCTGTGTTAGAAGACGACGAGGAAGTGGAACCAGTGTCAGTTTACATCGAGCCACCTGATCCAGCTATTATTACAGATGAAGATTCAGCTGAAGAAGACGAAGGTGGCTTTGTTAATAATTTATCTGGACGGCAGCTCAATGCTAAGTGTGACGTAAGGTTAGCGTTAAAAAGTAAGAAAACGGTACGTCGTAGATTTTCTGCGACAGACAAACAGACGGAAAACGAGCAGCAAGGGTCTTCTTCTGATGTGTCAGCTCCAAATCGTGGTCGTTCTTTTGAAGAGTCAGGACCTAAACGTGGAGTTCGTGGCTGGTCAAGAGGTCGCGCCTCCTCCAGAGATCGCATTCGGAGATGTTCCCACAGCACGCGTGTTCAAGGTAAAAGTACCGAAAGGCCTTATGAATCCGATAGTGAAAACTCCTCAGAGGCTGATGATGGACCACCTGTAAAACGAATAAAGCCAACACCAAAAACATGGGTACATGAAGATGTCAGTCAAAGTGCAGTAATGTTTCCTGAAGGTGACTATACAAAGTATAGAGGGAAAACACCTGTAGACATGTTAGAACTGTTCCTCGATACAACCTTTTATGAATTATTACTCACCGAATCCCAAAAATATGCAGCTTTCGTCAACTGTCCAGATCCTAAAATTACGTTGGATGAAATGGTAGCTTTTATAGCGATACTAATAAATTCCGGATATAACACAGTTCCTTCTAAAGTTCATTACTGGGATCAACAAGACGACATGAGAAACTACATGGTCTACAACTGTATGCGACGGGATAGATTCAAAACAATTATGCGTTTTCTACACTTTGCTGAAAATACACAAATTGATACTAAGGACAAGTTGTGGAAACTAAGACCGGTAATAAATATATTAAAAAGAAAATATCAAGAAAATTATGTACCAACGGCAAACCTAAATTATGATGAGTCCATGATTGAGTATTTCGGCAAGCATGGATGTAAGCAGTTCATTCGTGGCAAACCAATTAGGTTTGGGTTTAAAAATTGGTGCCTCAATACTCCAAATGGGTATTTACTAGATTTTGAAATATATCAAGGACGGAGCGTAAATGAAAATTCAAAATATGACAAGCTCGTCGGAAAAGCTGCATCTCCACTAATGAAGATGATTGATGACATGCCACAGAGTGTTCAATCGTTGCCTATGAGATTTCATTTTGATAACCTTTTCACCAGTTTCGAATTACTGTCCGAGTTAAAGCGGCGAGGATTTGATGGCTCAGGAACTGTTCGTGTAAATAGACTTCCAAAAGATATGCCACTGACCAATAAAAAAGAGATGATGAAAGAACCTCGTGGCACATTTGTTTACTCAAAAAGTAAGGAAGATGGTGTTATTGTAATCCGATGGAAAGATAACTCCGTCGTTACAGGAATGTCGTCTGTTTATGGTGTGGAACCACTCTCAAGCGTTGGAAGATATTCAGCCGCTGATAAGAAAAAAATACAAGTGCCTCGGCCATTTTTGTTTACAAATTACAATAAATATATGGGTGGCACGGATTTAATGGATCAAAACGTGAACACATACAGAATCGGGTTCAGGGGTAAGAAGTGGTGGTGGTCTATCTTCACATATCTGATAGACGTCACTATCTGCAATGCCTGGGTTCTATCAAAATGCGCCGGTAATTCTATGAACCAACTAAACTTTCGAAGAAATATTGTCCAGACATATCTCTTGCGATTCCGGACGTTACCTAGCTCAGGAGGTCGCCCAGCTTCGTCAAAATTCTCGGAAACAGGGAATAGGGTGGCTGATAACATTCGTTTCGACGGTGTGGGCCATTTGCTGGTACCCTGCAAGGGCGGAAGTCGCAGAAAGTGTGCTCTCGAATCCTGCAAAAGTCAAACTAGGGCTGAATGCCGTAAATGCGGTGTAGGACTATGTCTTTCTTGTAATTTTAAGTTTCATACATAGCTTTTTGATTTTATAATATAAAATAAATAATAATAATATACTGACCTTGTGTTATTTTACATTTTATGTTTATAACTAATGTTCAGCATAATGCTCAAACTTATGCTTACGTAAGAGGCTAGCGGTGCCATATGGCACCGGCTTTTCTTTCCAGCACTAAAAACGGTACCTAACTTTTAGACCTGGTTTTATATTGTTAAGACCCATATAAATGAAATACATAAAAATCACGCCAATCCCCGCACATAAAATAACTCAGTCTTTAATGGGTTAAAGTGGAATAAGATAGTGCTATTGTGCCTTAATCGAAGATTAAAACGCGAAATTATACGAATCTCGAACTTAAATACCCGTATCGGCCCGTTCTAAGGAATCCCGAGTCAATCCAAACACGCCGCCTCAAATTGCCTATCCTCTTTGTGGCGGCCATATTTACAGAAACATAATTCAACTTCATGTACCAAAAAAGAATAATGTACAATACCAAGACTTGGCTGTATGGTGTAAAGCGTTTGCCTTTTCCTTTATGGAAAGAAGAAAAAAAAATGATGAGACGACAAAGGTAGCTGTATACGCAATTTTACATCGTTGTCCTTGTTCGCGATGTCTTCTGAACAGGTCAGTGCTTATTTTAAGTCTAAACGAGCGTTGATAGCGGTGACACGCGTTTTGAAGTATTTCCTCTGAATGTGGCGTTAAAGCGCGTTACCGCGCGTACCTACATATGAACGAATGTATGTAAAATGTTTAAAGACGCGCGATTTGAAAACACACGTTAAATTTTTGTTATCTGAACTTAGCCTTATGAATGCTTAATCAATATGACAATTTGAAGTGCAGGTTAATTACGCATGCAGAAAGTTATTTACGATTTTTCCGGCTATCACCACCACACTAACTCATCACAAGTTTGGAGACTTTATTTATTTACTTATTTAAAAACATAGATCGAGAGTTTACAGTGTCGCCCAAAGCACTCGCAATGCTAGTCAGTAAGTACATAAAATTATAATGTGAACAATAAGACAGAAAGAACATAAAACAATGAAATAATAATCAATAATGTTAAGTACACTCTGATCATGTCAAGTGGTTGTTCAAAAAAATGTCAAAATTATATATTAGTTTCGGTAACTTGTCGGTGAGCACATCGCTGCCGTCAGCTAACTATAACGCGGTTAAGTGTCAAAATATTTTTTTGAGATATCATAAAAAACAACAGCCCAGTTTTAGGATATTAAAATTGTTTAATGATATTTCAGCTATGCATCGTTACGGTAGGTTCCGGGAAGTCGAACGTGTTAATTAATTTTAACTGTTCTTAAAAGGAATATTTTTGCTTTATTTTTTTCTAATTAAAACGGATATTTGACAATTTGCAGCGTTTTAGTCAGTGGACGGCAGATCGGCATTACGCACCTCGTCCAGGAGAGTTTTTTTTATTACATCAAGTGACGGGACGAACAAGTCGTGCGCCTGATGATAAGCGATACGCCTATCTGTAACAGTTGAAGAGTAACATAACTTGACAAATCCTATGTGCCTGTAATTTCACCAGCACCCTTACCCTTCAAAACCGGAACACAGTAATGCTGACATTACTGCTTGGCGGCAGACATAGGCAAGATGACAGTACTACCCTGGAGGAACTCTTTCACAAGGAGCTCAAGTGCTACCATGAATATGATTATATAGACAATTTGAAAACGCGCGTTATATCTTTGTTATCTGAACTTAGTCTTATGAATGAGTAGTAATGCTTAATCGAAACGACAATTTCAATCAAATTAGATTACGTATGCAAAAAGTTCTTTTTTTTATTCACAGGAGATTTGGAGATTTCACATGTTTCGCCATCCATAATTTCTGTCTTTGTTTTCCTGATACCATAACATAGTGACAATTAGTAAACAAGCTTTGTTATCGTGATGTCAGTATGTATCATTGTAATAATACTGCGGCTGTAACAGTTGTTCGCCGCTTCATACGAAATGGTTGCCGTGACCTGCTGCTATTAAAGTCAGATACCCATATTGCTGCGGGGGTTCAACAAATGTGAAAATTTAATACCTACAATATCTGCATTGTTCAGTTTCTCGAACGCTTCGTTGCGAGTGAATGAAGAAATTTTTCCATTTTCTTTTATGTGCTTTGTTTATAGCTTGATTAAATTCTGCTAAATAATATTATGTAACAAATTTTCTATAGGGTTCTGTTTCTGGTTTGGCAGTATTGGTGTCTGCTCGATTGAGCAGCAAGCTGTTATAATAGCCTAATGGTTTGAACCACCGCCTCTCAAGCAGAGACCATGGGTTCGAGTCCGGGGTCGCAGTTCTGAGGTTTTTGGTGAAGGAAAACATCGTGAGGAAACCTGCACGTCGAAGAAGGTTCACAACTCTCGGAAAACGTGTGAAGTCCCTGACCTGGCGAAATGCGGGCAGTGTGACGAATATAGCCTATACCCTCGCCTGAGAGGAGCCCGGTGCCCAGCAGTAGGACATTTAGATGAGTTAATGTTGAGCAGCAACCCTGAAATTTTGCTTTTATGGCTGTCACATTGCTATTTACGTAGCTTTCAGTTTACACAGCTCATCATCTTATTTAAGAGCCAGACTCTTGTCGGTAGCATTCTCCACTCCTCACGGTTCATAGCCAGTTCTTTGACCTCTTTATAGCTGTTCACTTTGATCTTTTTTTTTATTTGTTCACTATATGCCATTTTTGGTCTTCCTCTTTTTCTTTTCCCTACTATCCTCCCCTCAATTATCGCCCTCACAAATTCGTCATTACGCAACAAATGTCCAAACATTTTCCCCCTTCTCCTCTCTATTACATTCAAAAGACGTCCCTCCTCCCCAACTCTTTCCAAAACTTCCTCATTTGATGTCTTTTTAATCCATTTTAAATAGCTACATTGTGGTATTTATATAATATCGCAACAGTTACACATTTCCAAGTTCTTTCTTATCAATTTGTTGAATTTTGGTTAAAATGATAGATAGATAGAATACGTTTATTGACTTTCCACAAGCACAGACAACAATATTAAACAACAAGTAAGTATCGAAAAAAAACGAAGACAAAAAAAACGCAAAACAAAACAAACAAAATAACAACAGGTAGGAAATCAAATAAATATACATAATAAACAACATACATCTGCTAATTGATTAAAAGCAAGTTGTGAGTACTGCAGCAAGCCAAACAGGCCATAGCTCAGTGCGGGTGTTGCCCAAAAGCAACGCACTAATTTTCAGCTAAAATATAGTAATGATTCGAAATTATTGTTCCGTTTTTGTCTCTAAATAAAGAGAGGCCCGAAAACGCGTTTTTTAACATTGTACTGAAGTACCTCGGTATGTATGGAAAACACGCGCCGTCGAACACACTGACAACGCTTCTCCGCGAGGAGAGACGCGGCGAACCGCACTATCGCGCAGATTTTTAACCTTAAGAACTAGTTCAGTTTTGTACAATAGATCTCGACGTCGATAAATTTATATTTGCTACTGAAAATCGACCAAATTTATCTTCATATTTTCTTAAATCTTTGTAATGAAGTTGAAATTATCTATTTATCGATCTGGTTCGTAAAAAGGGATGTATCCAATATCTTCGGTGTCTTTTTATTTGAGTAAACAAAAACCAAATAGACAGTATAACTGCAGCGTCCTGAATGAGTTCTATATTATCAACCGTTCTTGTCAAAGAAGGATCTCGACCACATATAGAATCACTACGGCGATCAACTGCGAAGCGAGTACTTTAAATGACGCGGGGCCGCTAGACTGCTGCCCCCGCGCAGATTAAACCGTGTGTTGACGCGTCTCCGCTACAGGGCGCGTGATTCCGGGTCTCGCGCTCCGTCGCGGGGCGCGGCGCATTGTGATAATCGCCTAACTATCATGGCAAAATACGCTCTATTCATTTAGCTTTTACGTTTTATCTTAAACGGGCGTCCCGGACGCGTCAGTGAGACTGGCTTGTCTTTTGTCTACGCGGCGACCGTGCTGTTGTATTACTCAGAGAAATTTAAATGTTGTTGCCTAATAAATATAATTTAGATTCGCCATTAATGTACTTGAAAGCGTGGTAACTTTATTTTACAACTTCATGTAAAACTCTGCAGTGCGGCATACTATTTACTTTTAAATTGTTCGACCACATGTTGCAATTGTCGCGCGGCAGATGCCAAGTATGCATAAATTTTCTTGTTATATGCCTTTTTTAATTTTCTTTTTCCGGACAATTTTAGATTAAAATTTAACGACTTTTCATTTCTGTAGTTGCAGTTTACGTGTTAAGCTCTAAATTTACATTTAGTAGATATGTAAGCGTAAGCAGTTTTATATTTTTTAAACTGACTTCAAAAAAAGCAGGAGGTTCAATTCGTTTGCATGTTTTTTTAATTTTTGTATGTGTGTTACGCGATAACTCCGCGGCATTTGTGAGCCGATTTGGATGATTCTTCTTTTGTTCCATTTTAATTTGAAGAAAATATTCTACCTCCAAGAGTAGCAAATTAGGGGATGAATCCGTTTTCACGCACTTTCCGGTAACCGATTTTAATAAAACTTGGCAAATATATGTAATTGCATGAACTTTTGAGGTCGGTTCTTTTAGTACTCTTTACTGAGATTTGTCAATGTGTGTTTGCTTTAAATTGTAATGAATGTTAATTAAGCGTTACGTCTAAAAATGGGTCTCAAAACATGCGGAAATAAAATACGATGTCTGATATGTATACTGTTACTGCAACAAATGTTTTTCTCTCTTATTGCCGCGCTGTAGTGTTGCGCGGCTTTATCACTAATGCCTGTAATATGTCGCCTTTTCTAAGTAATATCAAGTGACGGGACAAACAAGTCGTGCGCCTGATGGTAAGATACACGCCTGTTCGTATCAGTAGCAGTGCCACTCAGAGCTTTAAATCGCAAAGATTACGGAGACATAAGTTGATAAGTTCCATGTGCTTGTTAGAGTTATTACACATGGCGACTTGTAGCATCGATGCAAACGCGCGATTGAATCGATACAATCGCGTGATTCCATCGATGCAATCGCTTATAAATCACAGGTATAGCAACGCAATCGCGCGTTTGTATCGATGCAGTCGCGAGTTTGCATCGCTGCTTAAAGTCGTGCGTGTGTGTAGAGGTCGACGATTAGCGACTGCATAGCTACTGTCGACGTGAAAAGTCGACGAGAGTAACAACTCTAATTTCACTAGCACTCTTTAAAACCGGAACGCATTAATACTCACATTTCTTCTTGGCGGCAGAAATAGGTAAGGTGCTTCCCTGGACGAACTATTTTACAAGGAGCTCTATTGCTACTCAAAAATCTGCCTGTCGATCAATACAAAGTATATCTTAAACCGTCACCAAAATACCTTCAGAAAAATGTTTAAAACTAATCTAATTTTGAATAACAAGTTCAATGTTTTGCATCAAAATGGAATTGTTAAAACCATTAATGTATCGAAATCCCAATCTCTCAACCAGGTTTCATATTAAATTTTAAATTGCACCCTATTTATTATTAAAACATGCCAATTACGTCGGCGGTGAATTTTGTTTAAAATTGATTATTATTGATGTCCCTATTTTGGTTTAATCATCATACACATCCCGACATTACATTAGCCATACCTATAAAATTTGCGGATTTCCTTCGATTTTCATGGGATTCTCTCATCAGATTCTGACTTGGTCACAATGGGGTCACTGCGAGAGTGCACCCTTTCAAAAAAAAAAAGAATTTTCAAAATCGGTTCACAATTGACGGAGATATCTGAAAACATACGTACAGCCGAACGTATAACTTCCATCTTTTCTTGAAGTCTGTTAATAAAAAGACTAATTAACATCATCAGAAACTCTGGAATCAGCGAAACGAGATCTGCAACTCCCTATAAGCGTTTCTTTTTACATCTTATTTAAGGTGACAAAAAATCAATGCGTGTCGTTGTACAGCCCTACAGTAACAGCGGTGAGATCAAAGAAGCACCTCACAGCCCAGTTTACATTGTTACCTTTTAATCGTGGCATTTACTACGATGCTATGACCCTATTTTCCACGGAACTCGTTACAGGAAGCCACACGTTTCTGAACAGCTTCTTTGCCACCATACGGTTATCGCCTTACTTCATCTGCCATGTTGGATTTGTTTGAATACGATTTGTTTGTCCTTTCACTTGGTATCATAAAAAGGTCTAAGGCTGAAATTTATGAAATTACGCAAGAAATTAAGAAGCAAACTCAAAGTTTAACTTAATTTCTTGCTTAAACTTAGGCAAAGTTCGCTTTGTAAGTCGAGTTTTTGCTTAGTCGACGTCAATTTGTTTTATAAATCTTAGCCTTAGTAATTAAGTTCTTAATTTAAATATTTATTTGCTATCAGTAATATAAACGTCATTTTACATTACCTATGTATGTTCAAATCATGTTAAAATTCATATCTGAAATCTGACATCATTATTCATAGTCCAATTGTAGACTCAATTGAACATTAATTTGAGGTTCACCATATCGACTGGCTTGCAGCCAATAACATTAAGGGTGTAATTGCTATCAACGTGTACGCGTCCAAATGGATACTTCTGATAACAAGCATTGTTGTACAGCCCATTGGGATTCGAGTGTTAGAGAGTCTTATAACAAACCGTTTTAACTTTTTAGCTGGTTTTAAAGATTGCAAGTTGATTTGTAACCCACCCATCATCCATCATCCACTGCCCAACTTCACCCACTGCTGGGTATCCACCACGTTTCTGTGCTAGTCTCATCCATTAACAGTCCGCAACTTCGACGATCTCTTTCACCTATCTCCCTACTGGACGTGTCATGTTTCGGTAACTATTCCTTGGCCCCCGTTCGGTTATCGCTATACTCCACGTATTTATCAAGTCTCTTAGTATGTCTTGTCCAGTTCTGTTGTTTATTATCCGGTCTCCTATGTCCGGGATCTTAGTTTATCTTCGGATTTCGGAATCCAGATCACAATTTATAAATACTGCTCAATCTATAAATCTCCTTCTAATGAAAAAGTTCATAGTCTACCATTTTAATCCAATGTTGGTGAGGGACTTCACGTTATTTCCAAGGGTTGTAAATCTTCTTCGGCATACTGGCTGTGTCATGTTTTCCCTCATTGTAAGCTGGAGGTATAGCTACTAAACAGGTACAAATATACGTAACTTACAAGTTAACCCGTTTATGGACAGTCACGGTTTTTATAGTAAAATTAAATGTCAGTACTCCGATTCGCTATATGGATCTCAAAAATCCAACTACGGGCTTTACAGTTTCATTTCCCAGTGCTTTTTGTGTAATTGCCTTCTACTGCTTCATTTATCCGATTAATGCACCATGAAGACATATCAACAACGTACTGACAAAATTCAATGTTTTACATTGAACATTTTACATTGAATTGATTGAATGAATATAAGCACTACGCCACAAAGAAAAGTAGTTAAGTACTGTCTGTTTATGGACTGGCTAAAGTCATTGGCTAAAAACTTTCGGCAAATTGGACCATGTGTTCCGGGCGAAAATCCCACAATGTCTCAAAACCAGACTATAGAACCAGTGCCAGTGCTATAGAACCAGACTATAGTATCAGTTATCACTTACGCTTGCGATACATGGACTCTGACTGCGAATTTGAATCATCGCCTCAAGGTCACCCAGAGAGCTATGGAACGAATTATGCTCGAAGTCTTACACGATATGATACGAAACATAGCTATAAGCTTATGCACCGAAGTCATCGACGTGAGCGTACGTGTTGCCAAAAAGAAGTGGCAATGGACTGGACACTATCTCGCAGAGACGACGACGCCTGCTGGAGCCGAAGAGTCCTGTTCTGGACACCCTGTTTGGGAAGACGAAATGTGGACAGACCACCTGCGAGATGGTCGGAAATTAAAAAGAGGGCAGGGCCGACCTGGAATAGAATCACCGCATACCGAGGACGGAGGAGAAGAAGAAACTCATTGGTACATGCCACAGGGATTTGAATTGTCTATCTCTTAATCGAAAAGCAGCGTTAATCCACTGCTCTAAACCAAACTCATTCTAAAGTTACATGTGGGCCACATTGCCACTAAACACAGTAAACAACTGGGTCCCTATAAAACAGCCTGTCGAGAAATGGGTTGATGATTCCTTATTATTTTACATAATAATACTTTTAAAGTAAACTCATTATATCAATAATAATGATGGGCTTTGAAAACAAAATGTTTACTAACTATGTTAATTGAGTTTGTTTCGAAGTTTAGGGAAATAATTATTTGGTAATCATCATGCGACCTCTTAGATTAGACCCCAATTAACGTACGTACCAAACCATCATACATAAATACATAAATTTGGAAATTTCCTAAACTGGGATACCGGAGTAACGAAATTGTATCCAAGGCCAATTTCCGGATACATAATTCGAGTCACCACGCATTTTCAGTATTAACTGCCCTAAGCTTAAATAATGTTTGATTGATCAAAAACTATTAAGCAATTTTGAAACTAGTATACTAAACGTGTTTTCCATAAGTCCTTGTTGGGAATTTGGATTTGCAAAACCAGGGAAAACTTTTTCTTCGATGGTAACACTATTTTTGTATTCTAGCCCTTTGTGACAGGAATGTTTTTAATTATGTATATATAGTATATTAGAAGAGCCAAGAATTAATATAGAAAGGTTTGATTTGTAATTTTGTTCAAGTGAGACTGTTATTAAATAAATATAAATAAATATTAAACAACTTCACATCCCTTGTTCCAATCTCAAATTAACAACAACAACGACGGTACCATTAACACCTGAGACACGAGACAGTATAGAAAAGTTCGTCTTTCTACCCGGCCGGGGATCGAATCGGGATCTCTGAATGGTGACAGTATGAAAACTGGTGTGCAAACCACTCGACCACAGGGGTCTTTAATTCAAATTCATCATCATCAAATTGTCTATGTAAGAACTTTTTTGTGATATCAAGAGACGGGACGAACAAGCGTGTGTCTGGTTGTGTGGCTGGCAACACGCCTACCTAAAACGGTTGCAGTGCCACTCAGAGCTTTAAATTACAAAGCTCTGAGGGACACAACCACTGCGCCCGACACTTTGAGACATAAATGATGAGTCTCTCCCATGTGTCTGTGGTTTCTCCAGCACTCTTCAAATCCGGACCGCAGTAATGCTACGTAATGTGAGTATTACTGCTTGGAAACAGAAATAGGTAAGGCGGCGGGTGGCAAGTTCAACTATTATTGTGAATCACATTTAATTATAATTACCATTTCATAAAATAAGTGCTCGAATTTCTAGAACAGTACGTGGACTTGACCCATAGGTTGCAGCGGACTCCTTAAAACAAATTCAATCGCCAAAGTGGTTTACTACAATTCTAAAATTGTCAGCGAATTTTTTTAGTATTTCCGAGGATATTGACCCCTGGAGAAAAATAAGAAAGGCGGTTCTAGGGGAAAACTTTATTGCAGCTCCATTAAAGAATATTTACTAACGACTATAAGACAAAACACGAGGGAAACAACTATACTATTCAGATACTTTGGTCGGTTGGCTGTCATAATATCCAATCGCAATCAATTTTAAAATGTATAAAATTTAATTTCCGAAAGCAAAACATTCTTACGTATTCCATTTCAAATGATAGTAGGATTTAACTTAAAAAAACAGAATACGGCTTTCGCTCGTTAAAAATGTAAACTGGTATTATAACAGTGAAAGCGCAGGCGTCAAATTATGCACGCTGCAGGATGGCATTATGCAAAATCACGGGATGTGACAGCGTACTTTAGCAATGGTCATATTGCAGCGCTAAGTCGTGGGATATATTTCCACTTTGTTAAGTAAGTTGTTTTCTAAGTGGTACCCTAGGTAGGTAGTATTAGATAGGCATCACCGCTGTTGCCATTTTTACCGCTGCTGTATTCTGAATTGAATGCTAGGGGGAGGGAGATCTTATGACCCTCAAATTCAATCTTTTCTTAGGTCGGGTTGTGTGTACAGAATTTATTTGAGTACTTACCATTGCGCTACTTATACCTTACCCACCACAAAGCAGCACTGCTGTCATACGATCAAAGTGACCTCTCAAGATTCATAATATTATAAATTTTCTCACACGGCAGAGACACAGTCACAGAATGAAACCCCCGCCTAGCACCGGCCCCGCCTGTCTTTGTCTCTAAACGGTGATTCATGCACCGCTACGGACACGTCTGTGTTCCACCGGAATCTTTTCCCTTCGTGCACGGGTGCGACTCGTGGGAGGTGATCGGTAAATAGACGGATATAGCGTAATAAGAAAGTATGATAACTCCATTCATATGCAGCAGTGCGATTTATATGTGTGTATACCTATTATTGCACGTTACGACAATTTTATATTGAAATTTCAACAATGTCCTTCCATCTAACGGTCAATAAATAATAATAAATAATAATATAATAATATTATTATTTTATTATAATAATAAATAATCGAAAATTTATTAAATTAAACAAAATTACACTTAACGATAATACGAAACACCATCACGGACAATTTTACGAAGGGGCGACTATCATTTTTGCATTCCAAAATAGCCATTTATTTTAATAAACAAATTTAATAAATTATTTTTCTACGATTTTCGAGGTATTATTGCACGAGACAATTACACGATCGTAACGCACAAAACGAGATCAAATATGTGGAACTCCACGTACTGTTGGTACACGTGCCACATCCACTAAGCATTTCTACTGTACTTATTGTTCTATGGTGCGTTCGTGCACGGCAATTCTACGTTTGTTTGGTGTTCCTATACTTGTCTTATTGTCTATGGTGGACAGCCCTTTTTAAGTATACTTCCTTAGATGTGCAAATATTTCTTGGTTTAAGGCTGCGTTTCCACCAGAGATATGCGAGGTAGTTAGGCGGTGTGCGAGGAAGAAATCCACCAATAGGATTACTTCATTTTCCTAGCCTCGGTTAGCGCAGCTGTGAAGGAAAAGGGCTGGCGGAGCTAAGTATTTGTGCATACAAAAAAGCAAGAGATGTACGCGAGGAATGTGTGCGAGGGATGCGAACGAGGAATGTGTGCGCGGTATGCGAGCGAGCTTGCCATCGCCTGCACTCACTTTTTACCACACCGCATCCTACCTGCGCACAGCGCAAAGAGTCCTACTCATCCTCAATACGCTCAGCTAGACAGCATTGCTACGTATCCCCGCACCAACTAACTGCCTCGTACATAGAGATGTGCGAGGCAGTTAGGTGGTGTGGGGTTTCCACCAGAGGGTGGAACCGCCTAAACACCGCACAAACAAGAAGAGAGTTTAGTTCACATTACCGAAAGTAAAATTAACTACTTAGTTTTTAAGTAAATTATGTTTTTTTAAAGATAACCAATAACTGGCATTCAACCCAAGGCAGAAAAGGTATATGACACAGCTTAGTAAATTGGTAAATAAAGTGCTTTGAATTCTTGGGATAAGCGAACTTCAAGTTAAGAGGAGCGTCGCACTTGAGTTAAACGTTGCTTTAACAAGGAAAGTAGTGTGGGACGAAGTATATTAAAGTAGATGATGAAGTTTTTGAAGTTCCTGCTCTGGACATTTTTCATTTTTTTAAATGTTTTGTTTATTTTGTCTTTTTTTAATATTTTGTGATTTGATAAATACTTCCATTGCATTGCTTAAGTTTTGTTAATTTAATTTTAATACTAAATGTGGAAATTTGTTAAAGGCGTTTGAATAACCATTATTATTGTATAGAGTTTGCAGGTTTTCGCAATTGTTGTACATAGGAAGTGAAACTTATTTCTCGGGTCCAAATCGCGCATATTTGTTTTTTCAAACATACCAACATTTCGGACCCCTTACAGGAACTATGGTCACGTTGCGTCAGGTATGAAAAATGGTTTCATTTCCATTAGGTATGATTGTATTAGGATAGCGGTAATTAAACCGTGAATTTTTGTAAAAAAGGTAGTGTTAAGTGCGACTTAAATATTTCCGTGTACGTTTAGACGACAAAGCGAAGGCTATACTTACTATAAACAGCTCAACTTGCTACTAAACGACGTGAAAGCGAGCCTTAATGGTAACATTTGCAATTTTGTTTGCCTTTCCTTTCTTTCATTTTAACCTAGTTTTCAAGTTCACTGCAGTTGTTAATAACGGGTCAATATTTTCTTCAATAACAATGATAATATTCTATTTCAGATTATTTTCCATACTTTGATATATGAACCAATAAGTCAAGAGGACTGCTAATGTCCGTTCTACAGAACGTAACTCTGAAAAAGGTCAATATTCCGTCTTATATATCGCACTGCTATTACAATAGTGTTGTAACTCAAAATATGTGAAATTCAAGATTATACTATTTTGAAAGTGAAATTTGATTCTCTACACGTCAATAAAACCGTCATTAGAATATTGTAAGAAACGATTAAAAGATGGCGCCGTGAGTCACTGTTGATGGTTTACTACATTTGTAACACCCCCTCCAACATCACTTTTAATAATGATCGGAATTCATAGGTTTAGTAGATAGGTTCGGAATTCGACAAGTGAAGACGTGTGTCATGTTTTTGACAATTTTTAACCTATACATTTTTAATACATTCTTTCATACAAGGGAAGTGAGTAATCTGTTTTTTTACGATTCTGACAAACATACAGTTTTTCAGTTAACACACTATTGTAATAACAGTGCGATATGTAAGAGCCTTTGCATATATGTGCATTGACGCTGATTAATAGCCTGGAAATGAAATTAAAACAAAGCTTTCATCATCAGATCAAGGTACTTTTATTTAATAAACTCTGATAACCACACTAGGCCACGCTTGTGTCGTGATTATCACGCATAGTAGTTTAGTTACGGAAGCAGTTTATGTTATGTAAATGGCCGTGGATATCAATTAATTTCTCTTTAATATGATGTATAAAAGCCAATTTTATTTCCTTGTGGTATTATTAAAATATGTAATCATGAGTTAATTTTTTTTCTCAATTTTGACAATTTTGCATGTTAGTAGATGACATTATGTGTTATAAACTAATTTATAAATTATCGCTCCATAATAAGGGTAGATGGCGCTAATACTAAACAAAATATAAACATAGCCGGCACTTTTGATAAAAACCTGTGCAATAGTTGATTTATTTGTTATAACTAGAAATTAGAGCAGCTTTGATAAATTACAGCTTATCAATGTAATAACAAATTAGTGACAAAAATTACATCTAAGAACCACAGCAAGGGACACATCAAATCTATTCTCGCCACACGTACTGTAAAGAAAAGAAGCGGCTTTCTTTTAGGGTTTGTAGCAGCCGAATCCGGAGTCGGTTTAAAGTTGCATGTGATGCCAGTAGTGGTTGCTTGTCAAAAATAATGAAATTTGAGTCGCATCCAGACCCGGGTTCAGTGGCACTTCGAAAGATGACATTAAGAGGGAGCATGCCAATAAAGTTTTGACGTTGGCTCCGCCCAAATTTGTGAAACAAATATATGGCTGAAGTTCGACATAAAAATGCGACAGGAGATGTTGAATTTTCCGTATTAAAAGTACCAAATTCGTTTTAGCGGAATAACTCTAAAACTTTAGTTTTAGAGTTATTAAAAAAATTAAATTTTATTTTAAAAAGTTATTGTTATTAAAAAAATTAGTTAAGAGTAGGATTAAAAAAAAAACGTAGTGACAGTTATCGATCATGCATAAATATAATTAATTATCCCATTTTTGTCCTAATAACCTGTAGCATTTCGAGGATGAATCGTAAAAATGTGAAAATTAGAGGTCATTTCGTGATTTTTATCTATCGAGGAAACTTTATTGTTTTATGTTTCTGATTAGTGTCTATGCTTGAATATATCGTGTAATTACTCATACAATATTTTATTTTTAACTTTAAAGTGGATATACCCCTCTAAAATCAAATCGAAGATTAGGAATTTTTCCTCTGCTCCCTCTTAAACTTGTATCGCCCGAACCCGAATCCATTTTCGATGGATATTGGTACATCACAGGGCGGAGTAAACCGTCAGTGCGCACCTCCGCGAATACTCTTGACTCGTTGCAGTGTCGTGATAGCGCCAATCTTGAGCTCATTTGGTACAATGATACCACAGACTGCTTGAGTAAAATTATGTGCATTGAGCTTTAAATAGAGTTAGTTTTACACTTTCTGTGCATCGAACAAATCTACGAAATAAGCCCATTACTCCTTATTGCCAATGCCCTACTCTATCTTTCCACATTGAGATCATCCTTTAGATCATCTGCGATCATGTGACAAAGGTATCTAAATATGTCAACTACTCGCAACGTAGTATCATCCAGCACACCCATCGAGTATATAACCAAAAAAGAGACAAAATGTCATTTAATTTGTTTGAAAACTATTCTGCCAAACCATTACAGTGACAACTACGCTCTGATTGGCCAGCTCGAATTCGAAACAATTGACGGGTGTCGTCAATAGTTTCACTTTAAATCGACCAGTTTAACTTGAGCTTTGCTATAATGAATAAAAATTGAAAATTTTTCACATTTACATTATTTACATTTTACATTATGTAATATTTAATTACGGATGAAAAGTGATTTGTTTTGTAATTAGATGTTTTGCTGTTTTTCCCACACCACCGAATGGAACAGCCCCCTTTGTTACAGATATTATCTTTATAAACAATAAATACAGAATATTTTTGGAATATACGGAAATGTACACACAGGTCAGTTGTTGATGCTGTACTATTTCAGCTTTCTAATTTATGATTTCAGCGCAAACTAGGGTCGATATTTAAAAGTGATATAAGGCCCATTTGTCTGATGAGTTGTCAGGGATGGATGGCCCTTATTTCGTCTCTATGTTATATACACGGCGAGCTCAACCATGGCATAACCAAGGCATATTTGTCGGGTTATATTTTCTATTTAAAAATGAGCATTTCGCTCTAAAATTTTACTACATTAGGCCGTACGTAGCTGCATACCTCTTGCACGTGGCTGTTCAATTTATCATGTCAAGTTAGTAAGTTACAATAGTCTAAATGGACCCCTAAACGCTAATCGCTCCCGCTTCTTTCATCACCATTTAATAAGTATTATACAATCCTTTGAATAGAAACAGTCTGATATTCTCATTACAATAGCCGTCGTAACATTGCGTTATTCTACCGGACTGCGGTCTAAAAGCTATTCCTAAGCTAAATGCAAAATGTATTGTTTGTATGATTGTATTTGAAATACAAAGTGAATGTGGATAAGACAGTATCGTAATTTAAAATCTGTTTAGCACGTTATTCGGTTTTAGAGCTTGTAAACAGGTTGAAAAAATGAAGGTAGCTACTAATAACAATATTATTATGCTATATTGAAATAAGCTTTGTCAAATACATTACTTACCTACATATTGATATTTTTGTACAAGCATAGCAGATTGATTTCTCGACTATGAGAGTGTGATACTACGACACATTTGTAAACAAAAAAATTATGAATTTGACTCAGAAACATACTCGAAACACCGGGCATACGCTTTAATTCTAATGATAGGCGCAAGTGATCCGCGCTGGGCAATTTGAGTGCAGTACGATGTTTGCGAAGGCGTGATTCGCTGCAGTGGACGTGCACACATATAAGCCACGCTGCTAAAGACAAATAAATCTTTACCACACTTGTGTAATGTACCATCCAAGTTTCGATTAGGCTGTGATTCCAATTTTTTTTGTCCGAAATAACGTTTGTTCGAATTTTCATTACACCGAAAACCGAATTATTACGAAACAGTTGATCTTTCAGCATATGTTGATTGTTTAAGACACGATTAGTTAGGTCAGGTTAAGTTAGGTTTAAAAGAAAAACCATTTTCCTCTCAAAATTACTTTCGAGGTTATGAAAATTCGAGCAAACGTTATTTCAGCCAAAAAAAATTAAAACAAAAACCCCCCGAATGGGTTCCCGCCTTGTCGTGGTGGGGGGATCTAGTAGCCATAGTTGATTTCATCCCACGGTGAAGCTAAGAGGAATTCACGGGCCGGCCAATGGAGCTAGGCTAGCCTGAGGAGGATGGCGTACCGCGCGGGATCGTCTTGATCAAGGCCGAGCGGGTCCGTGTGGACGCATGCGGGGAGGAGAGTCGCGAGGGAAGAGATGTGTTGGTTTGTCTTTGCCGCTCGCCTTGTCCTCCGCGGCCGAATTTGGGCGATTGGCCCGTGCGATTGGCGCTCCAAAGGACTCTCTACGGAGAGTCCACGCGGATGCGAGTAGAGTGTTGCGGCAGAGCATACCAACAGATCCGCCGCGGGGGTTGGGGGAATATCCTCTGAACTTCACAGTTGAGGGGATGTTGTCCTGGCACCATGGCCCTTGGATAGCGGACTCCGGAGAGTTCGCTGCCCAGCATGGAGGGGCCCTAGATGGAAGGCACGTCTGGTATTCGGCGAGCTTTACATTTAGAGTCGGGGGACCGTTATGTCCTCCTTCTCGGGAAGGCGCTGCGCTGGGCGGCCAGCCGCTGGTGGAGACGTGAACGAGCGATAGCTTACCCGTGCCTCTACCTGCAGCGGAGAGAGGGAACACCCCGGGGCTTTGGTGCGGTCGGGTTGCTCCCCTTCAGGGTTCAGCCCTGTCCCACAATACTAAAGTGTCTGTAAGCAGATTCCCTAGGGTAATTAAAAAAAGTTAGATTTAAAAGAAAAAAACATTTTCCTTGCAAGATTACTTTTGAGGTTATGAAATTTCGACCAAACGTTATTTGTGGTAAATGTCACTTTGGACTACTGATAGGTAACCGTGCGAAGTAGCAAGGCGTGCGTGCGAGTGCCTTTGAGTGCTCGCGAGTACCTTTGAGTGCTCGCGAGTACCTTTGAGTGCCCGCGAGAGCCCGCGAGCGCCCGCGAGAGACATGTGTGCCCGTGAGTGCCCGTGAGAGCCCGCGAGCGCCTTTGAGTGCCAGCGAGTGCCTTTGAGTGCCTTAGATTGCCTTTGAGTGCCCGCGAATGCCTTTATTTATACTATGGTAAAGCAGTAGTTAACTATACGTATACACTGAATGCAACCGATTACTACTACTAGTTGGTATATAGACTGCTTCCGGACGCTAATACTGTTCTACCAATCACAAAAGTTATTCGCGGGAAATTGAAATGCACGAAAAATGATTTTGTACCAAGAGTTGACACAGAACAATCAAAAGTTGTACCACATTGAAAATACAATTCCTGGTTGTTAGAAGTCTGCTGTTCAGTTTATTGTTGGCATTTTATATTCATAATAATTTTGCCAGACCACTTCGGATCTTTGTTTAGAGTTGAATTTAAATCTCAAATTTATAAAGAGTCGTGGTGTTTTTTTGACTCATTATAAACAAAATATCAGAACTTAAGATTTAGTCCTTAATGACGAACGTTTAGAAACCACTCGAAGTACGCCGCATTCATTTTGAAAGTACGCAACCTGAGTGTGGTAACGCTAAGTCCTGAACATGCGATCTTATCGATTTATGTTCGCCTTTTCAAGGTGTCGACGAGTAAATTAAGTGCAAGTGTACTGAATAAATCTTAAAAACGCTAACATATAAAATGGCTAAATTTGCTAGAAAAATTTCTACAGTATTTTGTTTTTTTTCTTAAAGATCACGCTATCCTCCATCGAATATATTAGGGGTTAAAGTATGAAATTGCCGTTTTATTGCAATAGGTTCTTTGAATTTTCATAGAATCTTCATGGTTTGAGGTTTTCGAATGAAACTTTTTTCAAATGGTTTCTGTGATTTTTTTTTTTAAATTTGAAACATTTGAATATCGACTTTCAATTGTTTTTGTTATTCAATTTAGACAAGAAAGATGGATACTGCGAAAATTCGAGTGATTTTTGAATACGAGTTCCGACGCGGAACTAACGCGGCAAAAACAGCCCGCAATATCAATGCTGCGTTTGGAGAGGGGTCTACTAATGAACGCACCGTGCGATTTTGGTTTAAACGCTTTCGTGATGGAAATTTCGACTTAAAGAACGAGCCACGAGGAAGACCGCCCACACAGGTGAATAACGATGAATTAAGAGAGATAGTGGAAGCCGATCCTAGTCAAACTACCCAGGAATTAGCGGCATGGTTTAACGTTACCTTACCCACAATATTGACTCACTTGCGTCAAATCAATAAAATAAAAAAATACGAAAAATGGGTGCCTCATGATTTGACTGATCTGCAGAAAGAAACGCGTGTTGAAACTTGTGTTGCCTTGTTGAACCGGTACAGAAATGAAGGAATATTGGATCGAATTGTAACATGTGATGAAAAGTGGATTCTTTATGATAACCGGAAAAGAAAAATGCAATGGCTGACCCCAGGTCAAATGCCACAACAGTGTCCTAAAGCAAAACTTACCAATAAAAAGGTAATGGTAACTGTTTGGTGGTCTCAGCATGGTGTTATTCACTATAGTTTTCTCCGATCTGGTCAAGCAATAACGGCAGATGTCTATTGTGCCGAACTCCGAACCATGTTGACAAAACTAGCAGTAAAACAGCCCCGACTCATGAATCGATCTTCACCATTATTGCTCCACGACAACGCGAGACCTCACACAGCACGAGAAACCATTTTGTACTGCCTCCTGGGAAGAAAACTTCTTGTCACGTAGATAATTGTCCAAATCACGAAAAAAATGGTAGTCCGTTGGAGCAAGGTCTGGTGAATACGGAGGATGACGAATGGTTTCTAACTGCAGTTCCTGAAGGGTCAAAATGCTTTCACACAGTTTGTGCAGTCTAGATCGTCGGAGTTCTATCGCAAAGGCATTAATAACCTTCCCATTAGATGGCAGCAATGTATAGATAATAATGGCAACTATTTTGATTAAATAAATTTGTTAAAAATTTAAAAAATAAACAATTTAGATTTTCAGTACAAATCGGCAATTTCATACTTTAACCCCTATTATTTAGTGTTATACTTATATCAACTATGTGTAACTATGAAAAGGTTCATATACCTGTAATTTCACCAGCACCATGTATTAATTAAAAACGAAACGACCAAGAATATATCAGATTATGATACAAATGGTGAAAGTGAAAAAGGTGTTTCATTGTAGAAGTCAAGAAACGTGTCAAAATCAACACCTCTTTAGAAATCTTGGTAGAAGCATTGTAATGATAAAATAGTGCAAGATAAGGACGCACATAATAAACCAGTATATTAAATAAGTTTCCCAAATACAAATACTTAACCATGGATCGTGCTAAGTACACTCCCGGACACGTAAGTCGAGCCACCTTGCATTTTCAGTATTAATTGACCTAAGCTTAAACAATGTTTGATTGATCGAAAACTACTAAGCTGTTTTGAAATTGGTATATTAAACGTCATTTCCTTGAGTCCTAGTTGATAATTTGAATTGAAAAACCTGGGAAAAGCTGTTTTCTTCGGTGATAACAATATTTTTGTGTTCGGCTATAAGAATAAAATTGCAAGCCACCTTGTAAGCAACATTATAAATTCCAAAAAAATATTTAAAGGCTGTTTTTGCTACTGGATTTAACTTAAAATTAATGTGATCTCATGTTTGTGACTAAGATTTAAATTATAACTTAGAACAGTGATTATGTTACTTTGATATGAGTGATTGAGTTTGAGTGATTGTGTTTCTAACCAAATATATTTGAAACGCACACTTAAATTTTATTATTTAAAAAATTGCTATGACAACTACCGAATTATAAATGTTAGTACAAGTTCGAAAAAAAAACCAAATGAAACTAGTACTGATTTTGTTATTGTAGTAGTCGTTGCAATTTTTAAATGAAAAAAATTATAAAGTATATCTATCAAATATTTTTGGTAAGAAACGCAAGCACTGTCCTAAGTTATAATTTGTCTAAATTACAAAGATGAAACCACATTAATTGTTATAAATATAAGTTCAATCCCGTAGCAAAAAACAACCTATTGTTTTTTTTTAAACTAGTACTAACATTTATTATGTTCTTATTTTAGTAATTAGTCATTGCAATTTTTAAATCAAAAAATAACAAAATGTAGCTACCAAATCTTTTGGGTAAGAAGCATAATCACTGATCTAAGTTATAATTTAAGTCTAAATTACAAAGATGAAATTAATTAATTAACTATTATAAATTAAATCCAGTAGCATAAACAAACTTTTTTTATGTACTTGTATTAACAAAAAAAATTTAAAGTGTAGCTATTTATTATTATATGAGTGTGTGCGTCAATGCAGTAGCAAAAACAACTTTTTAGTTTTTTTTGGAACTACTACTAATATTTATAATTTTTGTTATCTTACCAATAAGTCTTTGCAATTTTTAATGTAAAAAACATTTAAGTGTTGCAATCAAATCTTTTTGGTAAGAAACACAATCATTTCAGTTTGAATCACAAACACTAGATCATATTAATTCTTATTAATTGTAAGTTTTTTTTATGATACTACGTGTGGAACGAACAAGTCGTGCGCCTAATGGTAAGCGACACGTAAGTGCCACTCAGAGCTTTAAATTGCAAAGATCTGAGGGGCACTGCCACAGCGCCCATCACCCTGACACATAAGTTCAAAAATCCCATATACCTGTAATTTCACCAGCACTCTTAAAAACCGGATTGCAGTAATGCTAACATTACTACTTGGTGGCAAAAATAGGTAAGGTGGCAGTATTGGTGGTGGAAGTATTTCCTTGGACGAACTCTTTCACAAGGAGCTCTACTAATTCCAGTAGCAAAAACAACCTTATTTTTTTTTGAGAATCAGTACTAACATTTATAATTTTGTTATCTTAGTGCTCGTGTTAAAAAACCAAAACGTTGTTTTTTCTGTCAGACTTCACTTTTAATTAATAATAATAATGTAATTTCATGCTTACAATTTAGATTTAAATTATAACTAAGAGCAGTGATTGTGTTTCTTTTTCAGTTAAATAATAAATGTTTCTTTTCGAAACTTATTTTTATTCTCCTAAAGATTATTTTTGGTTTCATAATAAATAATTGATTAATACAACCCTGTAATATCAGTCAAATGTAACGTCACAAAAAGCAGTATGTTTACATACGACACCTTGTTTAAAATTATAATTAAAGTTTAAACCACGCATACAGTCGTATTCTCAAGTCACGACCTTTGCTCGGGTAACAAAGGGTCGTAACTATAGATTTTTCCCGTTTTTCTCCACAAATACGACTTTCTGATTGATGTGAATTATTGCGAAATATACCACAAACACTTATACAACAAAATTACAAACATCCATATTTGTAATATTTGTATGAAACGCACAAACCTAGATCAAAAGTTTAAATAGCTGTTTCTCGAAATGTTGCTTTTATTGGTTACGACTATTTGCTTGGGACGCGTCGATATATAATACAGAATGTTACTGAATGTCACTTTAACAAAGTCATAAGCTTTACCTAATCCTAAAGTTTATTATAACATTCGGTGGAAATATTTAAACTAACAAACAGCAATTAGGGTTAAGACCTGCTTATCTATTTTCCAGGAACAAGACATCAAACGTTACATAGTTAACATTTCATTATTGATGGTCACATAAACCGGTCGGAGTCGTGACTCTAGAAATATCGGGGCTATGATTTCGACCTTATTTGTTCGCTTGACTTCAATGCGACTGCCCGGAATCGTTGCCTATTTTTGTTGTATATTTATGTTGCAGTACTAAGGTAATTTTTCTTTCAACTAAATTTATAAACAGTGACCTCTTAATTTTATATTCCTAATTACTACAATTACTTCAAGCTTGAAGTGGAAGTCACGAAACCCGTGACACAATGAGACCAACCCACTCTAGTTCTACACCAAGACATCACGTAATAGAATCATTATTGAAGGGCACGTAATACTTATAAATATCGCAGTCATCAATGTCATGTTTTTTAATACTATGAATATCACAAGGGCGTGCAAACATATATCGGATATGTCAGTCAATAAGCTACATTTTTACATAATATGAGATAGTACAGTGTCTTCCACGATATCGTATATGATAATCGTATAAGTTAGAGCTTACACACGGCGAATTTTCAGCGAACCAAATGCGCGTTTGTGAAATGGGCGGTTGCATCTTGACACTTGCAATTTATGTAATAATCCTAACGTACACACTCATGGCTCCGCACTAGGGGACTCTGTATTTCGAGTGCCATGGATACACACATACACATCCACGAACTACACCCAAACACACGAGAGAAATAAATGTAGGCCAAACAAATATTTCTCCCGACCTGAGAATTGAAACCAGGACCTCTGCGTGGTAATTCAGCATGGTAACCGTTCGGCCACGAAGGCAGTTATGTGCGGTTGCATCGATGTAAAGGTAGACGATTGGCGATTGCATCGGGAGTGGATCGCTGCAGATGCGCTGCTAAAAGTCCCCGTCTGTAATCGCTCTTAGCTTGCCATTGCATTTATTATCACAAAACAAATAATTAAACATTATCTATGTGCATTTTTTGCTGTGATGTCCATGTCGCTTTTAACCACTGTGGTGACAAGGTAGACATCTTGAAAAGAGTTGTTTTTAATTATTTGTATTTGGTAATGAAAACAATTATTGCGTAATCGTAGTAGAGCTCCTTATGAAAGAGTTCATCCAGGGAAGTACTTCCCCTGCGACAGAAATAGATAAGGTGACAGTACTGTCACCTTAGTAAATTTACAGCGAAGTTTAACAACAAATATAAGTTGACTAACAGGTGAAAATGCTAATTACAAATCGCAATTATGTTTCAGATCTTTGTGTTTAAAGGTCTGAGTGATACTGCAACTGTCATGGACAGGCGTGTCTCTTACTACCAGCCTCACGTCTTGTTCTTCCCATCACTTGGTATCATAAAATAAATTGAAAACAGTGTAGCACTGGCGGAGGTAGTCGTATTTGAGCTTTTGAGGTTCTCGAAAGCTCTGGCTGCGAGATTTGCGCCACTCATGCTCTTGTGGGCATGGGAGGGACCGTAGTTTCCACAGAGATCGCATTCAACACCAGCTTTCTGCCAAGTACCCAAGGACCGTCGACCTTTCATCGGGACTTTTGCTGTCGTTGCGACAGTAATCGATGGGATTAAGGCAATATTTTAATACTTATAAAGGCCTGTATGATAAAGTTGTTACAGGTAGTTAACATTAATATAGAATCAATAATATGAAGTGAATGTCAATTGTCTTATAGTTTTAATAATCCTTTTGTACTTTACCACATAATACTTAATACATCGCTCTCATACAAAATCAAAAATACCTACGCTATAATAGCCTACTAAATAAGACTAATGACACCAGGCGCTCACTACGAGGAAAAAAGGAACCTAAGTGAAAACAACGTTGCCCGCCGTGTGCACTCGCGCGGAACCGAATGCTCTTAATTTATGAGCATTCGGTCAGATCTGTATGAACGCTTGCGCCCGCGTCGGCGCACTTATGACGGAATGAATGTGTTATTAATTATGTTCAAAACTACACAGTTTATTCGTCTCTTTTAATTTATATAGAACTTTTGGAATATAGCCATAATACAAATTCGTCAAGTACAAAAATTTATTTACCTCCTGCTTCAAAATTCAAACTCAAATAATCTCTATTTCATAGGTAAACAAATTACACTTGAAATTGTCATATTGTTTAAATTCTACTGATCATTCGTAAGGTAGATTTTCCTGAGAAGAATGAGCAAGAAACTCTAGGGGTTGATCTTTTAAATATACATATAACATTTACAATATTTGTTTCAAACATCATACATAGATCGAGACTACCTGCAAGAGCTAAACGGGAAACTACCACGGATTTTTGAATAAAGTTATAATAATATAAAGTTAGATAGTTAAATAGTGTAAAGTTTTTTTTACTATCGTATAAACCTCCTAAATGACAAATTTTGAACATTGCCTCCTAAATGAATTTGTGACTTTATGAAGACGACTGTCAAGAACAGCTAGTTAACTTTACTGTTGTGGATCTGTGTAAATGTTTTGGTCTCACATGACTTTCGTTCCAATAAAACGCCGCTATGAGTACGTTATTCCAATCTGAATTGTGATATCCCCTGTGAGGATAGTTCATAACTTTGTTCGCACCTCGTTTATTATTTGTGATTAATTTCGGGACCGCATCCCCTCTCGGGAACAGAGTAAGTTGTATGAAGTTAGGAATATATCCGCAAACAGTACAAAAAAGTATAAAGTATCACCTACAGTATTAAGAGACAATACCCATGAAAATAATGTAAATTTATGTTTAAAAATTCAATATTAACTGCCACCATCCTGGTCTGCAGTTTGGTACGCAGAGGTCCCGCGTTCGATTCCCGGACTGAGATAAATATTTGTATGGCATACATTTATTCCTCTCATGAATTTGGGTGTAATTTTTGGTTGTGTGTTCATAGCACCCGCGACACAGGGTTTCCCTAGTGTATCTATAGCTCGTATCCCTGAAAGTAAAAGAAATTAAAAGAAAAGAACTTCTCTTTTGTGTCAATTATGACCAGATGGAAGTATGTAAAATGTAATAATTATATATTCTTTAAAAAACAAACCCACAATATCTATTTGCCAAGTTTTATTGAAATCGTGTTAATAATTATCATTATAATTATAATCGCGTAACATACACAAAAAAGAACAGTCGAATTGAGACCTCCTTTTTTTCAAGTTGGTTAAATAAAATGGTTTTCAAGACATAGAACCTATATGGATAGAATATGGAGTGCCACAAGGCAGTTTATTCTGTCCAACACTATTGTTTTGCTATGAAATTGTTTATACGGCACGCCTGCATACATTTGGCATAACAAAAACTAATTTGGCCTCATTACTTTGTTTTCAACTGTTGTTGAATGTTTCTCTACAAAACCCAGAACACAAATATCGACATTGTAACGCGAGCGTAATTGAAACTACTTTATATAAAAAATATGCTTTTTGAATCTTTGTGAGCATGCCACCAGCATGTCTCAGCTCACCACATTCTCGTTTTAAATTCAGTTAGTTTTTAAATTATTTATTTATACACCGTAAGTACAATCATAAAACCTTACAAATATTATCTTGTGTCATAATTTTACTAATAGTTTGTTACGCTATTCCCTAGGTATTTAATTTAAAACAAACGTTCACTGGTACTTGGTTATGCAACAGACGGAAAAAAAAGTATAGAAATACAAGCACTTAGGCTGCTATGTTGATGATCGTGGTGACCACAGTCTGGAAGTAAGGAGTTTGGTAGTGGACTTAGAGTCGATAGCTTAGAGCAATGCGCAACGGGATGTGAGCGTGCTTACAGCTCCTACCTGTCTGGAAAATAGGGAGGGTACTGTACGTGCACCCAAGGCGGCTGAACTTGTAAGTGTCGCAAGGTGCCGAATTGAACAAGCGAGAAATGCTTTCTTTAGAATGAAGACTCTACTCGGAAACACGTGTCTTCACATCGAACTCCACGCCTGATAGGCTCATTGTTACATCTTATCCATTCTCTTGTACGGAGCAGCGGCTTGGACACTCACAGAATCTATGTGCAAAAAAGTGGAAGCCTTCGAAATGTGGGTATATAGAAGAATGTGAGAGTATTGTGGAGAAACAAAGTCATGGACGAAAATGCTGCAACGTGTTGGTAGAAAACGAGAAGTGTTAAATACCATCAAAAGAAGGAAACTGGAGTATATCTGGGTCATATACTGAGAAACCCAAAGTACGACCTATTACAATTAATAATCCAAAGTAAAATACAAAGTGACAGATGTGTAGGAGAACATCTTCGCTCAGAAAATTGCTCCAGTGGTTCAATAGGAGCAGCCGACCATTATTCAGAGCTGCAGTGTTTAATGTTCAGATTGCCATTGTAATCACTGACCTTTATTAGGAGATGGCACTTGAAGAAGAAGATATATACACAGGGCATCCCACTACCACACTATATTTTGTGCCATGAAGCCATTAATCTATTTTTAAAAGTAAGTAATAGATACGGTGTTCAAAGATTTAAAAAAGTTGCTAGCCTTATTTGGGAATAGAACCGACTAAAGAAAAAAAAGATTCTGTATTTATATGATGCCGATCGAAAGGGTCAAGTATAAGAATTAATTACTTTTAAAACTCTTATAACACAAACCTTAGAGCAGTCGTTATTTTCCATTTAACATTATTATATAAAACGTAAAAGATGTCAACTTATTCTGACTTAACGACGTAGAAAGTTCTCGTGCTACGGTAAAGAGGAGAAAAATGGCCCAAATTTGTACGAGATATCGAAACCGAAGATATATTTTTTTGCGCAATACAACATTGTA
The DNA here is from genome assembly GCF_003589595.1 of Hyposmocoma kahamanoa. NCBI lineage: Eukaryota > Metazoa > Arthropoda > Insecta > Lepidoptera > Cosmopterigidae > Hyposmocoma > Hyposmocoma kahamanoa. Next base: position 5,471,517 of record NW_020653731.1, read on the forward strand.
CACGACACGAGCTGTGGTAGCCTAATGAACTACCGCATCTCGGCAGAGGCCGTGGCTTCGAATTCGGAGTTTTTTGGAACACATGTGCAATAAATTTGAAATTTACCATGACGTTTTCGGTGAAAGAAAACATCGTAATTTAACCTGCGCGTCACAGAAGGTCACAACATTCGAAAAAAATATGAAGTCCCCAACCAGTATTGGGCCAGCATAGCGGACTATGACAGAAGGCCCGTGCCCGGTAATCGGACTTATAAATCGGATGATAATACAATGTAGAAGCTTTAGTTTATACTAAAGCTTCTACATTGTATCATCATTGATTATTCAATGAAAGACGACAAGCGCACTGTGTAGAACCTTGTACAGAGCAACGGTCCTAAACATGGTATGTTACGTTCATAGTAGTAATTAACTGTCATAGCATGTCAAGTGCGTTGCCGGAGCATAGAGTATCATTTTGTGAAACGGAATGAATATTTCGAAACGCAGGTAAGAAGTAAAACACAGCGGAAAAAGAAAACAAATTTATTTTGTTATTAAACAAATGTGAAATATATTTTTATGATACTAAGTGATGGGACGAACTAGTCGTGCGCCTGATGATAAACGACACGTCTGTCCATAACAACTGCAGTGCCACTCGGAGCTTTAAATCGCAAAGATCTGAGGTCACTGCCTCTGCGCCCATCACCGTAAGACATAAGTTGAAAAGTCACATGTGCCTGTAATTTTACCAGCACCCTTACTCTTCAAAACCGGAACGTAGTAGTGCTCACATTAGTCCTTGACGGCAGAAATAGGTAAGGTGGCAGTACTTCCCTGGATGAACTCTTTCACAAGGAGCTCTACTCTACTAAAATCTTTTACCTTAGAACATTACTATTTCTAATGTAATACATTTGTTTTTTTTAGTTTTAACTCTAAATATATTACAAAGATTTGAAGATTACAATTAATATTCTAGTTTTAATATAAAGCAAACAATATAGATAGAAAATGGCAGACGTAGAACAGGTAAGTGATGAATATGACTATGATACAATGTTCGTATCTGCGCTTATAATCTGTAACGGGAGTGCATGCGTCCTTAACACACTCCCTACGTGAATAATTTACTATCTCTATCTTCATTTTGCACGAATTTATCAGAATAAATAGAAAAAGTTTTGATAACTTACGCGTGATTAGTTGACACAGGAGTTACACAAATAGTATACTGCTGTGTCTAGCGCTCGCACAGTGGAGATCAGGAGACGACTAAGTTGTTCCAACATCTGCGCGAGACGTCTGATGAGGCTCAGCTCAGATACTCAGCAGCGCAACTAGTTATTCGGGGAACTTTAATGCTCACCATCAAGAATGGTTGTTTCCATACCAGATGACCGATCACGCAGGGAGAGAGACGCGTAAACTTGCGTTAACGCTAAGTCTTTCCCAGCTCGTCAGTAGCGCCACCAGGATCCCAGATGTTGAGTCTCATACGGCTAATTGCTTGGACCTTCTGTTAACAACTGGTCCAGACCCCTACTCTGTGGTTATGGAGGCCCCACAGGGTACTTCCGACCATTGTCTGGTGAAAACTGTATCCGTATATTCCCCACCCTATCAGGGCCTTAGTGGTATGAGACGGGAGTGGCGATACAAGTTAGTAGATTGGGACGAAATGCGCCATTTCTTCGCGTCATATCCCTGGCAGGCGTGCTATACTTCAGGAGACTCGTCCGAGTACTCGGAATTCGAAGAGAGCTTGTAATAAGGCCGCCAAGAAGTGCAAAAGCGTATAACGTAGGGTCAAGTTCGACCATGTGCGCCGCATAGGGGCCAAGCTTGCCTCTCCTCAAATCCTTTTGGTCCCTAGCCAAAGCGGTCGAATCTAACTTTTGTCGCCCATCTTTGCCACCCCTGCTGAGGCCGGATGGTTCGCTGGCTCATACTGCGGAAGAGAAGGCGAATCTCTTTGCCTCACTCTTTGCAGAGAGTTTGCGTGGATGCCGCAGGGAACCTACCACCTACTTTACATCAGGCTGGCTGCACTATGGCGCCAGTTTGCATATGCCAAAAAGAGGTACTTAGAACTCTACGAAATCTAGACGTGAATAAAGCTAGCGTGGCAGATGGAATTCCAGCAATAGTCCTGTTCTCACACGCCTGTACCGCCTCTCACTTGAGACTGGTGTAGTTCCCAGGTCGTGGAAGCTTGCAAACGTGCAACCTGTGCCAAAAAAGGGAAGTAGAGCTGACCATGTCAACTATAGACCTACCTCACTTCCATACTCTGCAAGACTATGGAACTTATACTCAACAACAATCTCCTATCGTATCTTGAAGACAACGACCTCCTCAGTGATCGCCAGAACGGATTTCGATGAGGGCGATCTACTGGGGATCTTCTTGTTTATGCCTGTCACATATGGAGCGAGGCTATAGAAAAGCAAGGCGAAGCACTTGCAGTCTTTGGACATTTCTAAAGCCTTTGACAGGATCTGGCACGCAAGCCTTTTAAGTAAGCTCTTATGGGCTTTCCACTGACCTTTGCAATTGGATATCGGATTTCTTGAATGAACGTTCGATTCGACTGGTCTTAGAAGGCCACTCTTCCGAACATATGGCGATAGATAGAGATAGTTCCTCAAGGTCCCGCCCTGTCTGCAACTCTATTTCTGCTGCATATCAATGATATATTAATTCCAGGTACCTTTGCGTATGCTGATGACAGCATAGTTGTAGATAGGTACTTGTACAATGCAAGGCCGTAAACGGCCTAATCTAAAGATTCGACACTCCAGGCAGTCTCCGATTGGGGCAACGTCAATCTTGTCAAATTTAACGCTACCAAAACGCAGGCGTGTCTATTTTCCACAAAACGGAGTCCCTTTGAGCTGACTCCGACTTTTCGTGATATATCTATACCGATAGCCGACTGTCTCCAGCTAATTGGAATGGACCTGTCGTCCAATTTGAACTTCGGTAGATACATTGAATCCATGGCGAAAAATGCAACAAGGAAACTTGGCATCCCTTCCAGAGTGAAGCATTATTTTACACCGGGACAATTGCTTTAGCTGTACCAAGCACAAGTTCGATCGTGTATGGAGTACTTCTGCCACCTTTGGGTTGGCTCTGCTACATATCAACTGGCCACTGTGGATTCAATTGACAACCGTGCCAAGAGGCTTATAGGTGACTCGGAATTAGTGGAGGCGAAGCTGCGGAGCCTTGAACACCGCCGTAAAGTTGTCTGCTTATCGGTATTTTACAGGATATATCACGGAGAATGTGCGATGGAATTACACGATTTAATTCCGCCTTCTCCTTTCTATCACCGGAGGACTAAGCGTAGGTCTGGGTTCCACCCCTATGCTGTGGATATTCCAAAGATTCGCACGAAGCGTTACGTTTCCAGATTTATATGGCGAACGGTTATGGAGTGGAATTCCCTGCCTGCAGACTTGTTCCCTGAACGACGAGAGTGAATAGGCATTACTTAGGTGTGCATGCTCCATCGTCGACCTCATCGTCACTTTCCATCAGGTGAGGATGGAGGTTAAATGCGCACTTATATTAAAAAAAAATCTTGTATCTTATTTATTTTAACCTGGTAAGTAGTGCATTTTCTAAATATAAACGTAGGATTTTTTTTAATTCGAATAAAATCACGTAATTTCAGAATCATCACGTTCCTCCTACAGACTGTTTGCAAGAAGATTATCATCCTTTTTTTTTAAGTATAGTACAAAGTTATCTATTAACCGCTCACGCGATACATGCAGCCGTAGACGCATACCACACCTAGAGGTGCCGGTGATGATTTTATACCGATTTATCGGATATCGAAGTTATAATAGGTAAAAGAACTAATATTAATTGCTATTTCGGTAACTACTCTAGCTAACCATAAAGTTTTTAATGCCTGGGTCTGTCATTTAAAAATAAACAACTTCAAAAATACGTCACGACAATCGTGTGTATTATTGTTTGGGCTGGTAATTTCGGTGTTTATTTATTGAAAACATACCGTAAGTAGCGTTTTTTAAGTTTACCCTGAATATAAATGTTTATAAACTATACTCTAGGGAGTAATTTCATGGTAAACGTTAGAACCACTCAAACGGAATATTATCATATTTATCCAAGTACACCAAAAATTTCATTAGTGCTTTTTAAGTGCAGGATTTGCGGTGTATTACTGCATTTTATTTGAGATGTTTTTGTTGGTAGTACGGAGGGTATTTATTTAGCAATGCAGAATAATAATTTTTATTTGTAAAAACTTGTATTTAAACTGAATGCTTTTCTAATTTGCGAAACCAAATAGCCGCCATTTTGCGGTAGGAGGAGCGCATCGCGTGTGCGGATATAACATTTACTGCTGAAGGTCTTTATGAACAATGATCAAGATGACCTTTATAGGTATGATCAGAGATCTATATAAATTGGCCGTTGTTTGTTACATGCTGTTAACCATTCCATTGAAGGGTAATTATCAAATATTTGTTTTACAAGGCAAATAAGGCCTTTTTAAATTTGGTTTGGACGTGACTTGTTTAGTGTATACTTTGTATTGTATTGTTTTTAAGCGAGAATTAATAATGAGCGTTTATTTCCTGAAATAAGTATAACAAAGGTTATAAATTGTGTTTGTCGCTCATCAATATGTTAGCCGTGTCTATACAACACACAAACTTTTGTTCAGCTATTAAGCAATAACACGATGGTACCCATTGATTGTTCCTTGGTGAATGCGGTGCTTACATTTTGTACCAAAATATAGAAAAGAAAATAAATAAAATTAAAAACCCGCGGCACAGGTTATAAACTTGTGCTTTATAATGTTGTTTCATTTGTGAATATGTCGGAATTTCAATTCAGAAATTCACAGGTCCATATTTGTGTGTTCATAAATTTTTAGCATGTTACATTGCCTTTGCTGATATTGTCAAAATATATCAGCGAAGGCAATGTATTCCATTGTCGGCCCTAACCAAATCATTAGTCCATATATGAGACGTTTCATAATTAATTTATATTATTATCTTGCTTGTTCAGCAAGGTATTTTGGATTTAAATTGATTCTCTTTTCGTTTCTGAGTAATAATGACACTAGCAATAAATTAATAATGATTGTGTTATTTTATTGGTTCTTTAAAACTCCAGAGTCTTGAAATGCATTAAAAACATTACCTATCTATATTCATATTTATTTATAATTTATGTATCGCATTATCACACTTATATTATTTTAGGTACAGTGCCTTGTAAATGTAAGGGCCCAGCAAATTGATGTGATGATTATTTTTGCTTTTCATTGATATAGTAATACATATGTGTGATTTTTATCTATTTCAATGTAAGTGTTATTTTACATTCTCTTTTTTATTCCGCTAAAAATGCTGGTCTGTGCATAAGTCAAAACTGCGTGATATATTGACATTTATTTAATAATTCGCGTGCCCGTACGGATCGTAATCCCAAATGTATCTTTCTTCTTTTTTTTATAACATCAAGTGACGAGATGAACAAGTTGTGCACCTGATGGTAAGCTACACGCCTGTACAAAACAGTTTCAGTGCCACTCAGAGCTTTAAATCGCAAAATCAGAGCTGCACTTCCACAGCGCCCGTCACCCTGAGACATAAGTTGATAAGTCCCATGTGCCTGTAATTTCACCAACACCCTCTTCAAAACCGGAACACAGTAGTGCTGACATTACTACTTGGCAGCAGAAATAGGTAAGGTAGCAGTACTTCCCTGAACTAATTCGTCCACAAGGAGCTCTACTGCTACTTAATATTAATTGTGTGTTTTAATATTGATTTGTATTTTCCTTCTTTTTATTGTATTTTGATTTTAACATCATTCTGCAAGCTGTTGAGTGAATAAGGCAGGCACATCTATAAAAACGGAGCTGTATTTCGAAGGACACATGAGCTCATAATATATTGTTATTTTGATGACGCGGCGTGATGATATTATTGGTATAGTTTTGGTAGATTATGTGCAGTTATTTGTTGTCTCCTCTGCTAGATAATGATTCGTTGAGAATTTCGGTTGCTTTATAGTTGGTATGTAAAGTTTGTGAACCGCATAACAGTATTTGTGGGGTCATGGTCGAGGAAAACGGCCACCACGGCGTTAGTTGTCAGATCTGCGTCATGCAATAAATGATTTAGTTCACCGGACTTTGCTATTGGCTAACGTGTCTTGTGTCTTGAATCCTCCGGGGTTGTGCTGTACAGATGGCAAGAGGTCTAATGGCCTTGGACTAGTTCCATGGCAGAAAGATCGGTGCCTTTAGTGGGACGCTACGTGTGTTAGTACGTTTGCACCATCCCACCTGAATCACACCACCATATCTGCCGGGTCGGCTGCTGAGTATGCCGCAAAATTGAAACATGCCAAGTACAGTTCCTTGAAACCGATGTAAGATTTTGTGCCAAATGCAATGGAGACTGCGGGGACTTGAGGTGTGGAGGCCAAAGAATTCATCAGGGAGTTGAGTTGTCGGCTTAGAGATAGAAGCTGTGATCCATGCTCTGGATCGTACGTGGTGCAACAAATTTCAATGACCATTCAGCGCGGTAATGCTGCTAATGTTATGGGCAGGGCTCTAGCCCAATTTAGGTATTTCCTTCCTATTATTAAAACAAATACACATTTTGAAAATTTACGGAGTATACGTTATAGAAAAAACGTCGTTTTGTTATTATTCAAATACTGATGACCTTTCGTGAATTCGGTTAATTTTGTGTTTTAGAGATAACTTCTGATTTTTCGAGGAATACTGTCTATCGAGGAAACTATAAATAAATAAATAACGCACACACTCAACATAGCCCCGCACTAGGGAAACCCTGTGTCGCGGGTGCCATGGACACACACATAGACAACCACAAATTACACCCAAACTCACGAGAGAAATAAATGTAGGCCATACAAACATTTCTCCCGGCCCGGGAATCGAACCTTGGACCTCTGCGTGGCAGTCCGGCATGGTAACCGTTCGGCCACGGAGGCAGTTAAATTTATAATAAAATTAATAAACTGCGAGTAATCGTGTTTCTAAAGAGTATGATAGAGTGAATTCTTAAATATCTTTGCATTAATTTCATAACTAAATCTTTAGTAACAACGATACAGCAAGGGATCAAACGAACGCATTTATTTCGCAATTACGTGTTGCTGCCTCGGCGCAGCCCTAATGCCTATAAAATACGGTTGATAATTTGTATTGACAGTGACAGACCTCGATTTCGACTGGAGACGATTGTGAAGTTATTATATCTCTTTTAAACTTTATAGAATTCTATTACACTCAGTACATGATAAAATATGTTTATATGTTTCGCTTCTTCTTGACAATAGCTTATTTATAGAATGTAAATGATGTCGTACGAAAGAAATTACAACAAAATATTCGGTGAATTGGCGTGCCTATTTCTACGAACCTATAATGAGTATCGATGAAATGAAAATGTATAAACCGTTTAATCCATTATATTAATAGCGTATATAAAAGAAATTAAGGTACCGTAAGGTTAAGTGATACAAAAACGTTTTCGCTTTTTGTATGGCGGATGATGGCATCACAATTTCATTTTATATTTCAAACGCTTTTCGTTTAATTTTGGCTAAGATATTTTATATAGCCGTGGTAGCCTAAGGGCGATTGCACACTGCATCCGATTTGTATTAGCTCCGAATGTCAGACTATACAAATCTAGAAAACTCGGACCCACTTCGGATGTCGCTTGCACACTAAGTCCTATTCGAATCCGAATAAATACGAATATCGCTTGTACACTTAGGTGAAGATAAAATGATCCCTGTGACATTTCGGACTGTCATTTCTCGGATTCGGAACAGGGAATCTACTTTCGATCTCCGTCCGACATCCGTCCGAAACAATTACTGCTAAATAAGCAATACTTGACCAAATAAAAAGACGCATGATGCGAATGAAGCTGGCATACTTGATACTTGTCTTTTAATTTTGGCGAATATTACTTATTTGACAGTAATTGTTTCGGACGGATATTGGACGGAGATCGATAGTAGACCCCCTGATACGAATCGGATGTATTGCGCAAACGCTCTAATAGTTTGACCTAACGACTCTCAAGCAGAGCGTCGTGGGTTCAAATCCAAGCTTGCACCTCTGGGTTTTCCGATTTAATATGCGAAATTTAATTTGGAATTTATTATGAGCTTTTCGGAAAAGGAAACCATCAGCAAAGCAATTTAATTACCTTTGTGTATGAAGTGAAAGTTAAAAAGCTCAGCAGTGGGACTTTAAATAGGCTGGCCATTATACCATTTCATATGCAAAGTTTTAGATTATTTCATTAAAGGATGAATCGGTTTTTATTCAGGTTTTCGCGATTGTTACACGTGGAAATTCAAACTATTTTCTCGTTACGTAACATTCACAGATATTTTCATGATACACAATGGCGCAGCGAACAAGCCGTGTGCGTGGTTGTCAGTGACACGCCAGAATATAATAGTTGCAGTGCCGCTTAGAGCTTTAAATCGCAAAGATCTGAGAGGCACTACCACTGCACCCGTCTCCTTGA
>NW_020653731.1:5480102-5482536 GCF_003589595.1 Hyposmocoma kahamanoa
AAATCGCAAAGATCTGAGAGGCACTACCACTGCACCCGTCTCCTTGAAATGACAGGCAATTGGGACTTGTCACCAGCACCTTTGAAGGTTCCGGCACGTGTCAACTTATGTCTGAAAGTGACGGGTGCAGTGGTAGTGCCCCTCAGATCTTTGAGTGACACTAGATAGCAGTTCTAGTGACCCGTCACTTGATGACATAAAAAAAATATTTAAAATATTTTCTAGAATTTCGAATATCGGCGAAACTTTTTACCAAGAATGATTGAAGAACACTGAATAATATCATAACCACTTCAGGCAAATATTTTCCACGTCATTTGTCTGTTGATATTTGATACATTAGGCAGGTAACGTGGCGCCTGGTACGATATCATTACTCTGGCCTTGGCAAAGGAATTACAGTCATTTTCTTTCACATTACACATCGTTCAGTAGAACACCCTATAATCAGACCTCACTTGGATGGATATGAATTCATGGGATCGTATTTATTGTACTTAGTTTTAATGGAACTTTGTATAATATTATGGACTACATTTGCTGATATGAATAGTTGAAATTGAAAAATGAAATTATTTGAAGCATTTTTGTTTGAACTACGATAATGAGATTTGGTGAAATATCTTTTGCCTTTTTGTTTATTTAATTTGCACTGGAGATTTTTGGATTTAGTAGAGGCGAAGCTGCAGTACTTTGCACACCACCGCAAAGTTGCCAGCTTATCTATATTCTACAGGATCACGGAGGGTATGCGACGGAATTGCACGATTTAATTCCGCCTTCTCTTTCCATCATCGGAGGACTAGAAGTAGTCTGTGTTTCCACCCCTATGTCGTGGTTTCAGACGAATTTGGTTTTGAATGAAAAATATAAACTTCAACGATATGACGCGAGAGCACGGAACCACGGGCTGAAGGTGTCTTCACACGGCCTGTGAATTCAAAGGACGTGAGAAACTAACTTAAAGGGCTAGCACGAATGAAAGTGACTTGCAATTTTATTGAAAAACGTTAATTTCAGAATTTCATGTGTCTTCGTCAAAATTGTAAATATTCGTTTTAATTGTAAACGTCCATTACTACTGATGTACGGTACGATATTGTTTAGCAAAGTTTCATTATTTACATTACTATTTTTCGAAACATATTTTTTAACATATTTTTCATATTTCAAAAATTTTACAAACAAATTTGCGCTGTTAAGGCACATATTTAGCAATATTAATGAACAAAAGGTAATGATGGTGATTTTAATACTGTTTGTGACAATTTCTATTCGGATACTTTGAACTAAAATTGTTGATTACATTAATATTATGGCTAAAGCTTAACATAATATGGGTCTTTATTGGCACGGACGTAGGCAAGCTAATGCTTTTAATTTATTAAAATGTTCTTGATTATACTACGAAAGTAATTTAAAAAAAATGTTATCATGATTTTAATTTTTTATAAGGAAAGGGAAATGGTGTATAGATTTTCTTTGTCATTATGTCAAGGTCTGTTGCCGTAAGTCTATAAATTTTTAACGGATTTTAACGGATATTGTCGCGGAATTTAAAGACCTACGAGAATTTAATGGAATGATTGTACACATCTGTATGAAGAACTACAAGCATGGGAAGACCTCTGAAATCACGTAAAAAGATTTAGTTATAGATGTTGAGATAAGTACTTTAAAGGGTCTTAGTCGAGACTTGTCTCTATGGATGTGCTACCACCTGTATAACGTGTATAACGGGGAGTTCTCAGAGGAACTTCTTGAACTCTTCCGGTAGTCCGGTTTATGGTGACACACGAGAACCCTTTGGTGCCATCGGCGCGCGGCGATCTGATCTGCGAGGAATGTGCCCGCCTACTGCCACTTAAGTTTGGCAATTCTTTGGGCTATGTCGCTTCCTACTTCACATAAAAACCAAATTGACTCTGGAGCTAAACCTACTAGGTACATAAATTGAAACGTTAGCCGATGACCCTCTTAATCATTTCAGCAACGTTAGATACCTATTATCGTACTAGTGACAGTCGCTTATGAGCCTTTAGAAGGATCGCTCATGTGAGTTGTGGCACTGAGATATGTTGTTTGGATGTGACAAATAATATTTAGAAAGGCTAAAATATGTTTATTTTTCAGAATACAGAAATTGGTCTTAATTAAAACAAGGTACAACATTGTATTTTCAACCTGTATTACAAAGCGGGCTGAAGAAGGCTAACGACACAAGGTAGGTGTAACGTACGCGGCTTCTGCAACTTTTACAGAGTTACAAGATGTAATCTACAGCAGATATGCAGATAGATACGAAGAGAGCTACGAAACCCTGTCCCACGTGTGGAAACAGGCAACGTAGAGTAAGTCCCAGGAGAGTAACACAAGTGAAGCTCATCCGGTAGAAAGACAGGCAGTACCGCTGAGGACGTAAACAAAGCGGGGC
>NW_020653731.1:5482546-5491334 GCF_003589595.1 Hyposmocoma kahamanoa
TTATTGCAACTTTTACAGAGTTACAAGATATGGTCTACGGCTATGCAGATACGAAGAGAGCTACGAAACCTGGTCCCACGTGGGGAAAAAGGTAACGTACAGGAAGTCCCAGGAGAGTCCCACAAGTGGAAGCTCACAGGATAGCAAGAGACGCAGTACCGCTGAGGAGTAATAACTTAATGTCTCCTAAACAATTTGGTTTCACTCGGGGTCGCTCTACAACCGATGCTGGTGTCGAGTTGATTAATCATAAGGTAAGTAGTAAGAGGCAGGACTTCCCTTTTTCTTTGTACGTGGGGATATCCTCATGGATATCTCGTTGCTGCGGGAGCAACAGGATGTCGGACTCCTACTGATTAAAACCCCACGGTGTTCTGTCCCTACGTCTTTTGTCGGGACTGCGGGAACGCTTTCACACTCTTCCGTGGTTCATACAGCGCTGGCAGTACATTCCTGGACGAACCCTTTCATAACAAACTCTAGATGCTGCGACTAAAAACGTTCTCATTCAGTTCAAAATGCTATGCATGGCAACAACTCTTGGTGTGAACCACAGACATATATCTAGATAGACGCCGCAAGTACAGCAATTTGTATGAAAACCAAGCGTGACACATTTTTTGTTCCCACTACGACGTCACAAGAACAATTTAGTGATGGAAACCTTCTTCCGCTCGCTCTAAATCGATTGATTGAACGGAATTCCATTCATTTTAATCGATTCCAAGTAGAATAATTTTTATTCAAGTCTTTGTTGATTACGAGTAGTCGTAATATTAATATAGTAGAAAAATACTAGGATAAGATAGTGAAGTCCTTTATTTTACTAGTTTATAAAAAATGTTGATTACTTAAAAAAATAAGACTAATATTTAATCGACTACAAATATTAAAATTATTGTCCTTCCAATAAAATGAGCTTATTATATAACACCTTTTTGTAATAGAAGATCTTATTGGTTAACCTAAATAATGAAAGCGCACGCACATGAACTTGCGACTGCCTTAATTAATTTTACTAGATGGTTTTCAGTTGGTAATTGATCAAATTGATGAATGGCAAGACAAATGAAAATGTTACTGCTGACAAAATATGATAAAATCTTATTAATCACAAGGTTTACTTAATGAAGGCCTCGTGTGAATTTTTTGTGATTTGTTTATTATTTCTCGGATTTCTAACTTTGCTACTCTGCATATTTGGATAGCATCTTAGGTGGGATAAACTAGACCACCTTCGTCCTCGAAAGCAACGAACTCCATACTTATGACCAACTCCAGGTTTTTGTAAAGACAGCGCACTGTTAATTCTTTATATTATATATTTTTTTGTTTACTCGTACTACATATCCGGCGATGTATGTAATTATTTGCTCACTATATTCGTACATTCGAGGAGACGTGCTGCAAAAATTATCGAAATTACAGATACCTACAACTGATAATAGATACTACAAAATTGAAAAAAAAACTAAACGTTCTAACAAAAGAGTTATAGAATATTTTTATAATATTGCTAATAATTTTCGTCCCTTTGTTCAAAATCGATCAGAATCGAGAACAGTGTTATCTAACGTTTACATCACTAAATATTAAATTTGGCCAAAGAAGTGTACAAGCGGCCGTACCACAAAACGGAATGCATTTTTTTCGTTTTTTTTATTTTTATTTATTTTGTTCGATTTTCATGGCGTATTAACAAAGGTAATAATATATCTAATAAAACAATATATCACTCCAAGTAAAAGCCCCAATGTATTATAAATCATGAGACATACCCTCGGTTGCATATTTATTTTCTCGAAATTCATACAAGACCAAAATAATTGTTTTTAAAATAAATTATGCGTCATCTGATTACATAATCACTTGCCCGTGAAAGGAAACGTCCCTGTTTACCCGTTTACCCACAATTATGGTGCTTTTACAGTTTATAATGGTACAATTATGTATTTTTCGCGCTATCGACTGGTGTTTATCTACGATAACGGTCGAGCGCGTTCTGAAGTGTAGCAGCGGCAAGTAAGTGAATTTCACTTACTTTGGGCACGCGAAGGACGTACACTTGCGGCGTCTATTTAGATATATGTCTGTGGTGTGAACCATTTCTTTCGATCTCAACGCCATCTAACGACAATGCGAGGTTACTATATTTTTATTTTGGGTTATGGTGTTACAAGGGACAATTCAATTAAAATTTTATTCGATCTTTACGATAATAATAGACTTGTGACGATTTTTTTAATCAGTTGGACTGGCGAAACTAGCATATAAATGAGTTTTATTCCGCCTATTCCACTCGTGCCCCCAGGGTAGAATTTAGTGATACTATCTTAGAAGCTATTTGTCGAATTTGGGAAATTATTACAGCGATACCGGTAATTTTGTTAAAGTGGTTTCAAGTAACGTCGCATGCCCATTGTCAGACTAATCTATGTTTCGTGCGTTACCTTAACTGTAATAATATCCACCTTGATCTTCAGAGCTAAAAACATGTCACTTCACTCCTTCCAATCGATAGCAATTTTCTTTTGTAGTAGATAAACTGGTAAGCACTCACTGGATAAAAATACATCCTGGAATGCTCAAATGCATTGTCAGCCGTGGTATCTAAGATCCTTATTTCTCTGGTGCCTGTGATAGCCCTGAATACCTCTACCCTCCCATTTTGTTCACAACAATACTGCGTACCTAAGCGGATTCGGCACAGAGAGCTTGATCACCAATAATTAATTGAAAGTGAGATAGTTTTTCAGGTATAAGTCGCGTATATGTTGCAAGGTTACTGCAAAATAAGGTGTTTTGCAGTAAAAGTATTAGACATAATTGGTTGATATCTCTGTCAGTAGTGGAAATAAAACTATTTTTCGAATCTAAGATGGCGCATATTGAGAGTTGATACTAACTCAGCTCGAATTAAATTTTGTCCCGTACGGTTCATTTTGCTTGGATCTAGCGGCAGGGACACTGGCTTTATTTCAGAATTGATTTCTTTACAAACGAATAAAGCGATCTGAAAAATGTATATTGTATAGTATACGTGTTCAAAAAAATTCATTGGTGTATTATTTTTTTTTACATAATAATATACCTGCGATTGAAAATGATGATAAAAAACCGCTGTTTTCTTGTAAAATTTCGAGGTAAATTGTGTTTTTTTCTATAGTGAGAATTTGTAGGAATTGTGTTTTCACATTATATAGTAATCAGTGTATATATCCTCAATTTGACCATACATTTTTTTTTTTCAAACTAATTGATTTCACTGTTGCACTTTCACTGTTATGCGGAATCAACTACATCCATTTGAGGTTGTATAGACTCTTAATGTGTATTTTCAAAACGTTTAAGGCTCTTCGCAGGTCCATGAGATAGTATTAGACTTAATTTATATTGTTGCGGAACTTTGTGTCGTTTGTGTAACGTACAAACTAGGTACAATAAGAACTATAATACAATAAGACAAATATGGTAGATCCGTACAAACTTAGCAGCTTGCCTCGTATTAGTGCATGCTCGTCACGTGTCGTGAACGTACGCATACATTCGCATAATCTCGCGGTGCACTCGCGTTGCGTAGATTGGATTGTCCCACGGCCCATTAATTGGAAAATTGAACCGGTTGTTCGTGGTTTAGACAATGAACAGTAGACGTGTTTATTGTTGTTTTTGTAATTTGAAGAAAAGTGACTCAAATTCAGAATTGTACAGCATTTCATTTCTATTTCATAATCCAACAAAAGTGGAGTATTCCATAATTAAGATACCAAACTGCGATGTAGCTACCTATAAAAATATCTATTTTACTGCATTTAACATTTTATTTCAATACAGCAAAAGAATACTATGATAAACAACTTAATTTTTTTCAAATTTTGTTTATCACCTGTATATAAGCGGGAGTTGCCTTACTTGCTCTTATTTATACTATGCTACGAGTACCTATGTATGAGCTAAAAAGAGGTCGTGAGCGTTCCGAAGAATTTTCGAGCAGACTCGGAAATTCCCGAACTTTATCGTATTTAGTTTGAGTGGCATAGAGTTCATTGTGATTTCTATAAATTCGTCACAAAAATTCACTTCAATTCCGTTATGCGGCAATGAATGAATAAATTAAGACTCAAATAATCAATTAAGAATCAAACAATTGTGCGTAAGATAATTGCAAACCCCTACTCTAAACTACAAGTACTATTTAAAAATGGTTTTATTTTGTCATGTCTTGTTTTTCATACATCCAAGGGTCCACGCCACCACTTTGAAATTCATCGATTCAAATTTACGACACCCAGCGGAACGAAAGGTTTACATCTGAAGAGTTATTAGAGACAAACCGCTGAGTTGAATCAGTGGATATCAAAGACAAAGTGGTTGTGTTAATACATAACGGTGTAATGTAATGTATTGAAATTATTGGGTTGGTTAAATCTATAAATATGGTGTCTTTCAAAATACGGTACTTTAGTAGCAATAGAGCTCCCAGTGAAAGAGTTCGTCCAGGGTAGTACTGCCACCTTACCTGTTTCTGCCGCCAATCAGTAATGTCAGCATTACTGTGTTTCAGTTTTGAAGGGTGCTGGTGAAATTATGGACAGGTGTGTAGCTTACCATCAGGCGCACGACTTGTTCGTCCCGTGACCAGATATTATAAAAAAAATTAATATGGAAGTGACGGAATGAACAAGTTATGCGCACACCCCGTATCGGTGCCACTCGGAGCGTTAAATCGTAAAGAACTGAGGGGCATTACAACTGCGTCTGTGATTGACACATAAAGATGACAAGTCTGAAGTACCTATAGTTTCATCAGCACCATTACTTTCAAAACCGAAACGCTGTAATGCTCCCATTACTGCTTGGCGGTAAAAATAGGGATGGTGGCAGTACTTGCCTGGATGAGCTCTTTCACAAGCACCTTCACAGCTCTTAAATATTACTCGATGGCTCGATGGTTTGTGCTATGCCCCGGAGTGTATTCCGCCGCTAATGGTACTCATAGTATCAAAAATTCTCTAGTTTGAGACGAGGTAATTGATGTAGTTGGGCATATTATTACCATGTTACAAGTTTTAGTCGAATCCAATCTGACTGCAGTGCTCTAACATAATCTAAAATAATGACAGACAACATTAATACGAGGAATAAAAATAAACTTCTCGCTAGTCTTCACAAAGTCACAAATTCATTCATGCAAGAGGTACTGTATACGTGTCTATATTAAAATTCCGGTTGAGATTCAAAGTTTAAAACTTCCATGAAACAACAACTTTATAGGTAGTAAAGGCATGACAAAAGTCCATCGTAGGTACCCGTTTAGCTCTTGCACTTTGTCTAGATCTATGTTTTTTGACATAAATATTGTAAATGTTACATGTGTACAAATGTTTATTTACAAAGAATAACACCTATATTTTCTTGCTCATTCTTTGCGGGAGAATTTGCTTTACGACTGAGCAGAATAGTTTAATCAATAATGTTGATTTCAAGTGTAATTTGTTTAACTGTCTATGATAGTTGAGTTTGATTTTTTCTATCTTTTTTAGCCGTTTTCAACCTCTACGGTGTAGGCCTCCTTCAGTTTATGCCTTCTTTCCCGGATTTGAGCAGTTTCTAACAACTTTGTTCCTGCCAGTCCTTTGATATCGTCGTACCAACGCAGCTGTGGTCTTCCTCTTGGGCGTTTCTCGCTCCATGGTCTCCATTCTATCTTGCACTAAGAGCCTTGCTTGCAAGCAATATGGCCAGCCTACTCCCACTTAAATTTAATAACCCGTTTAGTAGCATTACTCACTGTACTTTGCTCTCTGACGCATTTGTTCCTCTTAAGGTTTTCTTTCAATTGCTCTTTGGGTCACCTGAAGTTTGTGGACGATCTCCTTATTAAAAACCTAGGTGTTAGCTCCAGCACCGGCAAACTACACTGGTCGTGAATACGAGCTTTTTGTTCGGCATTGAGTTTCATGTTAAACGCGAATTTGACTTGAAATTTGAGTTTCTAAGTTTTGTTTATTTGTGAATTACTAAATAAAAATACCTGTGAATCGAAATCTAATCTAAATTGCAGTATGTTTCATAATGGATTGATGATGATGACCTATGTCATATGAAGGGACCGAAACATGATGACCCTCGACGTGTCACCTACAACATATATACTATAACGATATACGTACTGTAACAGCCTGCCGCCCACTCAGGAAGGTTAAACCGCCTATGGGGAATGGGAAGACTACAATAAATGACACGGTGACCTCCAGGCCAACACTGAAAGCGAGCGTGAGCCGCCCACCCGGGCAAGGGAGTCGTAATAATAACGATAATGGTGATTTATTATCTCAACACAAAGAAACAGATCTTACATTAAATAAAGAGTAACCATATTTAATCTTGTGACCTTTGTGAGAGACTGGTGTCACGTGTAAAGCAAGTAAGCCTGTACTACATCTTACCAGGTGTTGAGTCACAAATCGTTTTAAATTTTGATTTTAAAGTAACTTGTGTTAATGTATACAATTTTAAAAGTTCCTTGTGAAAGAGTTCGTCCAGAGTGGTAATGTGAGCATTACTGCGTTCCGGTTTTGAAGGCCCCACCCTTCAACCGTGCTGGTGAAATTACAGGCACATGGGACTTGTCAACTTATGTTCCAGGGTGACGGGCGCAGTGGCAGTGACCCTTACATCTTTTCGACTTGGAGCACTGAGGGGCGATGCAGCTGTTATGGATAGGCGTGTCACTTAACACCAGGCACACGACTTGTTCGTACCGTCACTTGGCATTATAAAAAAACATTAAAAAATCTAGTTTATAAATGGATATTAAATATTACGAATAAAAATAATCACATTATTCGCAGATCCATTCTGTTTTTTTTTTTATATTTTTAAAATTGTTCTCAATTCCACAATTTTGAGTCACTACGCTATTATGATAGCAGTGCGATATAAAACGTGTGGATGTCAGTGAATAACAACACTGATTTATTCACCAAACGTGGAGGAAAACTTCGAGAAAGGTCATTCACGGTCTATATATTTCAACCCGTTTCAAGATATCCTTATAAAAGGTCACGGCAAAAGTGCCTAGAATAAACGGACTCGAATACTAAAAAAATAAAACCAAATGCTCATTATGAATTTTCATATCACTAGATCTTTAAAATAATATTTTTACCGTTTTACAACAATTTAAAATAACATATCATACAAAGGTTTTAACAGCTCCAGTTCTGTGGGTATGATTCTCGAGCATTGCGGCATTTTGGACAATTTTATAAATCGTTAAATATACAAATAATAGAGAATGATAATAGATAAAAACAATAGATAATGATAATAGATATCGACGCTGGAAAGCGATTTTGTCGTATCTCGGAAAATGGCAAAATGAGTTTTTTATATATTTGGAATCAGAAAAAAATAGCGCATTTTTTGGTCTAAGCCTCATTCTCAACTCTTATCGTGGCCACTTGCTTCTCGTACAGGTTACGAATGATCCTGACATCTCTACCATCAAGACCAATGTCACATAAAAGGCCCAAAAGTTGTTGATATTATCAATTAAATACATGAAAATATGGGAATATTTTTTATGACGCAAGAGGTATTTGAACTCACGGCCTGAAATAAACCACGTCCACGCTCTAACCATTTTCATTGTCATCAGTTGTGTGAATCAGCGTGATTGTTCCAGGCCGTGGGTTCAAATCCTTCCTGCGGTTTAAAAATTTCATCCCCATATTTTCATGTATTTTCGAAATTGTTTATTGTCTGAATGTTCTGGGTAGTTCCCCAGAGTGAATACCGTTTCATTGGTACTCATATTACTTTGAATTTCTAGTTTGAGACAAGATAAATGCGGTTGTCTGATAACAGAAAAGCCAGATCACAACCAATTTTTGTAACAGTAGAGCTCCTTGTGAAAGAGTTCGTTCAGGTACTGCCATCTCACCTATTTTTGTCACCAAGGAGTAATGTGAGCATTTACTGCTTGGCGGGTTCGATGAAGGAGGGTAAGGGTGGTGGTGAAACTTCAAGCAAACGAGACTTGTCAACTATATGTCTCAAGGTGACGGGCGCAGGGGCAGTGCTCAAAGTGGCATTACAATTGTTATGGGTGGCCGTGTCCCTTATCATCAGGAGCATGACTTGTTAGTCCCGTAATTTTTATTATAATAAAAAATTCATTTCCCAAAATTGGTCCTACCGTGAATCGAACCCGGGTTTGATAATTTATTAACAATCAGGTTTAAACAACAATATACAACTGATAAAATAAATACGTTTTGTAAGTATGTTACTATCATTATTATTATTATATTATGAGCCTATACTGTCCCCCTCCTTCCACACTTCTCTGTTTCGCGCCACTGAGATTCAGCCTTTTGCGCTTAGGCGCGCGTCTAGCTCGTCTCTCCATCGACGCTTTGGTCTACCGCGATTTCGTTTCTTGTCTTTGGGCATCCTGTGGTAGATTTCTCTCTACTACTCTCTACTACCACCACGCAGCAGACGTGACCCGCCGAGTTTCTCTTTAGTTTACCCGCTTGCTGACCCACATCGGCGTTAGTATAAAATTATAAAATAAATTGTAGTTGTTCATCTAACCGATATCTGGGATTTTATAATACTCCATGTGAGTAGCGAGCTTTGGCCGAATAAAACCGAGAAATTTTATTTTAGATTCATTTCAGTAAATTCAAATTTTAAAATGCTCCCCTGTAAACTTGTCAATTTCGACATACGGTACTTTATGTAAGAGGGGTCGAAATAATAATATTGTATGTACTTA
>NW_020653731.1:5491344-5590023 GCF_003589595.1 Hyposmocoma kahamanoa
CCCGGGCTGGGAGAAATATTTGTATGGTCGACATTTATTCTCGTGTGTTTGTGTGTAATTTGTGGTTGTCTATGTGAGTGGCCATGGCACCCGCGACATAGGGTTTCCCTAAAATGGGATCGTCATCATCCTTTTCCTTTCGCATACAAAATATCACTTAAATCTTTATTGTATAGTTTTTTTAACAATAGAAATACTAGGTTTATTCGAAAACTAATTATTACCGAATTTTTACACTATAATCTCAGTACAGAGTACTAAAAAAACCGACCTCAAAAGTACGTGGAATTACATCTATTTGCCAAGTTTTATTGAAGTATCCCCTAGTTCGCCACTGTATAGGATTTGATACAGAGGATAATAAAAATCGGTTCTCACTACTCAAAGTATATTGAGAGAGAAAAAACGCCTTGAATTGGAGAATAGCAAAACCAAGCATTAATATAATCGCTCCTTTAGTAAAATTTAGGCACTATTTATAAAAATGAATGTTCATGCGTGATCAGCCACCCTTAGAGGTGGATGATTTTCTTTAAAATGAAATGGAACTACTATTGAGGTACCCTCTTTCCAAAAAGAATCATGAAAATCGGTTCATAAATACTGGGTTATCGCCTAACATACACACAAAAAAAATATACAGTCGAATTGAGAACCTCCTCCTTTTTTTGAAATCGGTTAAAAACGAAGAGCAAACAATCAAGTAACCTAACACGAAGCGTTCCGCTTCTTCATTTACGTATTTCTTCATAAGGATTAAGGATTTATACCTTGAAAGTTATAATTGGACCTTTTCAAAGCGAAGATTGAATAGGCATTATTTTGGATGTGCATGCTTCATCGTCGACCTCATCATCACTTTCCAACATGTGAGATGGAGGTGAAATGCGCACTTATTTTATATTAAAAAATGATAAAAAATATTTGTTTTGAGCAAGTAATATTCGACCAAAGTTAAAGATAATGTCACGTATGAAGCTTCTTTCGAATTATGTGTCATTCGCGTCATGATCGGGTTAGGTGCGGTCGGGCTGTTCCCCTTTAGGGCTCAGCCAAGTCCCACATAACCCCGGCTCTGCCCCCGCTGAGCCGGGATATCTATAAGCAGATTCCCTCGGGTAATAAAAATTAAAAAAGGCTCGGGCAACATGTATTACAGGCATATAATAATATATTATGTATTATTTGTATGGTATTATTAATAATATTGTATGAAAATTAGTAGGGGCGCAGTCACAGCGCCACAGTGACGCCACTGCAGCTGCTGCTACTGCTTCGACAAGCGTCTAATTTAAAGGCGCCCCAAATAATAGTTAGACTATATTGCAGATGAGCATAGGCCTCCTCTCATAATGAAAGGGTTTGGGATGTAGTTTCTACGCGGGCTCAATGCGTGTGGAGAACTTCACACACATTAATAAATTGCTTTACAGATGTGTGTGAGGTGCAATTTTCCTCACGATGGTGTCTTTTACCGAAGGTAAATTTCAAATTGAATGCGACATTCTGAGAATAAAAAAGCTCTTTGCAATCGAGATCTGCTATGTTCCTTCACTTGACTGTAACATTTTCTCTATCGTCTTTGTACTTTAAACGGTACCCGTGAGT
This sequence comes from Hyposmocoma kahamanoa, assembly GCF_003589595.1. Lineage (NCBI taxonomy): Eukaryota > Metazoa > Arthropoda > Insecta > Lepidoptera > Cosmopterigidae > Hyposmocoma > Hyposmocoma kahamanoa. The sequence continues at coordinate 5,492,953 of NW_020653731.1, forward strand.
CACATTTAGTAAACGTTCGCCAAATTATTTTCGCCATTTCCAAGTAGATCCGTGACTCGGTTTCATTGCACGCCGCCCTACTTTTTATAATAACAATACTGCAATCGTACTCTATACAAACAATGTTTTAAGCCATTCCGTTTTTGTTAAGGATTATATCTTATATCTTTTAAAGTATTTATAAGCCTCTTGCCGAACGGTTACCATGCTTATTTCTCTCGTGAGTTTAGGTATAATTTGTGGTTGTCTATGTATGTGTCCGTGGCACCCGCGACACAGAGTTTCTCTAGTACGGGATTACGGGACGATTAGTGTGTGCGTGTTATAATTATAATGAAGATTGCTTGCTTATCAGTATGTTACAAGATATATCATGGAGAAGGTGCGATGGAATTGCACGATTTAATTCTGCTTACCCCTTTCCATCATCGGGAACTAGACTTGAGTTCCACCCCTATGTTATGGATATTCCAAGGATTCGCACGAAGCGTTAGATACGCTTCCACGCTTATGGAGTGGACCTCCCTGCCTGCAGACTTATTCCCTAAACATTATAACTTGGGCCTTTTTAAGGTGAGAGTGAACAGACATTAATTATTTCGGCGTGTATGCTCCATAATCGACCTCGTCGTCACTTACCACCAGGTGAGATGGACGTCAAATGCGCATTTATATGTTATAAAAAGTTAAGATTATTTACAAAACATATGGCATACCAGTTATACATAACATAAAAGATAACACGATAATAGAGTTAGGGGACGAAAATATCATCGAATGCTGCACCCTGAGGCATCGCGACCGGAAGGCTAATGGCCTTGCCGCTTTGAATCCATAAAATTATACTGATTACACAGATACTATACATTAACATAATTTGCATTGCGATTAAATGTAACACAAATATATTCAAATTTGGCTCCGTACTCGAACTAATATACAACCATTTACGCATACAATTTCAATGTTTTCTTACATAGCGTAGTTACAGTGCAGTTGGCGAACTTCAGAAAAATACGATCGGCTTATTTCGGCCATGTTGGAGCGTCGTCTGTCCTCACATTTTGCCGCTAATTTGTCAGACCACATTATGATAGAAACTGCACCTAAGGAAGTCACCACATCAGAAAAAGCATATGTCAACGTAATAAGTGAAAGAAAAAGACGTTTCGGATCGCTTCCGCTCGCACCGCGCCGTTGCGAAAGGCGCACCGTGTCCGTATCAGTAAGTAAAGTGACTCCCTTCGGGGATAGTTCAAGTCCGCGTATGTGGTATTGATAAAAAGCGTGTATCTGCACCAGATCAAATTTCACAGGAGAGAGATTTAACGTCATTACTTTTAACTATAATTGTAAGTCAATAGCTACAACCATTGACTTACAATTATATGGACGTCGGGTCCGCGCTCAAAAGTGTCCGAACTTATAGGGCGTTAAAATCGTATACAGAGCATCATTCACGCTCTAGTCTTCGTATGTTCGACTGACAGCGAAGCAAGCAAAATTAGACAGTACTGCGATGACATTACAATTTAAATTCAACGTTTTAGCTTTTTCATATTCCTTGAAATGTCACAACGTTTAAATAGGTTGACTTGGGACATTTTTTTCGTGGTTTTTGTATTAGACCCGTCGTCCATTTATTTGTAAGTCAATGGCTACAACTTTCATTTTTGCACAGGAAGCATTAATTTATGTTGTCTACGGACTGATAACAATAGATTCCCGTAAATCGCACTAATTTAGTTGCCACGACATTTACGCGAATTTGATTTGGCGACTAAATTATCGAAATGGAGACTCATAATGAAATTCTAGTTACGCATAATTGTACTATCCCCGACGTTATAGATTTGAAGGTGGCCGACTATGGCCGATAAAACTTTTCTAAAATTTTCGATGTTTAATCGCTGATATTGATCTTTAAATTACTTAAAATAAAAATAGTTGCAGCGCTCGTTTTTTACAAAAATACCATAATATCCTGATCATTAAAATAAGCATTCATTTCAATTTGAAATTATTATATTTGAAATTATATTTAGTTATGTACATAACTAAATAACATACATAATTTCAAATTATATATATATTATATATATTGTTATAATTGTTAATACAAAGATCGAACACTTAGAAAAAATCCTTCGGTCCGGCCGGATTCGAAACGGCGTCTCCTAGCAAACCGTGCCAGACGCTATGCCAACTAAGCTACGGAACAAACCAGCGCACCGTGTGTCATTTTACTTTAGTTGCGGACATCCTTGTTTTATATTCGATTTCAATAGGTTGAATCCTAATAAATTATACTAAGAAACACCGGTTTAGATATTTACTTTTATTATGCAGGTATAATTTTTTTTCGAAAGGTCATTGAAATTCAAGAAAATTGTTTTTGCTTGTATTTCCCAAAATATGTGAAACTTCCCTTTGTAAAAAATATAAATTGATTGTCTATTTAAATTTTATTAAATGTGAAAATCGTAAGTCCTTACCACCACGCGCAAGCGCACCAAAAAGCGAAAAAAAAATTGTTAATTTGAAAAATATATTTATAAAAAATTAACCGAACTAAATTAGCATTTTTTTACCTTCAAAATGTACTACATTAATGTATCTATCGAATAAAGAAAAATTAAAGGTTTATCTCGGAAGATCTTGGAGATACCGCGTTTCTAAAGCTTTTTTTAGAGTTCTATGGAAACAAGGTTGTCACAAAATGTATAAATATATACCCGACTACGTGAATCAACGGAAGGTTATATGTTAAAACAACAACAATAATAATAATAATAATTGTAAAGGAGGGAGTTTCTCTCTTCCGTTTGGGATGTGGTTACCAATACAGCCAAGTGACAACTCCAAGTTGTTGTTTAGAAGATTTATTTTTCACCTTGTATGCCGTTATACAATTCCACCCTATAGATGGGCAATAATATTTCACCCTACATGAGCGACTGAACTCTTCTAGATTTTCTTGGGTCGTCTTCCTCCTCTCATGGGTTTAGGATGTACAGTCTTTACGATGGACTGCTTCCTTGGGCTTCTCGTAGGTACTTCAACTATCACTTCGCATATCGCCCACCTATGTCGACTCGCATATTCCATGGGATGCTCTTTCTCCTTCTCCCCCTGGACGTTAACAGCCTCTATAGCATGGCTGCTAGCGTCGGATACGTTAGGCGACATGTTAGGTTTCTTCAACTTCTTTGACGGAGATGTGGTAGTCACTCGGCCGGTTTTGGTAACGTATCTCGATCTTGTAGGCCCCACGTTGGGCGCCAGTTTGTAAAGGAGGCAGTTTCTCTCTTCCGTTGAAATGTGGTTACCAATACAGCAAAGTGAAAACTCCAAGTTGATGTTTAGAAAATTTATTTTTGACCTTGTATGTCGCCAGTACAATTTCACCCTATAGATGGGCAATAATATTTCACTCTACATGAGCGTACGAAATTTCAGAAGATTCAACTCCTAGTTAGCCTTACTGAGCTCTCGGTATTCTCAGGTTTCTCTTCACATTAACTTTTTTTTTTGAAGGATATTTTGCAGTTGGCCGCTGATGGCCTTTACTCCGCCACCGGAGAAAAAGGGCGAGCTGAAGGCTCATAACCTCTAAAATAAACTTAAGGCTAAGTAGCGGGCCTGAGGGCGCCCAAGTGGGCACGGACCTCGGCTCAGGGCGCTACTGGAAAGTTGGAAACCTTCACATTAACACAATTGTGTTCGAGTAGTCACCATTCGAGGGAAAATCTTAACACCGCGATTCAGAAATAACGCCAAATGCCATCTAGCGGATTCTTAGGGAAATAACAGTGAACAATCTGGTGTAAGGCCGTCTAATACATAAAGTAGGTTTGTTACATAATACATTTAATTCCATTATGAATTGACTTGTACGTAGTAGTAGATACAAAGACGTGAACTTATTTTATTGTTGGTAAATATAAAATTTTATAAATACATGTGGGAGCTTTGGTAGCCCACAACAATTCAAATTCCTTTATGAGGTTCAGATAACACAGTCCATATGATATATTAATTGAATTTTTAGATTTTTAAGTTACATTTGTTAAATTTAAAATCAAATGAAATAAATGAAATTGAAGTAATTATGTCAAAAATAATTTAAAACAATGTACGTTACATATTGGCATATTTCGTTATAATATTCACGATGTGCATTACGTTGTGTGAATAAAAATAAATTATCCTGGCAAATACTGAAAGTTCATTCATTTTCTTCATTATCGGATTGCAGAATGATTTCATCTGTTGCTAATGTTTTCTGATAGGTAATGATGGTAACGAACATTTTCCGTAATCACTATTAGAAGGCGAAGAACTTTGTCAGATATAGGTAGAGATTTTTTATGTTTGTGACGTGTACTAAGTGTTAGATGTTCCGGTGCACGGTGAAACAAGCACTTGCACTTTGCAAACAAATAAAAATAATAACATTATAATAAATTTGAATAATAAATAAATGTTAATTATATACTATAGGGTTATGCTACTGTAGTAGCACTAAAGTGGCATGACTTTATAGTATATAATTATATATCTATAATTATAATCTAATTAAATTCAAACTTTCAAGTGACATAATTCTACTCATAATATGACGTATTTTTTTATTATTATATGACATTTTTTTATATTATTATTTGATAAATAACAATTTTAATTAATATTTGAAACCTCGGCCTACCTCTGCTGTTATTGTTACCCCTAATAAAGGGCTCATATGTGTAGCATTATTTTAATTTTAAGACATGTTTACCATGTGAATGCAACAAATTTACTTGGAGGTGATGATCACCGCTCGAAGCTCTGTGGTCGAAATACCGCAGATTGGTTTCGGGCGGTGATCGACTCGGCTACTTTTTAATCGACTCGACTACTTTTTAATTGACTATGACTTACATGTTTAGTTATATGCTGTTAGTGTAAGTTGTAATAAATAAATAAATAAATACCTATATTGAGTATTGGAAACAGGATAAATATTCAGTGACAACCCTAACCCAAAATTAAAAAAATCAATATTTCTGATCTCTTGTGTTTGTCGTATCTGTATTTTTTCTGGTAGTACTTATTAATGTAATTAACAAATCCGCGTTGAAAAAACATGGTTATATGCACAGTCTTCAGAAAAATGGATGAAATTATAGAAAACAATTAATTGTGGTCTAGGATAGCTTCATTTTTTTGGAGTTATTGGCGCTTTTAGTAGTTCTGTCGTAACATGAAATATTTAATGAAAAATTATTTACTGGAAAGGAGATAATCTGATTTTATGGTCTCTATGGAATTTTCTCGATTTTTTACATTTCTCTAAAACTATGATAGATATAGCCAGGACAGTTTCATTAAGAGCTTTGTTTGAATATTATTTTTCAAAAAAAAAAACGCATAAAACGAGGATTTCCGCAACTAAGGCAAAATAACACTCCCACCTTTATATTATTTTACAGTTATCTTTTTTTATCTAACGGTGCATTGGCTGGAGTTGAAAATTGTTAAAAGCTTTATACCGTTTATTTTCCTTCAATTTTATACTTGACTTCTTAAGTTCGTCAAAACCCGGTACCCGATACAAAAGCGCATTCCATGTTAGCAAGGTACCGAGTTGTAGGTACAATATATATCCAATTTTCCGACCTTTGATCAAGAGTCATATAAACCAGGTTTCATGCCCAAATTGAGGGTAAAAAATATTTACTGTTAAATACTTGCCAAGTTTTGTTCAAATCAAACGATATTATTATAAAATGCTTCTATTTACCTAATTTCCTTATCTTTGTCCGAAAAATGGCCTCTGTAATGTATTGTGCCACTATAGAATCGGAGGTTAGGGTCACTTCCGCTGTATCACCAGTCCTCTCGAAGAAAATAAAATTAAGAAGTGAGTAAAGTAAGATATGAATATAAAATATTGCGCTTTGCAGACAGGATAACTATTCAGTTACAACCCTAACACAAAATTTAAAAATACAATATTTCTGAACTCTTCTGTTTGTTGCATCTGGTTTTGTGTGGTATAGTACTTATTACTGTAATTAACATATCTGCGTTGAAAAAAATGCTAATAATGTAGAAATTATTCAGAAAAAAATAACGAAATCGTAGAAAAAATTTAATTGTGGTGTAGGAAAGCTTGATATTTTTTATTTTTTGGATTTATTGGTGCTTTTAGTAGTATTCTATCATAACATGAAATATTTAAAGAAAAATCATTTGCAGGAAAGGAAATAATGTGATTTTATGATTTTTGCGGAATTTTTCTCGATTTTCTAAGTTTCTGTAAAACTATGATAGATACAGCCTGGAGAGTTTTATAAAGAACTTTGTTTGAATTTTATCTTTCTAAAAAACACATAAAAGAAGGATGTCCGCAACTAAGGTAAAATAACACACTGTGCAGCGGACCTCACGAATTTTTCTGTGTGGTTGTTTGTCGGAACTTTGAATTTGGTTTTCAACGACTTTTTAGCCGTAGCGCCATCCATGAGAAATCTGTGAAAGTATTTCGTCACCCAGTTATGAAAGTGTATATGTATATAGTACGCATATATTGTTATTATTTTATTATAACGTAAACTTCTAAGATACAACTTACACAACAACACAATATAATATACAACACAAATACAACTTGCCTTCTTACATGGCTATAGGTAAATAGATCATATAATAATAGACAATTTTATTGTTAATCCATTTCTATTATAATGTACCAAACAAATCAATTGATTTGATGCCTGAGTGCTCAAGTGAACAGATTTATATATTGCTTCGGATCGAGGGTTCTTGTACACAATGGGCCTAAAATAACGCACGAGCTTTATCATACAAAAATTGATACTTCATTGACTTGCTTTACGTTTACGGTGCCATTTTTTTTTTAATTTCGATGATATAATTTTTTTCACTATGTCACAATAAGAAATACCATTAGCAGAGAGGAAAAATGTGTACGGGATTTAGGGGTATAAATAGGCAAAAGACTAACATTTCTAACACAATATTTTCCCACAACTGTGCTGTCATAGCATATTAGCAAATGTGTGGATCAGCAAAAAATTGCAGGCAGAAGAAGAAATATTTTTGATTCTCTAGAATGAATTAATAACACGTTGATCTCTGACTATGAATCAGTTACTTTGCAAATTTGAAAGCCGTTAACTAAAACCATTAAGGAAGCTTCCTTAAAAAACTTTTTTTCATAATACGAAGTGACGGGACGAACAGGTGCAGTCGCAGCAGTTTGCAGTGTCACAGACCTTTATATCGCAAAGACTTGAGGGGCGCTACCACTGCGCTCATCATCCTGTGTAAGTTGATAAGTCATATGTACCTGTAATTTCACCAGCACCCTAAGGGTGCATTTATTCGGCTCGAATTTCATCGCGATGACGGAGCGGAGTCCGCGTTTCCGCAGCGCAGTGTACGCGTGCGTCTAACCGTCATGGCAAAATACGCTCTATTCATTTAGCTTTTACGTTTTAATTTAAATGAGCGTTCCGGGCACGCGGGCGAGACTGGCTTGAATTTGGTCTACGCGGCGACCGCGCGGTTGTTTTATTCAGAGGAATTTAAATCGTGTTGCGTAGTAAATGAAATTCAGATTCGCGGGCGGTGGCCGCGCGGTGGCCGCACGAAAACTTTCACCTCGTGTAACTGGGCGCTTAGCCTTCAAAACCGTGACGCAGTTACGCTTGCAATACCGCTTGGCGGTTGAAATAGCTAAGTTGGCAGTACTCCCCTGGACATACTCTTTCACAAGGAGCTCTAACTACTACTAACTAAATTTTTATACCCAACTCTGTCTTCAAGATATTGGAGATGTCTAGTGATGTAATATGCCAAGAACCTTGCTATGTTTCAATCCATTGACATTAATGAGGTATGCCGAGTTAATTGCTCAGTATACTCTTCATAATACATACAAAGCCGGCTTGTAATAGATAGAGTTCTCCCAACTACTCTATTTGAGCACAGTGTATACATTAGCAAACTTCAGTGACTTGAGAAGTAATACAGTTTCAAGCGACGGTACATAGGCAGGTGGAGACAGGAGATTTGTTAAAAGCCTTCTTCACTAGGCGGATAACTTCATTACAAACTTTGCACATTCTAGATGCGCCAACTGTTTTCGGGTTAAAGCACAATCTTTATTGAACAGTGGGTGAGCTTTATTATTGAGATTATAGAGCTTTGCCATTTTGATCTCAGAGTATAGTCATAGAGATGCAATTTTGTGATTCCCTACGATACTGTGAAAACAACCAAATGCTGGTAGACAACTTAACAGACGTGCATCTTACCTGTACACTAAAATTAATAAAAAATCTCTTGATTTACCCTTTAAAGACCCACGATTGCAAAAATGTTGTATATGACTTTCAGCAGACTGTAAATTATGAACAGACTGAATCCCTTATGGACATCTTTCGATAGATATACTGTACTCCTACAAATTTTGTAAATTTACGTAAAGTTACACTAACACACACACACACACACACACACACACACACACACACACACACACGCACGCACGCACGCACGCACTCAGACACGCACGCACTAACGCACGCACACACACGCACACATACACATACAAATGATATTATTCTTCACATAGAACCCTACATGGAAGAGCGGGATCTCCTAGCACAAGCAATTATTTTGCTTAAATGGATTTCCCCAGCAAACTTGCTGTAAACTAGGTTTAAGTGAACGTAAATAAATTTTTTTTTTATACCAAGAAAAATTTGAAAACCTGCTTAAAAAGTGCCTTGTGGAGAACGCTTTTTAACCGACTTCAAAAAAGGAGGAGGTTCTCAATTCACTGTTTTTTTTGTACGCATGTTACGCGATAACTCAGGCATTTCTGAACCGATTTTGACGATTTTTTTTTTGTTGGAAAGAGGATATCCCAGTAGTGGTACCATTTAAATTTGAAGAAAATATTCCATCTCGAAGGGTGGCAAACTATGGGACAAATACGGTTTCGCGTATCTTCCAGTAACCGATTTCAATAAAACTTAGCGAATAGATGTAATTCCACGAACTTTTATGGTCGGTTTTTTAATACTCTGTACTAATTTATAAATTAAATTACTTATTTACTGATAATAATAATACACAAATATTTCAATAGCTTTCAACAATTAAAACTATATATACATATATTTTATTTACATCGAATTTAATATTGTTTATTTGTAATGGTAATATAATTTGTACGTAGTATTATCATTATTTTTGGCATAAGCATGAAATGTAATGTTATTTCCGTGACTTTAATTACATACGTTGTAGTTAGTATTGTTATTATATTATCCATTTTAGACTCTCGCCTCTCCCATGGCTTAAAATATTAATTTTAAATTTTATTATTATTAGACTTAAGCGTGAAATGTTTTAATTAACTGTTTGAGTGTGCTCTATCTTATATTATCGCGATGACCCAGCTGGGTGCTGCATGTCTAAGGGATAATTTAAATGTATTCTAGATCTAAGGAAACCATGTAGAAATGCAATAAATATATAATTATCATGACCAAAGATTAGAATACCAACCTTTGTGTTGATGCAGATTTTTGATATGCATTTGAACGCCTTTTTTCGCCGCCAGCACGTCTGTTAACCACTTGTGATTTTTGTATTAATAATATAACTAACTATATTTGATATTTTCAGATTTTTTTTCTTAGTGTCTGCCTGTCCATAACAGTTGCAATGCTACAAAGATGCGGGGGAACGCCCGACATCCTGAGACATAAGTTGACAAGTCCCATATGCCTGTAATTTCACCAGCACCCTTACCCTTCGAAACCGAAACGCAGTGATGCTCATAATACTGTTTGACGGCAGAAATAGGTAAGGCGTACTTCCCTCGACAAACTCTTTCACAAGGAGTGAATTGCTAACACTCGAGATGTGTAAAAATATATGGGAATCATCGTAACCGAAACATCATAATATACAAGGTTTTCCATTAAAGGCGGGTAGATTTTGAACGTCCATAGCGGCCTTGTTGTCAAATCTATTGTTTATTTTTTCAATCATTAAAGACAAATTATCATGGTAAGTTACAGCATCGAGCAACACGTGCAAATGACAAAAAAATATTATCAAAATGAGTGTTTATGGTCGTTCTTCCCAGTCGACTATTTAACGTTTGATGGCCATTCGAGCCGACCGATTCAGTGAACCATCAGCCAGCACCCATAAGTCACGTAGAGTAGTCAGGAGAGTCCGAGGCAGTCCATTATGCGCTGTAACTTAACATGATGATATTTGTTTAATGACTGAAAAATAACAGATTTGATAAATCAGCCTCAAAAACATGACCGCTATGAACTGTCAAAATCTACAGGCTCTTCATAGAAAACCTCTTACTATAAATCATTATAACTGGATATATTTTTAGGCTATGGTTACAGAGCAAAAATTATTATACACTGACAAATTAATAAATGAATTTTCGTCAAAATATGGTATTCGTATTTAGAATATCGACTCATCCGAAAAACAGATTATACAACGAAAAGAGGATAAAAGATGATCTCGTTATTCAAACTAGAGGTATGTATTAGGTGTTTTCAGGGTTTTTATGTATTATTTCGTTTCGGAAATATAAAATCGAACAACGGTCGATCTGATATTCACAGTGAAGAACAACGAACGACGTGTACAATGTCCTGAGAATAAGCAGCATCTTGCACATAGGTCTTTGTTCTAGGGATGAGTCGAATATTAACTGTTTTTAGACCTCTCTCTCTTCGGAATCGTCGTTTAGGGTTAACATTGTATTTATCAAGTTGCCTATTTCATTTCCATTAAGATATAATAACATCTTAAACGTATAACCTATAACATGGGAACATGTTATATACTATTTTAACGGCCTAGCCGGCTGTTTTTCCTAAAACCACCAGTCACTGTAATTCTATTGAGACTCCACTGAGATTATTATTGCGATTTTTTTTACACACGCTTGGCCACAATCTCACCTGACGTTATGCGACGATGTGACCGACGACGGTACGAGTATGGTCAAAAAATGCCTATTCACTCTAGCCTTGAATAGCCCCAAATTGTATTTTTCGGGAAACACAGATAGAGTATTCCATTCCTTTGCCGTACGTATCAGAAAGGAGGAAGCAAAGCGCTTAGTGCGAACAGGTAGTATATCAACGACATAAGTATGGAGTGGGAAAACCGACAAGCAGTAATATATGATAATATCAATTATTCCGCCTAAATCTAGTTGCAATGGCAGTTGAGTCTCAATGTCAGTTGAATGGCAGTGCTAGCAGTCGTTCATTCAATCGCTAACGATCGATGTTGCCTTACTAAAACCGCCATGGAAAGTACTATATATATCTTAATATCTATTTCGTTAAATCAGCAATTTAGTGTTAAAATTTAATATATATTTATAACGGCGCGTTATTAAAGTAGTTGATTATGCATTATAAAAATATCGAATAGTTGGTTTATTCGCTAAATCAATGATTGCATAATAATTATTAATACAAAGACCGAACACAGAAAATTTCTTCGACTGTAGGACTTGAACCAACAACCATGCTGCACCGTAGCATTGCTCTTACCAACTGAGGTTGAATTCAACTTGAACTTGAGCTGTAGGTAGGTAGGTAGGCACAGGTTCAAGTCCCACCGGGTCAAAGAAAATTTACAAAAAAATTATTATACTATTATACAAAATTATTTTACAATAAAATAAAAGTTATTTCACAAAAAAATCTCAATAACGTACTCAATGACTGTAGTCATTATTATTTTAGAGCAGGTAACACCGAGTGGAGTTGTAAATGTAAGTTTTTCGGCGGAGAAGAAATGTTTGGTGGACTTACAACAAGCTCTAAATTTGACCAATTCGTGTGATATTTGGTTAACTTACTCTATTATGAATTGAACTAATTAAATCAGTGAACTTACAGTATTATTACGTGACTATTTCTTCGCATTGGAACAACTTGCGCATTGACAGCCACCATGAACCCGTAGGCGAACGATCCGCCTAACGAAAGTGCGCCCTGGGGGCCTACTATGAGCTTTTATAACAATCCTATTTAAGCCCGTAAGTTGCCCGTAACCTCACAAAAACAATTCACTGTCCATGCAGTTTATGTTCCCCATCCGAAATCCGTTCACCTTTTCTTTCATATTAAAATCGTATAATGACGTACCATTTCCTTTATTTTTTTCCATCCTATAAGGTCATTTGCCATGCACATGGTGGTCTCATCTGTCAAAATAAGCAATTCAAAGAAAGTTGCTCCGTGACTAACTTTTTTTTTGAGAACGTCCAGATTTTGTTTTAAGAAATTTTTTATGAAATTTCGTTTGTTTTATTATAATTTCAGTTTCATTTGTTATCTCTATATATGGCTATATAGCCAATTGTCAATAAATAAAGACTATTAACTATTGAACTTTTTTTAATAGTTTAGTCCGAATTTCCCATCTACAGAGAATTGATAAATTATTAGCTTGAATGTAATTGCAATTTTTAAATTATATTTTAATAATTTTTTTGACTTAGTGAAAATCGCGAAATAACGTTTAAATAGTGCCAAATTTGACAACACATTAATCAATGAAAATGTACGAAAACAAGATATGTTCCAATTATGTTATCAAATTACAAACTCACCTTATTCATTTCAATAATAATGACTAGACATGACATGTAATTTTGTCTTACGACAAATTGTAAAGTATTATTGAAAAGTTGCCAATATTACAATATAATGTAATATAATAATGAAATTACTAAAAAAAATAATTAATCTCATTTTGAACACAATCGGTTAATAGTGCTGGAACGCTCCCAGGGTAGTACATCAATCTACTTTTTTCATATGATTTAGTATGTAGTTCCATCTCGCTTTTGTTAGATGGTAACTAGGCAGCCAGAGACAATAATTAATTTTTGAAAAGTAAATCATCATGTCTTGTCATTCTTGTTCAACTTTGTGTACGTCAAGATACGAATTTAAACAATTCAGTTTTACCATGTCAAGTGAATAGCATGGAACTTGGTTAGTTGCTTATAAACTCATAGTAGGCCCCCTGATGTTCTTTTGCTCTGACATATTTAATATTAGCAGACTACACCATAGACACCGACTCATCACTGCAGAGCAGAGTACGAAAAAATACAATGACAGTTGAATAGCTCGATGTCTAAGCCACTGACAAGCTACTATTCTCAATATCAAACGTACAAAACCCTGCCATTGACACTCTATCGGCATACAACTGAGATTATTCAAAATTATTAGGTTTGGAGCCCTGGTATCCCCAGGTGTAAGATCAATTTACGAAACGAAATTGTCTAATTTGACTTTGGATTGGGAGTTTTGGGTAGTGCCCCTTGAGTTACATTCATTAATCTGGAATTCTGTAGTTTGATAACTTGCTGATCTCAAAGTAAGGAATTCTGTGTTTGTTTAATGCTTGCGTCTTTTTTTATTACTTATCATCATCAATTCAGCCACCTCAGATATCGGTTGTACCACTTAGTTATTATTGAACTGAATATTGTACGAATTAGTTAATAATAATAATAATAATAATAACGCTCACACTCAACATAGCCCTGCACTAGGGAAACCCTGTATCGCGGGTGCCATGGACACACACATAGACAATCACAAATTACACCCAAACTCACGAGAGAAATAAATGTAGGCCATACAAACATTTCTCCCGGCCCGGGAATCGAACCTGGGACCTCTGCGTGGCAGTCCGGCATGGTAACCGTTCGGCCACAGAGGCAGTTATTATCAGATATTCAGTTATATCACCCTAACCCTTCAAATACGTGTTAAATTAGTAATAGTGTTATTTTATATTGTTATGTATGTTAGTCTGTAAGGTATGTATCTATGGGTCTCAGTAACCTGAATATAAATAAAGAAATAAAAAAAAAATAAAAATAAAAAAAATTATAGATTGTAAAGGGCGGAGTACAACTAAACTTTCAGTAGCACTCATACAGTGGACAATACAACTCCATAAATTCGGAATTATTAAAAATAAAAGCCCAAAAACAAACTAATCATGTTTTCATTCACAATTACAAAATTTTTCTTCAATTTACAGATCAAATTGCTAGTTACAGATCAAAAGTGTAGAACCGAATACAATTGAAAAATTCCGAGCTTTCAGAGGGAGGTTTTACTACTCTACTCTGTGTCTTCCTTGATGATTAGGTAACATTTACCTGTTCATCATTGCCTTAATTATTATCATAATGTTATCGAATTTACACAGTACACAAAATTTCAAGTTCGTACAAGTGGAAGTCAAATAAGTATCTATTTTATGACTAAGATACCTACTCTTACTGGGAAAAGAAGTGATGACACAGACAAAGGCTTAAAAATTATAAATCCTCATTTTTTGCGTTTGTTAAAAAAGAAAAGTCTTTGCTACATAAGAAGTTAAACTATTTTTTCGAAGCTAAATCGCGTATATTTGTTTATTTTTCAAATAAACCAACATTTCGAGCCTGCTGGTCCCTTGGTCACGGTCCGGAAGAGATAAAGGGAAGGAATGGAAGAGCCCTAAACTTTGGTTTGTTTGAAAAAACAAATAATATAAATCCGTTATATTTTGTTATGTGTAACAATCGCGAAAACCTAAGAACCCTAAGCGCATTTGCACACTGCATCCTATTCGTATTCATTCCAAATCCGAGACTACACAAATCTAGAAAACTTGGACCCACTTCGGATGTCGCTTGTGCACTAAGTCCGATTCATATCCGAGAAAATACAAACATCGCTTGTATACTTACAGATAAAATGACACTTCGGACACCTGTGACATTTCGGATCGTCATTTTCTCGTCTAAGATTTTGACTTTGGTAGGCATAGGGTACACATGAAGTGTGGTCCAGTGTCAACGAACGAACCCAGAACCTTGCCAGCAACGACACTCAGAGACTGTTACCAGCGCCTAGCACTCTGCGCATTAAGGAGGCACTCTCTTTCACATAATGGCAGCAAATCCATCTAATTGTGCATCAGCGAACGTCCTCGAAGCGCGACAGCTGCAACAGTATTCCAAATATATTGTTGTATATAACGGGATGAACAAGCCATAGCAATTGCAGTGACACTCAGAGCTTTAAATCGCAAAGATCTGTGGGACACTACCCCTACGCCCGTCATCCTGAGATATAAGTTGACAAGTCTCATAATTTCACCCTAACCCTTCAAAACTGAAACGCAGAAAATTCCGAGATTTCATAAGGAGGTCACATTACTGCTTGGCGGCAGAAATAAGTAAGGTGGCATGACTTCCCTGGACAAACTCTTTCACAAAGAGCTCTGCTGCTACTATATCTAATATTATCTAAATCTATTTTTATCGATATTTCTTTTTAGTATATTTTGATTCGATAATCGCTTTGCACTTAAATAAATTTCCATTAATACGAGCCAAGTTGTGCAAAAAATTGTTATAAGTAGTATTAAGGACTCAGCGTCGACAAATTTGGGTTACAACATTCTAACCCTTTTGGCCTAATAATGTTCATATTGCCCTTTATCGACATATTCCAGACCCTTTCCAAGATAACCCCTTAAGTTTTCTCTCAATTTTACGGAACGGTTTTCAAAGGGACAAGTTATTTTCGGTTATGAGTTTTGCAAAACTTTAGTTCTTTTTTCGATCGCGATCCCTTCGATATGCTAAACTTTCGTTGTTTTAAATTTTGAACACGTGTCCGATAGTGGCCTCAATCTTGCTTTCTTCTTATCACATCGATGGCATACACTATAATGTTTGCCATCGTGGCGAGATTGCCAGTCGGCCTAAGTTACTGGTCGATTGTTACCCAATTTCACCTGATGTTAAGCGACGATGTGACCGATATTGATACATGTTTGTTTAAATAATTTATATATTCACTGTAGCCTTAAACAGATCCAATTTGTGGTTTTCGGGAAACTCAGTATATTCCTCGCCTTTGCCGTACGCATCAATAAGGAGGATGCAAAGCGCTTCCGTCCATCAGTTGTATAATAATATTTATAGTTCATATTATTGTCGACGTTTTTTTCTTCTTATAAGTAATCCATGCGTATAATACAAATATATATATTTAAAATATTAATAAATAAATATTTAGCGCTGAGAGTAGAGGTTTCGATGCAACAGCGCGCGCTGTGCTGCGGCGGTAAGCCAATGGCTTGTATAAATTTCGTTAATATTAATTGTGTTATACCTTCATTATACATTTTTTTCTCGTACACGGTGTACATTTCATAAAGTTGTTATTTTATAGTGTGCACGTTTGAAAGGATGACGATGGTGACCAATGACACTCCAAGTCCGTAAGGTACATGCACGTATATTTTAACTTTTGACAAATTCACAAGTAATTTATAAATTCAATATAAAATGGCGGGCAACACCAGCCCGGTGAACGTTAGCTGAGTGAGAGAGGCGAGCGTTCGTGCCCCCTCTTCCGCGCGCCCCGCAACGTTCCATTGCGCCGGCGACGGCTGCCGATGATACCCGAAGAAAAGGCGAAGCGTGAACAATAGTGACATTTTCTATAAAAATCCGAAAATTATTTTAATTTTATAGCTTTTTTATTATTGAGTTTCACAGATTTTCTTACCATAGGTATATAAATTAGAGACTTTTTATTTAAAATGTCACTTATGTGATTTTACATTTAAACAGACGATATTTAATTAGAGGAGTTGCAACACTCATACAAATCTGTTTAGGTTTAAGATTGTATAGTAAAGCCGTGTTAATTTTTTTGTAATTATTAAATAAATTAAAAATAAAAGTTACTGTACAGTGGCTTCGCTTCAGTCTTTAGTTTCGGATCAGGGGGGTCACTCCTGTTCTCCTGAAATAATTACTGTGAAATAAGTAATGATCTATCAAATCAAAGGAATAAGTAATATTCTATCAATGTCAGTGTGAAGCTTTATTCGCATCATGCGTCTTATAATTTCATCGAGTATTAATTATTTGATAGTAACTGTTTCAGACGGATGTCGGGCAGAGAACGGGACTAGACCCCGAGTACCCTTAGTACGAACTTTCACCTTTAATCGAGAAGTAAGATATAGTCATCTAGAACAATTGTATGATGATTAGAACATCGCTCCCGTGAGCGTATTTGATACTAAAATTTCATAGCACTAACTTTGAAGTTTTGATGTAAGTTTCCGTGTTTTTCAACAGCCTGTCTTAGTAAGTCACTGTACGATGATCAATATATAACTTTATTATATCGAGTTCTTAGGTTTTCGCGATTGTTACACATAGGAAATGAAACTGTTTTTCCGAATTTGAATCGCGTATATTTGTTTTGTACATGTGCTTGTAATTTCACCAGCACCCTTGCCCTCCAAAACCGGAACGCAGTAATGTGAGCATTGGCCCTGGACGAACTCTTTCACAAGGAGTACTAATTTTAAGTCTCAGAGTGACGGGTGCAGTGTTTGGGATAGGCGTGTCACTTACCACCAGGTGCACGACTTGCTTTTCTGAAGATCTTTAGGGTATAATTGCTAAATACTGAATTAAGTTTTAATATTTTTTATTAAAATACTAATTTCATCCAAAAATCATACTGTATTTATTACATAACAAATGGACGTTATTTATGGACAATAAAGCACCTGAAAGAAAATCTCAATTTTCTTATTATCTTCGATCAATTGCTTCCTTATTTTTATTTGTTCGGTCAATCAAGAGCCAAGTTCTTGGTTATCTTTCATCCTCTATCACTCGCGACACAATACAGGGAAAAAGAAGTCATTCAAACCAAATGTTCGACGTAGTTTAATAGATTTCGCACTTAGACGTTTCGAGACCAGTTTATAGTGATCTTGGAAGTGAATTCTAAAATTTATTGTAGTATAATCCAAGTTAGAAATATTTTTCAAAACAAGGAAAATTTGAAAATTATGATTAGTCTGTCATACCGATTGATTTCTCAGGGTTATATTTGCAAAGTAACTACGCGAGATTTCATCCTTAGTAGCTATCTACGTCCAACGAGGACTTAATTTTCGTTGGTCATATTGTGGTACAGTCTAATTACAGCCAGGTATGACACGGCAAGAAGAGCATATATAACATACGTCTGAAGACTAGAGTAGACATTATACCTTGAACTGCAGCCAACATTTGTTACAGCTCAATCTCATCTGGTATTGCTCAATAATGTTTTGAAGGTCTTGTCAAGTACTCAGCCTGGATAATGGTGGAACTTGGCCCAACTTTGCACCATTAATTATTGATTGTACAAGTTCTTGACTTTTTATAATGGAAGCAGTCGTGATGTCTTCGTTCACTTTTCTTTTCTATGAAATAAAATTCGTTTAGAAGTTTAAAGGGGGCCTAAAAGTTTTTGGTATGTGTTTGAAATAAATTTATGAGTTTTTAAGTTAACGTCAGAATGATGCTTCATTTTTAAAATGTTTTCAATTTAACGAGTTCAACTTTGGGTTGTTAAATGTGACAAGAATAAACTCAAAGTTTTGATAAATAACCATCAATATAAACAATTTTTATTTTAGTTCGTGTATGCATAAAAAACAGATGTTTCATTAAAAACGTCAATACGTGTACACAACGGCCAATAACAGAAATAAATAAACATACGGAATCGTTAATGTGAGCGAATGTGTAAAATATACATTTATTTCTACCACTAAATGTAGTTTAGTTTAGACAATTGTAGAAGCAATGCAGTGCCGCGGCAGCCGCGCTTCTGTAACCCTTCAATAATTTTTAGTTCACTAAATTGCGACTGCAAAAGTAACGCACGCGTGTCACGACCGCGGCGCTGCTGCAACTGCGCTTCTAAATATTGTATGAAAATTAGTAGTGGCGCGATTGCAGCGCCACGGTTGCGCCACTGCAGTACTTATTTAAGCATCTAATTTCATCGCCGTAACCTTTGAGGCAAGAAGAGGTGAGTTTGAAACCTTTGTCTGTTTATATGTGTAACTTTTTCACACGGAGCTCTACTGCTACGTAAACTCTAATTGTGCGACATTTGATGAACGCATTAACTAAAGTTTAAAATTTTACGACATTTTACAGCGACAAGAGCACGTAAAGCACATGTCTTAAGATTTAAATTGAACTCTATGTCGCTTACGAATAAGAATGCCCAAAGTCCAAAGTATTAGACTTAATGTACTTAGGATTCTACGTCTGATCTTGGTAAACAAATGTGAATCATATTTGGTGATCATCAAACTTAAGAATTACATATTTTTGTCGGTGGAGCATTTTCCAATCAACTTTCCTATACGCCAGCTCCTTGACCTCCTTATATGACACGACACCGGCCTTCCTTCATTTTGTCTATGTAGCTGCGCATAGGTCGACCTTGTCCCCTATTCCCTTCGATTTTTCCTTCTAAAATATTTTTAAGGCAGTTGTCGTGTCGTACCAAATGTCCAATCATTTTTCCGCGTCTATTCTCTATAGTATTCAGGATCGTTCTCTTCTCGTTTTACCATTCTCAATACTTCCTCATTGGCTTACATCATAGATTCCCAAACTTTTAAGCTCACTGCTCTTTTGGACAAGATGAAAAAATGTCAATAAAACACGTATTTTTATATTAACTTAACCCAAATAATCACAACGAAAAATTATGTATGTAGTGTAATTTATAATAGATAATTCATGTTTGTTTTTTCAAATGCGGCAGCACCCTCTGGACAGCATCAGCGCCTCCCAAATGCTTCCGAGGTCCCTGCCACTTTCCTTGGACTCTTCAGCGCCCACTGTCAGTAAGGACCACACACCATTTGTGGTTTACAGTATAGGAATACCAGTCATAAAATGAATATATCAACTACTTGCACTTACCGAATTGACTTGAAATTTGGGATACTGTAAAAAATCAATGATACGACAACCTTGATCTGATGCTGCAATCAGGATACCCAACTCCTCAACTACTTACAGTAAAGTCATGGACTTTGGGCTCATTGCATTGGTATCAGAGAGTTATTGGCGTACAGATATCGGTTTTTAAAGTTCAATTTATAATGGCTGATTTTTATGTAATTGGGCCAATTTTTTTTATGCTACTAACTGACCGGGCGAACAACTCGTCAGGTGGTAACTGACACGCCTGTCCACAACAGTTGCAGTGCCATTCAGAGTTTTAAATCACAAAGATCTGAGAGGCACTGACACTGCGTCCGTCACCATGAGACATAAGTTGACAAGTCCCATTTGCCTGTAATTTCACCAACGCCCCTTACCCTTTCACACCGAGGAATGATGCTCACATGAATGCTTGTAGCAAAAATAGGTAAGGTGGCGGAAATACTTCCCTGGACGAACTTTTTCACAAGGAGCTCTACTACTACTAATAGCTTATACTTATCGTAGAAATTAAGTCATATCCATTTAATCACAAACACATGCCGCTAACAGGGATTCTACCTTCGGCCTTGCATAACGAGCTCTATTACTAATAAAATTGCTGAACTATTACGTCCATTGACTGAAAAAAGTTCAAAGTTTCAGATCATGTAGGCAGTTATCTGGTATCAAAATCACTATAATACTTTGTATGTGATAGTATACATTAAGAATAAATAAATTATTCCTTCCATAAAAAATCTTTGAACCACGTTAAAACAGCAACTCCTCAAACTTTTAAAGAGCTCTCGTTTAAAGGTCGTCTTATATTTCTTTAAGGCTTTTTCGTCACGAACAAAGATGATTTTTATCACTTCCTATTAAAAATTGTGGATTTATAAAAACTCAAAGAAGCTGACGTTAATATTACAAGTGTACATTATTAATCTGCTATTAATTGATATTTGACAGATGCTCATTCCGGTACACTAGTTCAATCTCTTACGGCGCCTTCAAATTAAGCGCTTATAGATGTTTTTTATAATAAGACGATTGCACAATGTGCGAAAAACCTGTATTGGTTTATGCGCATTGTTTTTTTCTTGTTCTCCTAATTATAAGTTTCTTGTATTGAAGACATAAATAAATAAATAAATAGAAGCGTTGTAACCACACGTAACGGCTTACTTCACTATAGTCTGTCTTTTTTGAAGACATTTGAAGACACAGCATGACACAAGAAAACACAGCCCTACGCCAGTTTTTATAAAATTTTAAATAGTTATGTAGTTGTTTTCGACAGTTTTATCGATAGATTTTGGAAGAAGATAAAATTTTGCCAAATGACTGAATTGTGAATATTGAATTCTTAAGTTTTCGCGATTATAACACGTAGGAAATGAAACTATTTTTCCAGATTTAAATCGCGTGTATTTGTTTTTTCAAACAAACCGACGTTTCGTTTCAACCGTGACCATGGAACGGGCCCGGAGCGTAGGTTTGCTTGAAAAAACAAATATACGCCATTTAAATCCGGAAAAATAGTTTCATTTCCTACGAATTGTGAATGGTACGACGTTCTAATGATTACTAATTGCGTATTGCCTTCTTTATTGTTATTTTCACAGTTAGCCTACTAGTATCGAGATCAATTTTTATACATATCCATTTTAACAAGAATAGCCTGACTTGATTATCTGTATTGAATTAAAATGAAAAACTTTAAACTATGTCTTCTCTTTGTATTTTTCATAAACACAGTTCTAAATGCAGTGCATATACATGTACTGACAATGTATGAACTTACAAAAATAGACAATTCAAATGAACTTGCGCTCAGTAATTGAATGAATAACGAGTCGAGGAGGATTCAAATGAAACAAGATCGGCTATTTATTCCATAAGCGTGACCAATATGCAGTCGATAGTCGATAGAACATTTATCGACTGCAATCACTAGCTGTTCGCAAGCGGACAACACCTTTGCGCATTGAACTCTCATTTTAATCCGTCTTTAAAAAATGCAGACTATAATTGCTACTGCAAAAGTGACGCGCGCGTGTCACGACAGTGGCGCTGCGAGTCCGCTCCAGATATTGTATGAAAATTAATGATGGCGCCTGCTGCGCCAAGTTATGGAAGCAAATCACAATAAAATCGCTGCCATTTATGAATAAATAGGATTTTTTAGGACGGTGTACGAAGGGAAGGTATTATTATTACACGCGTTTTAATTTCGCTCGTTCATTTCCGTCACCGGTCAACCAAAACAAATGCGAGAAATTTCGTCCTCATACATACTGGTCTTTTTCCATCATGTGGGATTGTGGACAAACGCCTACAATAAAGAAATTCTACCAGATCATAATTAATTTCGAGTATAATATCGTTATCAATCATGGAACTTAAGCGTCATATAATAACGCATAGAGTGCTTGATTCACACCCTTAATACAGGGGTATTATGGCCACATCTGCAAAATGGCAACTTTTCAGGTGAGAGGTTTAAATAATCTACAAACGAAATTAGTCGGTAACTTTTTATGCTTGAATAGGAGAGTTATAAAATTTCACATAATTTGTTTCATGTACTTTGTATTATTTTTTACCGACTTCAAAATAAGGAGGTTCTCAATTCGACTGTATTTTTTTGTGTGTACGTTACGCGATTACTCGAGATCCATTGTTTGTGCACCGATTTTGATGATTATTTTTTATTAGATAGAGGGTACCTCACCGTTGGTCCCATTTCACGCACTTTCCGGTAACCGATTTCAATAAAACTTGCCAAATAGATGTAATTCCACGACGTTTTGAGGTCGGATTCCTTTGTAGAAAAAAGTTGTATTTTAAATAATAATAATAAATAAATTAATATTAGACAACATCGCATACGTAGCTCTGATTCCAAAGTAAGTAGCTAAAGCACTTGTGTTATGGAAATCGGAAAGAACAACGGTACCACAAACACCCAGACCCGAGAGAATATAGAAAAGTTAGTTTTCTGCACCGACCCAGCCGGGGATCGAACCCGGGACCTCAGAGATGGCGACCCCTTGAAAAACGGTGTGCAAGCCAATCGACCACGTAGGCCGTCAAATTTTATGCATGACGTATCGTTGTAAAGATCACGGTCATGTGTATTATATTAAGGGAATGAATTGAAGTGTTACTTATACTCTAGCCAAATTCGATGTTAGAATGTTTAATAACAAAACATTGATGGGCAACCAATGATGGCATAAGAACAGAACATTTTTTGTCGATGCTCATTATTAAGGCTTGCTTTGCCACGGCCTGCTCCCTTAATTGGAATTTAAATAGGTAGGTAGGTAATTGGATTATGTAGAAGTGTTACTTACCTAGCCAATTATTATAAAGTTTACAAAATACCTATTGGTACGTATGATTTAGGAATAAAAATAAGTATTTGCATCCTATTAATATTTACTGCTAGATGGTAGACAATGGTAGCTGAAAAGAAACAAAATTGTAAGATTTTATTTGATATTACTTTACCACATATTATATCATCTAGCATCTATTTCCGATTCTGAACTAGATTTACCACCAGAATTCGATGCAATCTCTCCCTTCAAATCAAAAAGCCATTAGGGATGACACAGTTTTACAAATAATTAATTACTGGTCATTATTAAAACATTATAGGTTGAATAATATTCATTATAAACATGGCTTCAAGATTTAGTCTTATTCATAATCTACTTGAATTTCGTAGGAAAATATTGAAATTGTGGAAACTGTGAAAGAGTCTGATATGAAAACCCTGAAAATCATATGTTTTTGCTTCTTGACCATTGACTTACAAATAAATGGACGACAGGTCTAATACAAAAACCACGAAAAAAATGTCCCAAGTCAACCTATTCGAAATTTAAATTGTAATGTCATCGCAGTATCGCGCTGTCAGTCGAACAAATGAAGACTAAAGCGGAGTTTGGCGCTCTGTATACGATTTTAGCGCCTTACAAGTGCGGACACTTTTTAGCGCGGACCCGACGTCCATATAATTGTAAGTCAATGTTGTTGACATTTATTCTACATCTAATTTGGCCAGAGTATAGGTTATCATACGTTGTACAAGCTGATCCACATACATGTGAAATGATATTTATATTATTATCATCAATATATGAAATAAATAGTTTTTATTTAAAAAAAGGAACCGAGTTCAAACTGTGTTTAACGAACATACAAACTGAAAATAAAAAATTAACAATCAGTTACCGGAAAGTGCGCGAAACAAGATTCGTACCCTAGTTAGAGCCGGAATATTTTCTTCAAATTTAAATGGGACCAATACTGATAAGATTCATAAAAATCGGTTCACAAATGCTGGAGTAATGTTACGGGATTACTCCAGCTTGTGCTTCGTGATTTTTTTCTGGAGTGTATGTACACTCAAGAAAAAAATCCCGAAGCACAGACGAACTGAGAATGAGAAGTCGCAAAAAATGAATGCATGTTTGTTTCGAATCTATTCCATATTATTCATGAGGTTGCGGTAAAACGTGATTAGTCGTGCCCATGCCCGCAAAAGTTTCTGAAGTACCAGATTACACTACTGGGCACTCGTTTGCTTTTAGGAGATGGTGAAGGTCCACCACGCTGACCCAATGTTAGTTGGGGAGAATCCTTTCCCAGTGACGTAACGCGCTCACTAATATATGATATAAAACAATGCCTAATGGTTGCAATAAAAATCAAATTACAAAACAAAATCAATCAACTACCAGGAACATAGGGAGGTGAGAAAAAGTCTTTATCAAGAAAATCAGAAATTCAGTCGAAATTGTAGGTAAATCTGTAAATTAAATCAGGGGCGAGATGAAATTTTGTTTCGTTTACGAAAGATACATACGGACGGACTTGTCTTTCCGTGGATTAGACCTTGGATGTCATCGTTTTACATTATTAGTAAGTTTTACTTACTCTTTATTTATATTAATACTAGTTGGTACCCGCGACTTATAATTACTTCGCGTGTGTTTTCCATACTAACTTTCATCCACTATTTCACTCTCTTTAAGATTTATTTTTGGGACCAAAAGCAGCTTATCAAAAGATTTAGGCGTGAAAATGTAACAGACAGAGTTACTATCGCCCTTATAATATTAGTTTGATTATTTATAATGTATATGCACGTAATGCTCTGGCCACACCGCGAACTAAGCTAACCGAGCTAACTAAACTAACCCAATGATCCCGTTAAGCTATGTAAATTATGTCACGCTTCTTCCGCCCTTCACCCCCGCACTTATTCATAGTCACTACTTACTATGAATAAGTACGTATCAAGTACGTATCGTATCGTATACGTCCTTATTTTCTTGGCTTAGCTTTGTATGCAACTACGTGAGCTAAGTCAAGCTATGGGCTCGTGAAGCGTGCCGGTCATATGTCGCAACTGCGGTCGCATCGACTCACAACGACTTCTAACTACGAAATACAGTGCAGCATGCGGGCGACTAGCGACGTAACACTACCGGCGACCGACCGATAGCTTAGTGAATTTTAGAATAATTAACGTACCTACAGGGTATATGGATATAGTATCAGAACTTTTTTGTTGGAAAATTCCGTTTTACGGGTCCGTGACATAGGAAGGATAAGAAGAAGGAGAGATCTGAGTCCATTACTACAATTTTAATTTAGTTATGTAATATTCTAATAATAATAGGTACATTAACTGATCATCTAGTACTAGTAGTACTCGCAAGCGACTTGCGATGACTGAATACACGCTGCACTAAGTCATTTAGTTCTACATGTTAAAACAAGCCGCAGCGAGTCGGTGCGACTGCAATCGCGAAATATCGCCGGCACGCTGCACGAGCCCTTAGCTGGCATAGTTGGTAGCGTGCAACTACGTGGGCTAAACTAAGTTAGCTATACTTCGTTTCAATCCATTTTGAACAAACAAGTCACTGACCCGACCATAGACGGTTTAGTGATGACCAATTGTAACGCCAACTACAAATCGATTAATTAATTGAATGAATAGATTTGTTCAAATGAGTCATACTAGCGGTTTTCCTGACATAACCTATATAAGCACATTTAAAATTTCAATTTAAATCCACCTTCAAATCCACGCACTTCGATACTCGTTCGATTGCAATTGAAATGTTCGATTTAATAATCGATTACTAAACTTTAATTGATTGAACCGAATGTTTTTTTAACCATAGGCAAGTCATAGAAGTATAGGTGAATAATAACCTCACTTTTGGACTACCATTTTTCAAATACGATTTTACGATGTTATTTAAATGAATATTGTTGGAAAAAGTGATAATGTATCAAGTCGAAATCTTCGAAATATACGTGAATGTGTTACTGATTCGATTTATTGAGTGATTGCTTTAGAATTTTAACCAAACAGGTTTGTTTAGTTTTTGTTCAATATGGATTGGAAAAGACTATAGATTCATTTGGTGTGGCCTGCGTTTAAGGATCGTGACCAATGGAAATTGTATAGTCTCCACCACCTAACTAGGAGACAAAGGGGATAATTAATAACACGCGTATGTTTAATTTTGCGACACACACGTCTGTCACTCATCTCAGCTCAGGGCTCATTGAAAACTAGCGCCACAGTTAATTACGGCTGTATCATAAGCTGAATGAAGTCCCTTTGGGTGCGCCACAACTGCACACATGGCAGTACAACATTTGTAGTCGTTACATTTAGTTTTTTTTTTCTTTTTGGTTGTTTCATCTTATTTTTTTTAATATTTTAATTTTGATTATTACGTCTTTTTATTTTGTTATGCTTGTCTAAGTGGTATCAATATATTTTTTTGTATCTATGTATTGTGGTGACGTAATAAATGTCTATTCTATTCTATTTATTTATTTACAGACAACTGACACGTAGTCGAACGCGGTCTGATCATAAGGACTCCCCTACCGTTCCCATTCGGTTAATCTCGCTTTGCAGAGCCCGGAAACTTGATTAACTCAAGGTAAACGCCTCTATAGAATAAACATATGACATGTATATATCTAAGAAGGGGAAAGGTGAAAGGTTTTTGTCTTAATATAATTCACATCATGAGACGTGCTGTATTCTTCTATTTGTGGAGGTTGATTAAGGCGAGTCACTGGAGGAGAAGCGGGTAGAACTGTTTTGCTATATTAAATGCTTTAGGTATTTAATATTAAATAACGGTCTTGCAAAAGATATGCAATACACCTATCAAGTTGCGCCTTGAGGCGCACGTTCTCAGTTTTCTCTATAATGTTCTATATGACCCTCGTACGCCGTACATACCTTAAGGATCGTTTTCGCTTCCTCGGGGATGATCACAACCGTGAACTCAGGTCTAAAACGGATAACCCACTGAATCTGAGTATTACAAAGATTATTTTACGATTAAGGCTGCAAAATTGTGGAACGATCTCCCATTTGAAATCCGACATGCTGAGGCGCTAACTATTTTCAAAACCGGATTGCGTAAATATTTTCTAACACGGTCCTAGTCTGCAATGTGTATATATTTATTAGTAAGTATCAGTTTATTTAGGTATATTTATATATACATATATTTTTGTAGGTATAATATATCGTTATTTATTAAATATTTGATAAATTACTGTGTGTTTTTATTTTATTTATTCATTTTGTATTCATTTTTTTCATTTATATATTAAATTTTTTTTTATTTGTAAAATTTGCACAATACGTCTCTCGCTCCGATTAGCTTCCCTGTACCTCAAAGGTTGTCCGGTTGTTTATGTACTATTCTTGTTCTTGTGTGTGAACAATAAAGTGTTTATCTATCTATGTAACTATATTGTCCATTGAGTGTGCTAATCTGTTAGTTAGATTCCCAAATTTTTTATTATTACTACAATTTTTTTTGCAAGATAAAAAAATTTCTACGCCCACCACCACAAAAAATAATTGCAAACATGTATTTTTTTATACTAACTTAACACAAAACATTACAAGGAAAAAAAATGATATATAGATAAATCATGTTTTTTTTTCAAATGCGGTAGCATCCCCTGGACATCATGAACGTCCCCCAATTGCGTCCGAAGCCCGTATCACCCTAAAACTCTTCAGCGCCCACTGAAGGGCGATGGCTACCACTTTGGGAAACTATGTGTTAAACGTTACTGTGTACTTCGCCCGATCGTATACAAATTTGAAAATAGGTTAAAATAAAAGTCTAAAAGTAATAATTTAAGAATGAAATGGCTAATTTTGCACATGATTTTTATATGGAAATATTTCATTTTGTACGACAATTTTTGTTTACTAAATTTGACCAACTTCTGCTGTTCCGATTTTTTCGTCCCATGCAATAAAATTATCTTCTCATGAAAGAGAGTCGATCAGCACTAAAAACAATTTTAATCAATTTTATTAATTTTTTTTGGAAAAATCACGCTTGACCAAAAAATTGACTATGCTCAATTGTTTTTACATAAAAAGACTTAATGGTTCCTAAGACAGTTCCTTGTAACTTCTACGGTTTCGGATTTCCCCTTATTGTCCCATTAACAAAAACACTGTATAAACAAATTGTATTATGCATCGCAAAAAGACTGGTAATTGTTAATGCGTACTCGACAATATAAACACAAATATGTGGTATAGCTGACTTTTTATTTACAAATTCAGAGGAAAGAAATATTTGGGCTGTTGACAGGTCTTTTGGGATTTTGATGCATCATTGTGGCCAACCTTAGAGCTCACGATTTATAATAGTCTCATTAGACAATTGAGTAAACGTTTTTGAGCAATTGATGTTTGGTCAAACGGCCTTCGATCTCAAGTAGGGAATCCGCTTTTTTTTGGGTAAGTTTGTATGGTGTACACGAATCTCATGGCATTAAATATTAGAAAAATCGAACTTTCACCTGGTAATGTGAACTTGTCACATGTCAATCCAAAATATTACTTGTGTCAAATGGCTGGCTAAACTTTTTTCTTCTGAAAACAACGATTTTGTAGCAATAATTACTGAGAATCTGATTCAATCTCAAGCAATGTATCTTACATTGCAATAATGTTTATTGCAAAATCAGCGACGAATTAGGTGTATGTAGGTCACAACTCACGACTTAGAAGCAGGTCTCGAATCGTGCCGATTAGTAGGAGTAAATAAACGTGATCTTTGATATTTTAACGAAGAAATCAAAGTATGTGGTATGTAACTTTAGTTGATATTGGTGCTGGTCGGCAAGACTACAGTGTGTAGGCAAAAAAAGATAAATGGCGTAAATGCGAGTTACTTCAAACTGCAAACGTAAACAAATCTATGAATCACCCACAATGTAATTGATATATTTTTATTTAATTTTAAAATGTGTCAGAAATTACTTACTTTTCTCACACACAAATTCATATAGATCTTAAAACATATACGATTAAAGATCAATTCTGGTCAATTAAAATATATGAATAATAAATAAAAACATATTAATTTCATTAACATAGTAATACCTGATGTCGCAATCGCGGATTTGATTTGACCATTTATTATCTTTAACTTTAATTTCGCGGTTTTGACATTACAGTACCTACACTATCATGACTATAACATGAAATTCCCAGCCAGCACTTTATAATAAAATAAAACAAAATAATAATAAAAACTAATTATCTGTTCTTAAACTTGACAACTCCCTGTTGTCATACATACTTAATGTCATTATTAACTAGTTAAACTCCGAGATCACTGCCCAAAATGCTAAGACCAAAATTATTCAGCAAAGTTTGTTATAAATTGAAATAAAACCTAGCGTGGAAACACACACATGGCGGTCACAACTGTCTCCAAAGAAAGAGTTAAACCGGACAAATAGATGAAATCTTTCTTCCATAGTCACCATGGCAATTTAACCTGTATTAACATGGGTATTTGCGAAGTCATAGTGTGGATATCTAAAAAAAGGTCTTCAGGTATAACATGGTATTTATGTAGGTACAACGTTCAACCCTTTACGAATTCCCAGGTTTCCATTAACGGAAGTACAAGATGACTTTGCGCTCAAATGTACGTGAGTATATTCTCTTAAAGAAAACATCTCTTTAATCTTTTTCTTTACCCTGTATTTTATATAACGCGTGTGATAAATTTACTGGCACTGGGGATATCCGGTTCAATTTCAATTGAACCAACTAGAATATAAAGTAGAAAAGAAAATAAAGTCGAAAGTAAGAAACTTCCAAGTTGATTCTGATCTAGATATGGGTACTGCTTTTGAAGGTAACATCACCTTGGTTCACTTTGTATAGGGTATTTCATAGCTTGAGACCAGGAGTCTGATACGAGGGTAATGTGATTATTAATACGAAGATCGATCACTCAGAAAAAAATCCTTCGATCAAGCCGGATTCGAACGGCTAAGAAGGCGTTGAAAAACCAAATACAAAGATACGACAAAGCACATAGAAAAATTCGTGAGGTCCGCTGGTTCGTTCCGTGGCTTAGTTGGTACAGCGTCTAGCACGGTATACTAGAAGACGTCGGTTCAAATCCGGCCGGATCGAAGGAATTTTTTCTGAAGTGTTTGATCTTTGTATAAAAAATTATTACTATATATATTTTCCAAAGTGCCCTGATTCAACAGTTTCACTGTTATGCAGAATCAACCAAAGCTATTTGTGGTTGTATCGACTATTTTTTTTTTTATTTGCATTTAGGTTACAAAGACCCTCACAGACTAACGTACATAATAATACAATAAAACACTCTTATAATATATACCTTAAGGAAAAACATACATACAATATAATAAAACGCTATTTCTAACTAATCTACACGAATTGCACTTGTCGGCGACGTGTGGCACAATCAGGTGTCAGGTAACCATCCGCGGAATCGCCGACACATGGCACCCTTCGGCCAAAACTCTTCCTTCATGAAAGTCGATAGATGTTTGGTCGGCACTCTCACCACAAACGAATTAAAATTTGCGTTGTGGCGGGACGCCAACCGCTCGACCCTCAGGGCGTATTTGGCTTTATGTCTGATGTACTCCACTACGTCCTTAGACTTCGTGGAGTAATGCAGTCGTGACAGGTACAGCAGCGTCGTCGGTATGGCCGGACTCAGCGGAAAGTTCGGTCCTGTCGGTGCTGTGCCACACTGGTTACGGTTGGTCACCACCTTTGTGAAGCCGTCCTCATCGCACCGGTCCGTCTGCATCTGTGGTTTTTCAACTTCAGAGACAGTCACACGGTGATTGTTTCTGCTCTTAGCCGATTGCTGCCGCTCAAGTTTCGAAGTGGCGGGTGGGCTGGTACAAGCGGCTATAGCAGCGTATGCACGTGCAGAGGCTGACTACACGCGTGACTTTTCCGCCGAGACGGAGGTGCCGGTAGCAGGGCGCGGCGTATCACGCGCGATGGCAGCAGCGATCGGTGACGCAACCATTTGTGCCGACTCAACACTGCTGATGGATGCATTTTGCGCCTACGTACTGTAGCAGCGTTGCTTAATAACGCAACTCGGGTTGCTTAATAATACACAGCTAACTTATCTGAAGCCTCCAATTTAAACTGCAACTCGGCCAGGCTTGATTTCAGGGAAGTAACATCCTTCAGTAGCCTGGTGGCATCAACGTGGTCGAACGTGACTAGAGGTATCTTGTGCAGCTCCTTCGCCACGAATGTAGGCACGTCGACCGAGTCAGTGTCTTTCAGGAGTGTGATAATATCCTGGAGATTCTTCACGCCTCCATCCCTCCGACGAGATGGCATCTTCTCAGTTTTGCCGAGGCTCTGGAACAGCAGCGTCTTGCCCACTGCAAATCTCATCGTCGTTGAAGTTGGATTTGCAGATCTGCACAATGCTGACTTCGTCCATGGTATTAAATGGCATTCCATCATATCCACGTGACTTATGAAGTTTCTTCACTCAACCAGGTACCTTTGCAGCTACCAGAAACTGACTAGAGATGTCGTTGTATTGATTACAATATTTATTTACGATAATGATGATGACATTATCACGATGTTTTACTACCATGATGTTCATTTATTTTTCGTGAAAATACTTCACTAGTTTCTTATTATTATTAATGCAAAGATCGAGCAACTTAATTTGTATCAATAGTAATAACAAATTGGAATAATTTCACAAAAAATGAATATGATATTAGTAAAACATCGTCATATTCAATAAATAAATATTATTAATCTTGTATTTAAACGTTGCTTTAGTGCCACAAAATTTAATACTTTAATATCTCTCCTGCAGCGCTAGCACGACAGGGGGCTACTAGCGCGAGAGCGACATTATATAATAATAATAATAATAATAAAGCACACACTCAACATAGCCCCGCACTAGGGAAACCCTGTGTCGCGGGTGCCATGGACACACACATAGACAACCACAAATTACACCCAAACTCACGAGAGAAATAAATGTAGGCTATACAAATATTTCTCCCGGCCCGGGAATCGAACCTGGGACCTCTGCATGGCAGTCCGGCATGGTAACCGTTCGGCCATCGAGGCAGTTAATATTGAATTGAAGTGCGAGATACTGCTATTCTCGCTTAGAGATCTAGCCTTTATGTCGCTCTCGTGCTAGTCGCGCCTGTCGTGCTAGCGCTGCAGGAGAGATCTTAAAGTATCTTAACGCAAGTGGCGCCCATAGATATAGGAAAAGGTGTTGCCTTGTCGTGCTAGCCCTACTAGTACTCCAAAAAAATTATAAAATTGAAAAAAAAAAGCTTAGGATTTAAATCGCGTATATTTGTTTTTTCAAACAAACCAAAGTTTCGGGCCCTTTACAGGTCCCATGGTCACGGCAAGAAAAATTTACATTCGCATCACTTTTTTTAGGGTCTTTTTCGAATTCTTAGTTTTCTCTGCCACGTTTTTAATTCATTTTTCCCATTATTACGTTGTACGAATGGAGCCTCCCCGCACGACGTGTCATTCCTTTTCTGTACATTTAACGCACCCTGGGCAACAACCGAGAAGCGCCTTACGCTGGCAAAGGCAAATCCTTTCTCCGCGATAGCAAGCACTATAGTGTATTGCATCGATACCATTAGACAAAGAAGAAGATTTAATTTTTAAGCATTGCAAGTGCCTTAGCATGTAACTTATTCTATGTATGCCATATATTAAACTATTTTTCTCCATACCACGCATTATCACTTCTATGTTCCAAAGATGAAAGAAAAACAATGAAAGGGAAGAAGATAGGCTTTATTTTCATATCCGCTAGAAGGTTGTTTTTCGTCTTTCTTATAACACCCCATATAATCTACTTATACACACGTACCGGCTTTCGCTATTAACTTTGTACAGAATTCTACATAAAACCGAGTTCAAAAACAATAGGGCGCGAAGGTGGAGGGTAAAATTATGAGGTTTGTTGTTATTTACAAATTGTTTCCGATTTTGCGTCGAAAATTTGCTCCTAACTTCGGGAAATCTGAGTTGAACGGAGATTAATGTACCGAGTTCGTATTTTGTACAATGGTGTAGGGTATAAACGACAGGTGCTTTCTGTTCATCTCCACACTCTCAATCTTATAATCGCTGCGATTCTCTAAAGTGTAGAGAAAACACTTTAGTCTGTCTTTACAATCTCTGGATTGAAGTGCTATCTTTGAAGGCCCATGTTACCTTTTTAATTTTCATGATAAAGTGACCGGAAGAACAAGTTTGGTGACACCAAACTTGTTCTTCCGGTCACTTTATCTATATCTATATGCTCAGAGCTTTAAATCTTGTAATGTTTAACTACAATAACGGCCGGGTGCATTCTGAACCATAGCAGTGGCAACTAAGCGTTTTTATATTACATTTGGCACATGAAGAAGGGGCACTTGCGGTGTCTAATTTAGATATGATTTGTATTCTGAAGCAACGTGACGATTTGAGATTTTTTGTGACTAAGTGACGTCACAAACACGTCTGGTAAGCAACACGCCTGTCCATAACAGTAGAGGTGTCATTAAAATAAATCACAAAGATCTATGGGGATCTACTGCCTCTGCACCACTCTGTGACACTAGTTGACAAATCCTATGTGCCTGTAATTTCACCAGCACCCTTATTCTTCAAAAACCGGAACGCAGTAATGCTCACATTACCGCTTAGCGACAGAAATAGGTAAGGCGGCAATACTTCCCTGGACCAACTCTTTCGCAAAGAGTTCTACTACTACTAAATTTTCACAGAGTTCATCCAGGGAATGACAACCCATAGTACCTACATTTATGAAGTTATGACACTATTATCTCATGATCATGTTGTATGGACTTGTGCAACGGAACCCTAAAATACGTGTTTTGTATTTGTAAAAGCCAGCAAGTCCAATTCAATATTTATTATCGTGTTATTATCAAACATGTATAAGTAATTTATAAATTAAAAATTATACTACAAAAATACTGAATTGTTTTAAATTATAAAATATCTTACTAATAAACAGCAATCGTAATAAAATAATAAACTAACATAATAATTACAAATGAAACTATTTTTTCGGATCTAAATCTCGTATATTAGATGTTTCAAACAAACCAATCAATGCAACGTTTCGGGTTCTTTACAGGTCACGATTGAGCGTTATCATTTTATTCATGTGCCGTAGAAACTTACGAGTATATAGGAAAATTGTTTCATTGCATTTTGAAAGGAAGGAGCTTATTTTTGATCACAAGAAAACATTTTCATCAGCCTGAAGTATTACTTAATCTTGTTATATTTCTATTGTAATATGAGCTGTTTTTTAATATAGTAAGTTTAGGTGATGGAAGTAGATACCAGCCTATGTTATTTATTGGTTCAAAATCTAACGTTCATTAAGGGTTGGACTTATTAGATTTGGATAAAAATGTTGCGGAATTTTATAAGACTCTCCTGAAGGCAGGATCTTTTATAACGAAAATCAATATTAGCGGCATAATTTTATTTTTATTGACTATGATGATTATTTTACTACCATGATCTTTTTAATGTATATTGATTAATGTATTTTTTGTGAAAGTACTCCATTAGTTGTTTTTGTTATTAATACAGAGGTCGAATGAACACACATAGCTACGTTGGAGCAACAGGCGCTGTTTTGAGTCCAGTCGCATCGAAGGAATATTTTGTGGCTAATTAAACTAAGCAAACATGTTCGATATTTGTGTCAATAATAATTAGCGCCATAATTTTATTGGTCCTTTACGGATAATTTCTTATATATTATTAGACTGTTAATATTAGTAGTCTAATTGTTACGATCCGTAGCTCTTTTGACTTAAAAACAAAAGGGTCGAAGTCGAACTTGCCACGAGTACGATACTATAGTTCAACCTTTACTTCTTACACTAAAGGCACCCATGATTAGTTACCCTTTTTGTTAACAAAGCTATACGATGACATCGCCAGTTAAAGTATACAATATTGAGTAGCAGTGCAGTACCGCTGATCTCTAACGTAGGTTGGTGCAAAAAAGTCACATCTGCGAAATGAATACTTTTCAGGACAGAGATATAAAAAATTCGACGAACAAAAGATATTGAATGGCCCACCAAAATATAAAAGCCATACCCACTACTGACTATGTTTGTAGAAAAATATGTGTACTTGACAATGGTACTTATGTGTCGCTTTATTATCTGTGCTGGGAATTATAGATTTCAAAAAAAATGTTGGGGTAATATGTGTGTTTTGTATTTATTTTTGATCACCCAGAGAACGATTTCGGTCTTATTCTTACTACAACTGACCGCGCAGGGATCGCACGCGAGTATGACGGTGATGAGTTTGATTTTTTTTATGATACTGAGTGTTGGGACGAACAAGTCATGCGCCTGTTGGTAAACGACATGCGTGTCCATAACAGTTGCAGTGCCACTCAGAGTTTTAAATCGCAAAGATTTGAGGTGCACTGAATCTGCGCCCATCAATCTGAGACATAAGTTGAAAAGTCCCATATACCTGTAATTTCACCAGCACCCTTACCCTTCAAAACCGAAACGCAGTAATACTCACATTACTGCTTGGTGGCAGAAATAGGTAAGGTGGCAGTACTTCCCTAGATGAAGTCTTTCGCAAGTAGCTCTACTGCTACTAAATGAGGAGTATGAAGATGATTTATTTTTGACAGACAGTCTGACAATTACCTAATTAGCGTTTTCACACAAATAAAAGTATGTTGAATATCAAATCTTTATTGCCCTGTTACATGTTAACTCCGTAGATTTTCAATATATTTTTTTACATAAAATAAAAAGTCGTTTATAAATGTGGTTTTTGTTTGTAAACATCCATTAAGCGGGTCAGACTATGGTCAGATTATATATTATATATGTAAATTTATATATAGAAGCGTTATAAAATTTCACAAGTACACAATTTGATTCGTATAATATTTAAGATTTTTACGTGATATTCTTTTAACAAATGAACATTTGTGGCTTATTATACCATTGGTACGATTTATTAATAACGTAAAAATATTAAATATTTTTTTTCTCTGATACGATCATAGTTTATTGTACCTCTATTGGTTCTTTATCATCACCTTATCGTCCCATCTTCAACGAGGCGTGGGATGATTATCGGCCGTTGTCAAACCGTGCGATTACAGTAATGGCCGGCGATGATTAAGCGAAAGCGTTTTCGACTCGATTTGACTGGAATGATTTTGAATGGGTCGTCTTCGAAGAATTATTTCAGTTATATTTTGCAGCCTTTGCGAATGTTATGCTTTTTTTTGTATTACTACGCATGTGACATTTTTACAGATACAGTGGCCCCATTCCATGAATTTTGTTAATGAGAAAATATTTATGCAGTGTTATTTTGTTTTGTATCATATGCGGTGTATTTTTTTTTATGAAAATACGTTATTGCATTAAAAATAATTTTAAAAATAAGTTAATAGCGTAAAATGTTACTTTTTTTTTCTCTGGTAAAAGTATGATATTAGCACTCCATCAGTTTGTTTAAACAATATTATTTGAAATTGTACCCACCATTTTTTCCGATTTCTTCATAATAGTCACTTTCTAAGACTATCGATGGTGTACACTATATTTAGACATTTAAACGACTTTGGTGTCCCAAGGTGAAGAGGAAGAGATCCCGGTTTCGATTCCCGGTAGGACCAAATTGAGAAATAAATTTTTCTAAATTGGTTTTGATCTGGGTGTTCTGAGAAGTGCCTCAGAGTGAATTCCGATGTATTGGTTGGTACTTATGGTATAGGAAATTTTCTAATTTGAGACCCGGGTCGGTGGAAATATTTGTATGGCCTACAATTAATTCTCGTGAGTGTGGATGTAATTTGTGGTTGTCTATGTGTGTGTCCATGGCACCCGTGATGCAGGGTTTCCCTAATGCAGGGCTATGAGTGTGTGCACGTTATTATTATTATTATTATTTTATAATATCAAGTAACGGAACGAACAAGTCGTGCGCCTGATGGTAGGCTAAACGCCTGTCCATAACACTTGCAGTGCCACTCAGGGCTGCTACTGCGCCCGTCACCTTGAAACGTAAGTTGACAAGTCTCATGTGCCTGTAATTTCACCAGCACCCTTACCCTTCAAGACCGGAACACAATAATGCGGACATTACTGCTTGGCGGCAGAAATAGGCAATCTACCCAGGACGAACTTTTTCACAAGTAGTTCTACTGCTACTAAATAGTGTCGCCATGGTCGTGGTGCAGCCAGTCAGAACACACTTTATGTCCATTGAATAACAGCGAAAATTAGCGCGTATTTTACGCGTTTCACTTCTGCTCGGACCGCCAATGTGAAATGCACTTGTTTTTTTCGCTCCTACTTATTACGTTTACAAAAAGCTTTTTCTGACCGCCTTAATGCGATGTCATATCGATAAATGTGGTGACTCCCCAAAAAACACGCGCATCGTAGGTCTACATGCCAGAGAGAGAGAAAGAGAGAGCGATACCATTGCTGCCACAACACAAGTTTAACTTCTTATTTAACATTAGCACGTCAACTTTTTACAAGAGACGTTTAAAGATTCTACGAATGAAATTAGTCGATGACTTTTTTCAGACTTTCATGTGATAAAAGTACATTTCACCTAGAGAAAAGCCCAAAAATTTTACCGTTACATTTTATTACTGCTATATATGTATTGCGACAATGAGCCATGGTAGCCTAATGATTTGACCTACGCCTCTCAAGCATAGGCCGTAAGTTTAAATTACACCTCTGAATTTCTTGGAATTTGCGTGTGAAATTTAATTTGAAATTTTGTTATGAGATGAAGAAAAACATCGAGATAAATTTGCACGTCGAAGAAGGTTCATAACCCTCAGGAAACTTGTGAAGTCCCCAACCAGCATTGCGCCAGCGTGGCGGACTATGGCTTTAACCCTTGCTTGAGAGGAGACCCGTGCCTAGTAGTGGGACCTATAAATAGGTTGATGATGACAGTATTACTTCAATTTTTTCACCTTATTATCATTACCAAAAACACTTCATAAATTTCTTGTCATAGGCCAGTATAGACGTGGATTATTGGGCCGTAGAAGTAAAAAGTTTAGCATATCGTTTTTCCAATTAAAATCCGCTTTGGAAACAATTAAGATAACAGTTTTACCGTGATATCCAAAAGTATTGAATATCGAGCGCTTAGGTTTTCGTCGCGATAGCTACCCATAGGAAATGGAACTATTATTTCGGATCTAAATCTTTTCATTTTTTCTTTCTTAATTTAATTTATAACCCAGCAGTGGGTATACTATTAGAGATTTCGGAACCGACCATGTTTTGAAGAACCGGGAATTACGGTACTAGTCTTCAACGAAACTGGGATTTCCCGGTTCTTTCGATATTTCTTGTACTAGCAAGTTGTTGTTCAATAATGATACAATCAGTAAAGTAGTGAGCAATAGTATTCGACGGGTTAAAAAAGTGATAGGTTTCAAAAGTAAAAACGGTCTATAATGGAGCTTTTTTTATTGAAAATAACGTAGTACAAAGTAAGTCGACTTAATTCTATACATTTACCGCCGCGTCGTTTAGTTTCGACCGCGAGAAAGCGTCAACGTGCCCTTGGCCCGTAATTAAAACCGAACGATTTTTTTTATTGCCGAAAACAAATTCGAAATATGAGCTATTTCAATGCACCGTTGTGAACCTTGGACGCTAACTCTGAAGGAAATGAACACGCTTCTTGTCGCTGAAAGAAATATCTTCCGTAATATTTTGGGACCAACGTAGCTGGAGGATTCGAAAGAACCAGGAGCTAGGAGGACACCGTGTCTGAGTCAAATATTAAAGGAGATATCTAATCCGCCAGATTCCTTGGCACGGACACCTCGAAAGGATGCCAGCTCATAGGGCGGTGAAAAGGGTTTACTTTGGATGTTCTAGTGAAGGTAGTGAACACCTACTTCAGGTTGCTAAACCAGCGGAGTAAGTATTTATTATATTGTTAAAATGGTTTAAAATTCATATTAATAATTTCTGTAAGTATAGTTCAAAGTAGGGTGGTTTGTATTAAGAATATTGATGACTAACACTATCTCAGTGAGCCGAAAACATTTATTTGAAACAACAATATAAGCGATTTAGATCCGAAAATTTGTGTTACTTCCGATATTGTTGTGAATGCTTACTTTTGTATTAGGTATTTTTACCTAAAAATTATTGACAGCTGAGTCGAATACATATTTTTCAAAGTATGTCGTTAAAGCATCGCCAGTCAAAACATGATCAGGAATTAAATAAGCAAAATCAATCATATCATTTTGTATAAGTACAAACGACTATAAGACAAATACTGCTCCTATTTGTAACTACTAAAATAGTTTTAACTGCTTATTTGTCAAAACCAATTTCTGTAAAACCCGTTCAAGTATGTAAGCCGTAAACTTTTGACGGCTGGTTCGGCGTGGCCAGCAAAAACAAGAGTAACTAGGAATGAAATGAAATTGTATCCCTGTTTGGAATAAAAATTATTGAACCTGTTTTTGGTGGTCATACACGCTTGTAGATTGTTCAGGTGAAATAACTGATTCACCATGTTTTGAAAATAGCTACTTTTGACAGTTCGACAAGCCTCCTCTCGATAGAAGCCTTTAGAAGCAACGGAGAAAGATACAATATGTTAGATCCGATACATCTTGAGGTAAATTGTTTTACAACAAGATACATAGATACTCTATTCTGTTTCTAATGCTGATCTTATTCTTGAATTTTTAATCGAATGAGCTCAACGTAAACCCCATCTGTCCTCTGAAAAAGCTTGGTGACGCGTTGTTTAAGCGACGAATTCTTAACTATTATTGCACAAAATCAGCGTAAGTGTAAAAGAAATAAATCACTTATTAGTTTCGTAACTTATCGCAAGAAATTAATCGACACATATATTTTAGTCAAAGAAAAAAGTAATAACTTTGTTCTAGTATGAAACAGCCTATGGTGCTCGTATATTATGAAGTCTATGATGAGAGAACTTTTGTGCTAAAATCAGAGCGTGCTCTGTTCTTAAACCTTCTTTATCAAATACTGGGGATAGGGCCTTCAAACCTTCTTCTACTTCGGTCATAAATACTTATTGAAGTTCTTCTACGTGTTTACTGTTTTGCTATAAACGAATTTGTATTTTATGATTTATTAGTTCTTCACTTTTCAAATTACATTTCATGTCTTCATTCTTTTGTTTTTAATTCTTGCAAAACCTATGTTGGAATGCTACTGTTGGGGCAATTTATTTAATGTCAGAGGATTTGTACATAAAATAACTTCTTTTCCGTTAGACAATTAGAGATAGGTAGCAGACGGCGCCTGATTTCTGCGAATAATTTTTTTACTTTTAATGCAAAGGATATTATAGCTAAAAATAGTATTTTATCGGTAAAATGGACCTTTATTTTGCTACCTGGGGAAGAGAGTGATAATTCTTGTGAGATCGTCTGGATTTTAGATAAAAACGATCTGAGATATTTTGTTTGACTACCTTTACTCTGCTGGCCGCCCACTCTGATAAATCCAATTATTTGTATATCGAGTACTCAGGTTTTCGCGATATGTAGCATTAGGAATTAAACTATTTTTCCGGTCTTAAACGCATATATTTTTTTTTTTTTTCAAACAATTCAATATATTATTCACATATATATTATACAATATATATTTCGGACTCTTTAGAAGTCACATGATCACGCCTGACTTAGATAATACTTTTTGGTTTTGAAACTGTTGTCTAATTTTTATTAAAATCACCCTATTTTTAACCGACTTCAAAAAAAGGAGGAGGTTCTTAATTCGACTGTATGTTTTTTTGTTTGTATGTTACGCAATAATTCCGGTATTTGTGAACCGATTTTCATGATTCTTTTTTTGTTGGAAAGAGGGTACCTCCATAGTGGTTCCATTTCATTTTGAAGAAAATCATCCACCTCTAAGGGTGGCTGATCACGCATGAACATTCATTTTTATCAATAGCGCCTAAATTTTACTTAAGGAGCAATTATTTTAATGGTTGGTTTGCTTTTCTCCAATTCAAGGCGTTTTTCTCTCTCAATATACTTTGAGTAGTGCGAACTGATTTTTATTATCTCCTGTGTCAAGTCCCGTATAGAGGCGAACTAGATATTTCAATAAAATTAAGCAAATAGACGTAATTCCACGTACTTTTGAGGTCGGTTTTCTTAGTACTCTGTACGAGATTATAAACTATAATTAGAAAAATAATTGATTGTAACTAAACTACCTTACTAAACTAAGTAAACTACCTTATTTATAATATTATGAAATAAGTGGCACAAAATAAAAAATAGATTTCGCAATTACATTGGTGTTTTATTTAATTATTACAGCATAATAATGATTTTGATATGCAATCGGGCAGACGATCTTCTTAATTGTGTGATTCGTACTTAATTTCTACTAAAAACAACTTCGCCGGCCTACATAATGCTCTTTCCCAACCTGGAGCATAGCATGACGATGACAGTCGGAATGAGTGGTGGCACGGCTTTTGTTTCGCATTGGCTAGCTCGGCTGGCACGGCTGGTTCGGCTGATCGGCGGAGGCGTGGCGTAAAAATTATTAAAATTTGTATGTTTAGTCAAACCAACACAATCAAGGAATCAGTAAAATAACAGTGGACAAGAGTGGACATTATCAATTGCAATTTTTGATGTAAGCGTTTCGTGTGATGTCCAATAATTGTGAGAGTAAAAGTGATTTTGTTATTGGGTTAGTGCAAGATTTTGAGTAGGTACATCAAATAACGTCGCTTTACCACTGCTATGTCCTACACCTTTCATCTATGCAGGCTCAGGCAAATTCTATAGTCTATAGAATTTGCTTATCTGCAGTGCTCGTGTCAAGTAAGGTACTGATTTCAGTAGGATGTAAATGTCTTGTTAATGTCCATTTGGTCTTGTTAAAATTGGATTGGTTTCATATAGCTGTTAGCAAATTGCAACCCGTCACTATTTGTATTTGCGGGAACAGGGACATTTTGATCAATACGTTTTGGCTACAGTAGTTACATAATACCGTTTGCTTTTACTGTGATAGGATAAACAAAATCCAAAAGGTAATAAAATTTCGTAGTAAAATAAAACGTAGCTCAGAATGTATGTCTTTGTTACTAATTCTATCATTATAATTATGACGACGTGTCCTGCTTACATCGTCATCCCACATTTGTATCGCATTTTCTCCGGTTCCTGGCAACTTGTTTTTAAATTTTAAAACGTTCTTTTTAATTCCTTTGCCTCGCCATTCTGATTTTGTTTCGTTCCATCGCCATTCCCTGCTCGATCGCGGCAGCGAACAGTACTGCTCTAATTTTTAATTGCGTCTAATTTTGATTCTTTACCAGTTTTAATACCAATCTGTGATAACTACTACTAATCATGTGCCTATTTTAATACCAATCTGTAATACTGCATAACTCGGCCCTTCCGGAGAAAAGGCGATAAAAAGGCGGGATGACGATGTAAAGCAGGTCACATCGTCACAATGTAACTAGGTATGAATTAATAAAACAAGCTTTTGTTACATTATGTAGATGGGCATATTCGGCCTCCATCTCACCTGATGGAAATTGACGATGAGGTCAACTACGGAGCATGAACACCTAAATAATGCCTATTTACTTTCGCCCTCAAAAGCTCGAAGTTCAGGGAACAAATCTGCAGACGAGGAATTTCACTCCAT
The DNA here is from genome assembly GCF_003589595.1 of Hyposmocoma kahamanoa. Lineage (NCBI taxonomy): Eukaryota > Metazoa > Arthropoda > Insecta > Lepidoptera > Cosmopterigidae > Hyposmocoma > Hyposmocoma kahamanoa. Next base: position 5,536,031 of record NW_020653731.1, read on the forward strand.
AGCCATTTGTTCAAATATGGAAGCGAAACGCTTCTTTGGAACCCCAGCCTACGACTAGTATATTATGAATATGATGGAAGGTTTTGAAAGATTTTGTCGTAGTGTGAGTAGGGGATTTATGTCAACTGTTATCATTTGAATTTAAAATTAATATTTGAAGTTCTTAAATTAGTGAGTTTATTTTTGTAAAACATTGATGAGACGATAACCTACAGTTTAGCATTAAAATATCAATTTTCGAGTTTTTGTGGGTTAACACGTTATTATTTCTTATCAGCATCATTTGTCAGATATTTACGTATAAAGTTTTGATAATCTACTAAGATTTTTATATTTTTCTGCAACCATTTTATAAAAATAAATCGAAGCCAGACCAAATTAATTGCCAAAATAATTCGTTTACCAGAAGGCTAGAAATTTTTACGTTAAAGAATAAGCTGAGCTTTCCAAAAGATAAATGGCATTAGCCTCCTAGAATAGCCCAGAGCGCGGTACACGGTGAAAAGTTTACGTAATCTCTTTTCTAAGGTAGAATATGTGTTCTTTTTTAGCCGACTTTAAACAAAGGAGGAGGTTCTCTATTCGACAGAATATTTTTTTTGTGTGTATGTTACGCTATAACCGTAATTTGTGAACAGATTTTGATGATTCTCTTTTTGTTGGAACGAGGGTACCTCAGAAGCAGTGACATTTAAATTTGAAGAAAATATTCCACCTCTAAGGGTGGAAAACTAGGGGATGAATGACTTCTATACTGAGATTATAATTTATTTTCTTTTCTGATATATCTAGCATAAGTAATAGTCTATTTTCTTCATTACACACCATGTAAATCTTGTTAATTGGACTAAATATTTAGCTAAGTAATTAATTTACTTCATTAATTAATTTTACAGGCAAATTCACGCAAAATTTTGATTTTCTATCTTAGAAACGATATTGAAATATACTCACAGCTAAGTCGTAAAAGTAAAAGGTTTCTTGTACTGGTATTTTCTACTTCAGTGAGTCGTTGACTGCAGAATCGCTTTTGAGGTATAATAATGATACTTTAGATCTATGTTACTTTTAATTGACCGTACCATGATTTGTACAAGTTATATATTGACTAAACTCGCATCTGTTGTTGCATTTAGAATGTCAGGAGAATCTGGTAATGCAAATCAGCTCTAATTAATAAGTCACATCACTCGAGGAACTGGTTATTGTACCTTTACTTTTGGAATTACAAGTACCTTACTCCTAAAAAGTATTGAAGCACTCCTCTTTCCAACAAAAAAAGAATCATCGGAATTGGTTCACAAATATCAGAATAATCGCGTAACATAAAAAACAAAAACAAAATACAGTCGAATTCGGAATCTCCTCCATTTTGTGAAGTCTTTTAAATACGACAGATAGCGTCCACCGTTCCATGTGACATTTTCTGTTAAATTGTTAAACGATTCGTCACTGTGTGGCATCAAATCAAACAACTCTTTGATGGGTATATATATTCCAAGAAATTACCTATGAAGGTAAAAAAATGTATTGTTGTTAACTTAGTCTTTGAGACTACAATAGTGACGTGACTATAATTTATCTTCTTCCCACAAACATTTCTTCCCCAATTTTGTTGAAAAGTGTCACCGCGTAAAAGTACTCAAATTTGACCTTTTATGACATTTCCATTGTTATTTGAGTCGAATGCCAAGACCTGTTAATTGTACTTCTAGAATAATTAAATAAGTTAGGAAATAAATGTTGGCCTTCATTGGCCTCTTGCAAGTTAATTGGAATCTGCGGTTGTGGGTAATCGAATCTATGTAGCGGGGTGAGGTTTTGGGAAGGAGCAAAATTTAAAAAAAATTTCAAATTTGGAAAAAAAATACCATTTTAGTTTTCGTAAATCACCATAATGACCACTTAATAGTAATAATATTTAGTATGCTAGTAGTATGCTGGTGAGATTACAGGCACATAGTACTTGTCAAGGTGATGAGCGCAGTGGCAGTATCCTCAAGTCTTTGTGATTTAAAGCTCTGATTGTCACTGCAATTATTACGGACAGGCGTGTCGCTTACCATCAGGCGCACTACATGCTTGTCCCATCTGTTGGTATCATAGATAAAATCCGAGCAGAATACCTGGCATATAAGAGGCAATTAAACTTCCCAGTGTTCTTATCATATTATCCTGACGAACTTACAATACCAGCTCAATATATCACACCTTTACACTCAATGTATACCAACAAAAGCAGAAGGCGGACGAATAACTGTTAATAGAACTTTACCCAGACAGGGAGCGAAAATAAATAATAATATCAAACTCATCAACCTTATCAAACAGTCATCGAACGCTGGATTTTATGCTTCGGGCCGCCTTATTATAAGTGCCCTAGACTTGAATTTAAATTGTAAAGCTAAAGGAAGACGCTCAGTTGTTTGTATCTACTCGCAAATTTTAATCAACACTAACAATTCATCGTAAATCAATTCATTGCTTTATGCTCACAAACATTGTACTCAGGCTTTGAACAATGGGTAATAATCAACTAAGACCTAATAAAATTCAGCACGATCAACAACAGCTATACTACAAATTGTAGTGGTTGACAAAGATTATTAAATATAAACAGATAGGACAATATTATGAGCTTAAATTTTCAGTAAAAAGTTATAAGGTTGTTACTAATAATTTATAAGATTTAGGAAATGAAACTATTTTCCGGATTTAAATCGCGTATATATTGTTTTTTTTTAAACAAAACAACGTTTCTGAAATGGCCCGTTGGTTTGATTGAAAAAACAAATATACGCGATTTAAATCCGGAAAAATAGTCTCATTTCTTATGTGTAACAATCGCTAAAACCTAAGAACTCGAAATTTATAAGATTGTTCTTCAGAATAATTTCAATCTCAACTAGTGTCAGATCTGTATTTCAAAGTGAAAGATTTACGCGTAGCTATTGCACGCAGCTTACAAGGTCAACGGTTGAGGTTTCAACTTTACAGTAACTAGCATTTTGATTAAAATCTTGTAGTAATTGTTTCATATTCTTTCAAGTTTTAAGTGCACCTCCAAAACACGTCTGCAGACAATTTGGTTTCCGGGACCAACTATCTATCAAAACACAAAAGAGGTGAGTGTATGGCATTGAATGAATGAAGACAGCCATCGTAAAGTTGATTCTAATCGTAGAATATTCTGTACAAGAAAACGCATTATAGATTTTAAGGCTTTTGTGGTTATTGATTAAATTATTATCACTAATTACAGGTTTCTTACCATCATATTATTATTTCTTTTTATTTTCCGATATTTCAGAACGGTTCAACGGAATGGAACAACCATTGAACTGATATAATTATTTAAGAAAACGCATTGTAAAAATATTAGTGATAGAAGATACATTAAACTATAAATATCCAAATCTTAGAAAAAACGTTACAACCCTACTTTCACTCTTTCTATCATAGGCTTACAAAATAATAGCTGAATGTAAAAACTGCGGTGAGACCTTGACCCAAATTCCCTAAACCATTCGCACACTAAAACTGTTCCAATTGAGTTCATGAGTTCGTCCTTTCTAGACATAAGCCTAGCCTAATCCCTTAAAGCTTCATTCCGTCACGACCCTTTGCCTCCATTTTCTTCCAAAGTTCAATGCCGTTTTATCTTAGACTTATAATAATTATGAAGGTACCACTTTGCAGGTTATTTCGGTAACAATTTTCTTCATTGAAAACTTTTCATACAAATTTTCAACGTTGCATTATGACAGTTTAGTCATTGGTATGAAATTTAAATTCCTTTTCGCCGTGCGAAACCGGATTTGGAACTAAATATCGTTCATAGGCAGAATACAATAACCTGAAATGTCAATGATGTGTCAGTTCTTACGACATAGACGCAGGAGACGTCAAATAATCGCGCGATATTGGCCTATTTTAATACTTTGAGGTCACGGCAATAGGCCGGTGTCCGACAATAAATCATGCATTGTTACCGACGACAAAAGAAGTCATTTTGGCTGGAAAGTGGCCCATTCAAGAAGGTGCCCTATATATTTGGTTAAAAGTACTCTAAGGTCGCCTTCAAAAGGTGTATAATGGATATGTTTGTGTGTGCCAAATGCATAATCATACTATTGGTTGTTTTAATCGCAAGTAAATGGTTTTTGATTGAATTCGATGGTCATTAGCTTTTGTATAGGTTGTAGAGGTAAACATTAACAATAATACTCGATTATTTTCGGTTGTTCCTTTTATCATGGAACACAAAACAAGAGAATCATTTAAAATAAATGAAAATTTATTTTAACCAGGTCTTAGGTATTTGTAATTGCTAAACCTCAGAAATTAAAGTATTTTTCAAATGCAATTGCGTGTATTTTGTGTATTTTCAAACAAACCAACGTTTCGGCTTCTTTAGAGGTTCCATGGTCACGGTTGATTGAGATCATGGACCTAACAGTTTAATTTCCCATACCTTTTAAGTTAAAAGCAATTTCATTACTCCATTACTTATTAAGATTTTAAAAACATATTTGTATATAATTATTGTATGTGTAATAATTTTTTGTATAGGAAAACGAATTATAAGTCAATAGCTTTTTTCTTATACTTTGTTCAAAAATTTATTTTACTTCGGCTTATGCATGCTTATGAATGTCCTTAATTATTGAAAGGCAACCATAGACAAAAAATGCAGTACTTCATGGACGCTGTTTTTTCTTTACTATAATATACAATAGTGAAGCTACGTGCTCTTTAGCTCCGATGTTTATCGAGCCGATAGCATTATGTAATGAAGATTATTCAAGTTGGTTTCTCCATTGTACAATCGAACCAGGAAAATCTTCGTTTTTGTACTTGTCTAATAAATCATAATGAAAATAAACATTATAAATAGTTATAATTGTTCATTATGATGAATCATCTGATTCATCTCCTTATGAACTGGATCACCACGTGAATCCTCAGTAACTTTATTTCATTGTAAACGTGAACCTGCTTATTAAAAAAAATCGATTGTTATAAGAAATCGAATCGGTAACGTATTATTACATCATTAATTGATTAGTACTCGAGCTGTCAAAACACAGAGTATTAGATGTGTCAAAAGGGTCATAAGTGAAATTTAAGTGGTTAAGTTAGGTTAGCCTTTTAGTCGCCACTGACAAAAAGACAAAAACTAGTTTTGTTTCCTAAACGCCTAGTCTGATGACGTAACATGTTATTAATTTTAACCTTATATTAATTCAATTCCCTAAATTAAAGAAAAACATAACTGAATATAAAATGCAACCACGAATCCATACATAACTAGAATATACAAATAAAACATGGTTTCCTTGTCACTTCGAAGCGTCTATACCTGTCAAAAAGTTAAATAGTCCAATGCGTCAGTCCGCCCTGGAGTGGCACAATGGGATCTGTAAATGGGATCGGTTTGTTTAAAACACTATTCAAAAGCTTTTTACTACGTTTTCGGAATCCAAAAGTAGCTTGTCCACTCTGAAATTATTATCTACTCTATTAAAAGCTCGATGAGTTAGAAATGTTATGTCTGCCATATTTTTGGTGCGATGGCCAACGAGAGGTAAACCGCAGGTTTCACTTCCAAAACCATCAATTACTTTTTATGGCTCATAGACGTCTAAGCGATAAGCGGTTTTTATTCAAGTACGGTGAAACGTTGGGAATTGAATTTGTTTGATGGAAACAAACGTTATGGCGATTTTTAAAACGTTCGTGGATATTTTTTTATTAGTTGGAGAGATTTTAACAATACCATATTTTAGAATGAACGATATGTGGCTTGTTTTATTTATGTGTTATTAAGTATACGAGTAGTGTAGGTCTCGCTGTATCCGGCTTGAAACGGACCAGCTTGTTAGGTCTTGACCCTTTATTTAAGAAAAGTCGGGACCCTCGTAACCTTCCGATTTATTGAAACTTATGATATAAGTGGACTATATACACTTCTATCCGCGCACGCGATACATGCAGCCGTAGACGCATACCACACCTAGAGGTGCCTGCCGGTGATGATTTTATACCGATTTATCGGATATCGAAGTTATAACAGTAAAAGAACTAATATTAATTGCTATTTCGGTAAGTACTCTAGCAAACCATAAAGTTTTTAATGCCTGGGTTCGTCATTTAAAAAAAATAAACAACTTCAAAAATACGTCACGACAATCGTGTGTGTTATTGTTTGGGCTGGTGATTTCGGTGTTAATTTATTGAAAATATACCGTAAGTAGCTTTTTTAAGTTTACTCATAATATAAATGTTTATAAACTATACTTTAAGGAGTAATTTCATGGTAAACGTTAGAACCACTCAAACGGAATATTATCATATTTATCCAAGTACACCAAAAATTTCATTAGTACTTTTTAAGTGCAGGATTTGCGGTGTATTACTGCATTTTATTTGAGATGTTTTTGTTGGTAGTACGGAGGGTATTTATTTAGCAATGCAGAATAATAATTTTTGAAAAACTTGTATTTAAACTGAATCCTTTTCTAATTTGCGAAACCAAATAGCCGCCATTTTGCGGTAGGAGGAGCGCATCGCGTGAGCGGCTATAACTGTACACCTTATCCTAACAATCGTAATCTATGTCTATCTGACTGTCCGATATGCTCTATTAATATGCCGCGGAGGAGACTTGGCCGATCAGAGCCCTCGAATTATCCACGTAATTCTATTCCCATTTAAACTGACCGGCCAGGCGCTTCTCGGCTGTCCGTAACAAAAGTACAATGATAGTGTGTATGTAATGTAATAATAGTGAAAAAAAGGGTGGTTTGCAATATTAGACATAACTAGTCGATGACTTGACCATCTCAATCAGGTGTGACCATTGGATTTGTAAAGGGCCCGAAACGTTGGTTTGTTTGGAAAAACTCCAGACTAAAACCAAATAACGCCGATCGACAACTTCCGTATTGAGTGGCTTGTTCACCGGTTTTCATGGTGTCGCCATCTCTGATGTCTCGGGGGCGATCCCTGGCGGTATCTATGTAGAAAAATAACTTTTCTGTGTAGTCACTGGTCTGGGTCTTTATTATCGTCGTTGTTTCTGATTTCCATAACACGAGTGCTTTAGTTACTTTGGGATCAGAGCAACGTATGTGATGTTGTCTAATATTTATTTATTTATGTGATATTTATCTATTTTTATATTTATTTATTGATATAAGCAGATCTAAGTCATAGTCAATAAGGATCGAGTTGATCACCGCTTGAAAACAGGCTGTGGAATTTCGGTCGGTGACCGTCTTCAGGTGGCAACCGATAGTACTCCGAAATTTCCTTTTAGAATCACTGAACCCTTCAGTATCATTAGTCTTGTTTAGGGAATCTATTATGGATACGACCTACCTGACATGTATAATGGTGTCTACCTTAGTGCCTTCGTGACGGGCATTCAGAGCAAATCGTAATTGCGATTTTTTTATAAATAGAATAATATCATTTATTCCATTAATAATCAATGTCACAATATTATAACTTAAAACATAATGTTAAGGGATAAATAACTCCCATACCAGAACTAATTTAGAAAAGTTCCTCCGGGACCTCCTCATCCAGCACGTAGTGCAAACCGTCGGCCCACCGAGGTCGTTCTGTTATTGTTGACGTACCATCTATTCGCAGCGCTGTCATTCTTCCTGTTGAATCATCATCATCATCATATCAGCCAGAAGAAGTCCACTGCTGAACATAGGCCTCTCCAAAGATTACTAGACTAGCCGGTTGGACGCGACATGCATCCATCGGTTACCCGCCGACCATCTATCCGTCCATGTGGTAAGGGGTCGTCCCACTCATAGCCTTCCGGATCATGGTCTCTATTCGAGAACCTTTCTGCACCAACTGTTTATCCCGACAAACAAATCGTGCACCTGATGATAATCTACACGCCTGTCCATCAGTTACACTCAGAGCCTTAAATCGCAAATATTTGAGGGGCACTGCTACTGCGCCGGTCACCCTGAGACAAAAGTTGACAAGTACCATATGCAGAAATAGGTAGGTAGCGGTACTTCCCTGGATAAACTCTTCCACAATGAGCTCTATTGCTGTTATAAGTTCTAGGAGCTATGTGCCCTGCCCACAGCCACTTCAAGATCCTAATCTTTTGAGCTATGTTGGTGACTTTCGTTCTTATTTCTGATTCGATCACATTGAGAAATGCCGGATTCCTGATGAATACGGCCTGTTTTTACATAAAGTAGAAGGCAAACGAGCAGATAAGCTACTATTGATGCGCTTTTTGAAGAACTTTATGAACCGCAAAGGAACTTCAGGACCCCAAGCCTGCTAATTTTAAGTCATCTCAGTTTTGTGTCGATAGAATGACACTGGCAGTTTATTGAACGTTTGGTATGCTGCTAAACATTAAGAGTAGGGGGCCCTCCCACTGAACGCCTTCCGGTGCGTGGTCTCCTTTCGAGAACTTTTCTACACCAACGGCGGTCAGTGACGGGACGGACAAGTCGTGCACTTGTTGGTAAGCTACATGCATGTCCATAACAGTTGTGGTGCTACTCAGATATTCAAATCACAAAGATCTGAGACGCACTACCACTGCGCCCGTCACCCTAAGACATAAGTTGACAAGTCCCACGTGCCTGTAATTGCACCAGCACCCTTACTCTTCAAAACAAGGACGCAGTAACACTCAATTACTGCTTGGCGGCAGAAATAGGTAAGGCAGTACTTCCCTGGTTGAACTAATGCTAACATTCATGGCATTAATGATAATAGAGTTACTATTCAACTGCAATTTTCTTTTTTTTGGTATTCTGCCACATTGAGATAATAGAAAGACTAAATTGCTGTTCTATAAATCCAACTGCTGGACACGGGTCTCTTCACAGGCGAGGCCATAGTCCACGACGTTGCCCCAATGCGAGCTGGGAACTTCACACGTTTTCCGAGGGTTGTGAGTCTTCTATATTTTAACGATCCATATTTTAAGTCTATTCTCAATCGTTAGGGATCAACACACAAGCTAATCTGAAAAAGCTAGATACCTATGCAACAAAAGCAAAAAAGACTGCGCCATTAGCTCCCGCCCGGATCACCGACGTGACGGCATTCTTGATAACGCCTTTAAGAAACAAGTGTAACTATCTCAATTATTTAAGACGTATTTACACTCCCTTTTGTTGAATCTTCTCTAAAACTATTGTATATTTTCGCTTGTTTAAACGCAAAATCGTCCTACGTAAGGGATCCAAGCTTTTATATTCTTCAAGTAAGCTTGAAAAACGGTATTTACGTGTCGCTGAATACGGATTGGGAATAGAAAAATGTATACGTTTCGACTTTAGGCGTTTATTTCTTTTGTAAAGCGAAGATAAAGCGAAAAAGGTTTTGAATACTTTAGTGTGATGAATGGAATCATGACGTATTCAATTTTTTCAATGTGTTACGTAGACGTAATTGTTTGTATCGTATGTTGTATTTTATAAGTAATATTTTAGTAATGTATTTTCACGATTCTAGAGGTTTAGTAGCAGTAGAGTAGTGAAAGAGTTCGTTTAGGGAAGTACTGCCACCTTATCTATTTCAGCTGCCAATCAGTAATGTAGGTGACATGCAATAAATGAATATGAATATGTGAGTATTACTGGGTTCTGGTTTTGAAGAGTAAGGGTGCTGGTGCAATTACAGACACGTGGGACTTGTCAACTTATGTCTTAGGGTGACGGGCGCAGTGGCAGTGCGTCTAAGATCTTTGTGATTTAAAGCTCTGAGTAGCACCACAACTGTTATGGACAGTCATGTAGCTTACCAATAACTGCACGACTTGTGCTGGTAAAATTACAGGCACATGGTAATTTTATGTTTGAGGGTGACAGGCGCAAGTGGCAGTGGTAGGGGTGCTGGTGAAATTACAGACACATGGGAATTTTATGTTTGAGAGTGACAAGCGCAAGTAGCAGTGCCCCTTAGAGCTCTGAGTGGCACTGTAACTGTCTCATTTAGCACACGACTTGTTGCTCCCGTCACTTGATTATCATAACAAAATTCATTTTGTAAATGTGGCGTTATTACACCAAACGTGCGAATTTATCCCCCTTACAATTCTGTTATAAGTTTCTTTTCCCGTCATCATCAGCTTACACGCATCCACTGCTGGACATAAGCTTCGCACGCACACCAACTCTCCCGGTCTTGTACCGCCCGCATCCAGCCACTGCTGGACACCTTGCTTACGTCGTGCGTCCATCTTGCCGCAAGGCGTCCCATAATACGTTTTTCTTGACATGGTCGCCATTCATTATCAAGTCTGCTCCATCGGCGATTAACCCTCCTGCAGACATGCCCGGTCCATTGCCTCTTAAGCTTACTGATTTTGCGAGACATGTCAGTCACTTTAGTTCTCTGACGTATGACCCCGTTAGGGATTCGGTCCATCAGAGAAACCCCAATCATAACTCGCTCTATCGTACGCTGAGCGACCTTGAATTTATGGATGAGGACTGTTGTTGATGTCCACGTCTCGGCTGCATGCTGCGTTCTACCAGTTATGTACTATAACTGGTAGAACGCGCTGGTTAAATGTCTTAGCTTTTAGGCTTTGTGGGATTGACGACCTGAAAATGTGGCCTGAAGTTCGATACAAATACTACAGATAGCATAATTGTATAGCTTGAACAGTAAAATGTTCAATTACAGATGAAAAGTTACAATTCTACAAATTTCTGATTAATATAAATTACTATTTACAAATCTATCAAATTGGGCAATTGAAAAATGTATGAAATTGTATACAATTTATATATTCCATAAATATTTTAAAACATATTTTCATAAATTTGGAATAATTATGTAAAAAGAAAATTAAAAATTAATGAAACAATCGTGTACGAGGGATATACAATTTTGTTTATTTCTACCTTTCTTAAGATCCTTCGTCGAAAATTTATTTCATTTGAGTACCCTTATCACGACATGTCAACTATAACAAACTTGTAAAATTAAATTTTCATCGACAGTGACAACCAATTTTTAGAAATTGTGATAATTTATTGAAGATGATTTATAATCATGACAATTGTCAACTATTTGAGTATTTTGTATTTTATAATATTAATTTTATTGATTATAAAGACATTTGATATTGTGATATAGTGATATTTATATATTTTTGTGAAAAAAATCTACTGTTTTCTTTTAATTATTAATCCAAAGATCGAACTCGAAGAAAAACTCTTTCGACCTGACAGGACTCGAACCGTGATTATAACCACGCAAAATCGGGGCTAACTCTACTAACAGAGCGACAGGTCAAGTCAGCAAATCTTACAAATTCCTCTATGTGTTTGTTAAAGATTTTTGTATATATAGGAGGTTCGCAATTCGACTAAATGTTTTTTTTGTATGTATGTTACGCCATAACTCCGGTATTTGTGAATCGATTTCCATGATTCTTTTTTTTGTTGGGAATAGGGTACCTCCATAGTGATCTCATTTAATTTTGAAGAAAATCATCCACCTCTAAGGGTGGCTGTTCACGCATGAAGATTCATTTTCATAAATAGCGCTTAAATTTTATATGGAGTAATTATTTTAATGGTTGATTTTGCTAGTCTCTAATTCAAGGCGTTTTTCTCTCAATATACTTTGAGCAGTGAAACCGATTTTTATTTTCTCCTGTGTCAAGTCCCGTATAGTGGCGCAACTAGGGGTGAATCTGGGTTTGAGCGCTTTCCGGTAACCGATTTGTGATGTAATTCCACGTAATTTTGAGGTCAGTATTTTTAGTACTCTACACTGAGATTATAGTGTAAAAATTCGGTATCAATTAGTTTTCGAATACACCTAGTATCTCTATTGTTAAAAAAACTATACAATAAAGATTTGAGTGATATTTTGTATGCGAAAGGAATAGGGTGATGACGATCCCATTTGAAGAATGCGATATTATTTCCAAATTAATAATTACACTAGGGAAACCCTGTGTCACGGGTGCCATGGACACACACATAGACAACCACAAATTACACCCAAACTCACGAGAGAAATAAATGTCGACCATACAAATATTTCTCCCAGTCCGGAAATCGAACCTGGGATCACAACACCTGTCAACATTATTGGATTGCAATGTTTAAATACTACTTGTATTATTGTGGGTAACTCTATAGGCTTTTACGCTAACTCAAGTGTGTGTGAGTGAGATAGCACTCATTTTATTTCATAGGTTGATGGTCAAGTTATAAGGTAGATATCGATGGATTTCTAGAATAGTGGCGTATCTCAAAACCAACTAATGCGTCATGGAAATAGTTTAACAAAGCTGAGAAGCGTTCGCCACACAGATGAATTGTAGACCATCCTAATGTTGCCATGTGATTATTCTAAGCAGTAAGAAGTTTAGAATCCCAATAACAATATAATTTCAGCATTTTCTAAATAAATTTAGGATTGAGCCACTGTTCTTGAAAAGCAGCGATTATGTTGGTAAACAATTTTGCAACATACATTTTAATATTTTAACCATGCTTATAGTTTTTTAAGCTACACAAAATGTTTAAGTGTCTTACAAAAGAATCCAATAATTTGGGTTCCACATGTCCAGTTCCTATATAGGTTTTTTTTAATTGAGTATATTATTATGTGCGACATTAGTTATCTGGTTTGGAATATTTCAGCACGTAAAATAAAACCTGCATGCAAACAAGTTGAAGATTCCAAGTCAACATCACAGACGCCATGTAAAATATCCGGCAATAGAGTGAAGATCTCTCATTTTACTCTAGTAGAGAGGAGTTACGTAAAGATTTTTCATTTTCATGGAACCGTGAAGTGTAACATCCTCTTACTGGATGCACGAGTTCATAAGGTTGATTGCGAATGTGACCTCTAAGAAACAACGTCAAACACCATCATGAAAAAAAGTCTTCAGTCTGCTAATATATCATGGATAAACATATTCAATTAAGTTTGACAAATCCCATGTCCTTGCGAAAGAAGGACGTTTTCTACCCAGAATATTTCGAGAGGCCTTTTAAATTAAAAATCAAGAGTTTCGAGCTGGGGATCCAATATTTCGTCTGATGAAAAATCCCTAGAAGACATAAGACTGCAGTATTTTAGTCTTTAATAACGTATGTTTTAGTTATGTAAGAGCGGAACCTCGTCCACAAGTATTCAAATACTTAATAAGATGGTCTCAACATATTATGTTTCGCTACGCCGATTGTAATCAAACAGTGTAGTGTTTAGTACATTGTTTGATTTTCTTTTATTATTTAAATATTACTCGTTAATACATTTCATTTTAAGTCTGATTTAAGGTAAATAGGAATGTTCTTTGGAAAATTTTAAATAAAATATGTAATTAATAACTTTTGTAACTGTAGTTCAGAATAGAGTCGTATTAATATTAACTGATTAATATTAAAAATAATAACTTTCCAATAATAGTTGTCCGTGACTATAGAACCAGTACATAGCCCAATATGTCGTTTTGATTGAAAAAAGAAATCAAATATGCGGGATTTTAGTTCCGAAAATAATATTATATATATAATAATATTTTCAATGGGTTCAACGTGTTAAAAATATTTTGAGCGTTCATTATAACAAAACTGATAATTATTTGTTAATATTAATAATTTTAGAGCAGTACCTACAGCTTTGTGAAAGAGTTCGTCTAGGGAAGTACTGCCACTTTACCCACTTCTACCGCCAAGTGGTAATGTGAGCAATGCTGCGTACCGGTTTTGAAGGGTAAAGGTACTGGTGAAATTACAGGCACATTAGACTTGTCAACTTATGTCTCAGGGTAACAGGCGCAGTGTTCCACAGATCTTGACGATTTTAACCTTTCTGCACCAACAGCCGTCAATTTTTTTCTTATAATATCAAGTTACGGGACGAACAAGCCGTGCGCCTGATGGTAAGGTACACGCCTGTCCATCTCTCAGTCATTCACACCACTCGTGCCACTCTGAGCTTCAAACCGCAAAGATCTGAGGAGCACTGCCACTGCGCCCGTCACCCTGAGACATAAGTTGACAAGTCCATATTTTCATATGTATTCATATGCCTGTAATTTCACCTTACCTTATCACCAGGCGCACCAGGTATCCAAAAAAAATACAATTACTTCATTCATGACTAGTTGGTATCCAAAATAATATGACATCCCTTGTATGGTGAGCATTTACGAGATCAATTTCTAAAACCATAATAAGATTGTACACAAGAACCACACTGCTAATTGAAATAGCGCCTTCATTAATTATACGTGTCTTGTGCAAGGCACCTCCAATGTTGTTCGTGCCAGTTTACTACGTGACATCTATTCGGTAGAATCAGGTCAACAGTTTTCGCGGCTTCTCGAGTGTTTGGGGAACCGCTTAAAGTGAACTCTTTTTAAATATTTATATTGTCTGTTTGTTTTCAGAGTCGGAAGTTTGGGAGTTTCAACTTTATTTAAAACAACAACACTTTAGAAGGCGCAATAATATTGTTTCAATAAAAAGACAGAAAGATTAAGAAGTGGCTAATAAGATCGCTTTACTAAACTACGGCTTTGATATAACAATATAATGTAATATGGAGTGGTCAGGACTTACTTCGTGAAGGCACCTGCACTTCCTGCAATAGAGTTAATGTAGTGTCACAGTTTCTTTTCTTTTTTTTCACTACAAAAACTACAGTTTTTGTTTGCGAATATGAGTTTAAGCGGATTTTCATATTATTTTATGAGTTTTTTATAAATTATTTTGAGTATCACTCACATACACTTGTTGCCTCAAGTTTTTGAACTCGGACGACAGTTTTGAGGTAGCGGGTGAGAAGGAGCATAGTGTCGCCAGAATGTAACATTAATGCATCACACACAAAAGTGGCGTTTTGTATGCGATGAGAAAAATACTTAAAAATAAATGTTATTGTTTAATAAGTGTAATAAACAAATATAGAGGGAACTGAAATGATACACAATGGTGCAGTCAAATATAATAATATTTATTTCATAAGTAAATAAAGTACTTAATTATATAGTTTTGATGTTACGTAATTTTTTTAAGTTTCTCTATGATGCGCCATTTGGTACACGAATATTACAAACATAATTACCAACATCGACAAGTTTTTTTTATAATACCAAGTGACAAATAACAACATGTCGTGCACTTAGTGGTAAGAGAAACGCCTATCCATAACAGTTGCAGTGCCACTCAGAGCTTGAAATCCCAAAGATCTGAGGGACACTGTCACTGCGCGTGTCACTCTGATACATAAGTTAACAAGTCCCATGTGCCCGTAATTTTGCCAGCACCCTTACCCTTCAAAACGGGAAGACAGTAATGCTGATATTACTGCTTGGCGGCAGAAATAGGTAAGGTGGCAGTACTTCTCTGGATGAACTCTTTCACAAGGACGCTCTGCAACTAAAAAGTATATAATGTCAGTACTGAGTACTAAAAAACCGACCTCAAAAGTTCGTGGAATTACATCTATTTGCCAATTTATTGAAATCGGTTACGTGAAAGTGCTCAAACCCGGATTCATCCCCTAGTTCGGTACTATACGGGACTTAACACAGGAGATAATACAGATCGGTGCTCACTGTTCAAAGTGCATTTATGGCAAAACTGAAATTGGATATAGCAAAATCAACAATTAAAATAATTGCTCGTTATAAAATATAGGTGCTATTTAAAAATATAAGTCTTCATGCGTGAACATTCCTCCGGCCATTGAAAGCCTTTCAACCAGTAATACTTGCTTCAGGAAGTGGACAAAACTTTGAAAAGGGTCTTACAATTCCTGTAGAAGTTTTGATATCAGCCACTCTTTTGACACCATCAGTACCAGGAAACACGAGTTGTAGTTCGACCCAATTTCCATTTTAACGGTGGTAGATTGTCCTCCTTCAGAACTGCCAGAGCATTCATCTTCAATGTGTCTTTACAAATACGCCATTTAGTACTCAGTTGAAACTCTGAGACATATTCTTTGCTCTACCTGCACCAAAAATCTTGTCGAAGTTTTTCAATTTGCTGGAAACGATACAAGATACTTTTTGGCACATCTTGATAATCCTGGCTTGGTAAGGAAGTGCTGATGAAGTACCGATGATGAAACCTCCTGGTGTCAATGGCATTAGGTCTTCTGAATCGCTCGAGTGAGGGGTAAGTGTTCGTGAATTGAGGATTGCTTCAATTGCCTCCGTGGCCGAACGGTTACTATGCCTGCAATGTACTATGCTATAGTAGCATAGTACATTGCTACGCAGAGGTCCCAGGTTGGATTCCCGGGCCGGGGGAAATATTTGTCTGGCCTACATTTATTTCTCTCGTGACTTTGGGTGTAATTTGTGGTTGTCTATGTGTGTGTCGAAATGATATTTCGTCGACTTTATAGCAGCCTCCCATAGACCACCAAAATGTGGAGAATAATCTGCAATAAAACAGAAACTTATTTCTTCATTGGCGAACCCAGACAATAGTCGATCACAATTACTTTTTAAACATTTTGGAAGGTCGTTGTAAGCACCAACACATGATAGACCACTGTCGGAATACAAGGTTATGGATTACCCCCTACGCGCAATGAATCTGCGCAATGCTGACAAATAATTATTGCTTGTCAAGTCTCCAAGTAGTTCAATGTGGATAGCCTTTGTAGTGAAACGTATAAAAAGGGTTGTTATGTACACCTTCACCACCCTAAATTCACGACCCTGACGACTAACAGTTGAGTTCACTTATTTTCTTGATTTGAAGCTTATATGTCCTTGAATCCAGGCAGACAAAATTCGGTTTCGGTCAAGGACCACGCAAGGAACACAGGAGATAATAAAAATCGATTCTCACTGCTTAAAGTATATTAAAAGAAAAAAACGCCTTAAATTGGAACGTAGCAAAATCAGCAATAATGATTGCTTCTTATAATAAAATTTAGGCGCTATTTATAAAAATATGTCTTAGAGGTGAAATATTTTCTTCAAAATTACATGGGACCACTACTGAGGTACGCACTTTCCAACAAAAAAAGACACATCAAAATCGGTTATCGCGTAACATACATACAAAAAAAAAGAAAGAAAAAACATACAGCCGAATTGAGAACCTCCTCCTTTTTTGAAGTCGGTTAAAAAAAATAAAAAATTAAAGTATTCCATATTATGTGTAATATTGTTAGTATTGTGTAAGAATGTTAGATTTATTTATTAGTGTCCATATTAGTGAATAAGATTAGGTTATAAAAGTCATTTAAGAAATCGTTGATGTCATAGGAACATTTATGTCTCAATAATATACTGAACACATTTCGGAACTTATGCATCTCAAGTGATTTTCTACGATCAAGATTTTTATTATATATGACCGGTGCAACAACTCTCTTTCTAAGTACAGCTGTTTTGTAGATCTTTATGCTCAATATACCTGTGACCTAGTACATTGTGATTTTGTACCATGGGTCTAATTGTAAGAAATCGGGGTTCATTTTCACAAATGTAAGATTTTTCCATTATATACGTGGGGCACACTGTAAGTTTCCGGAATGGATAAGAAAAAAATACTACAAATGGTCAGAAATTAATTTATTGTTTCTCAAAATATTCTCCGTTAGCGTTAATGCACTTTTTCGTACGAATAAACCAATTTTGAAAACATTTATGCCACTCCTCCGTGACAATCTCTGAAACATATTTTTCAGACTCTTCGACAGTCTCGTTAGGTGATGAGTATCGTTGATCGCGTAACTGGTTCTTAATTTTTGGAAATAAATAAAAGTCACAAGGTGCCAAGGTCGGGACTGTACGCGGGATGGCTCATAAGGTCAATGTTGTTCACTTTCAAAAATTCATTTGCCTGTCTGGCCGTGTGAGAACTGGCATTATCTTAATACGGCGTTTACGGTTATTTTTACGGAGTTTATTAATTACTTCTGGCAAACAAATGGTCGTGTACCAATCACTATTCACGGTACAACGATTCTCCAAAGCAACAGTAGCCACGTGTTCAGTTTCATTAAAAAAAGAAGCAATCATCCGCTTAGACCGCTTAGCTTAGGCTTAGACCGCGGGACTTTGCACGCGCGCCACTTTGGTTGGTTTCGGCTCATCTCGAAAAACCCATACGCTCGATTGCTGCTTTGTTTTGGGATCGTAACTATAAATCCATGTTTAAGATAAGATAAGATAAGATAAATTTATTTCAATATTACTTAATCTAATACAATTATAATGAAAACAATGTAATTGAAGATAAAATATTAAAATAAACAGTAATAAACAAAAAAAAAAAAAAAAAAGAAAATCATATTATATAAAATAATCATGGTAAAATTAAACATTTTAATCTTAGTGCCTAATAGTGCAATTGCGATGCCTAAACTAAGTACATGTGTACCTGTATTTTAGGCATAATAGTGCATTTTTCATAACAAAGCTTAAAAAAAAATAAAGATTTTATAAATTTAACAAATAAAAGATAAGTAGTTATAAGTCGTTACAATTTATAAAAGATAAGAAGTTAAACATTACATATTATATAAATATAAATTATGAAATAACTTCCAACAAGTACTCGGTATCATTGTAGGTTTTACTCTTAAGCCAAAATTTGACGGTCTTTTTACATTCAGTTTTATTCATATGAAAATAATGCAAAGTAGAATTTATTTTAAAATAAAGGAATGTGCCAAGGAAGCAGAAGAATCTATGTGAGTGTGCTGTGCGGAGTTGTGTACGAGATGAAAAGGGATCGTGTCGTCTTTGCTTAGTTACAGTCATGTAATCATATGGAGTAATTGAGTGCTTTTTCAAAATTATTTGCAGGATAAACAGTTGCCGAACAGATAGAACATCGCACTCGTTTAGTAATTTGTGGGTTGGGTAATCGAAAGGACGAAAGTTGATCACTTTAAGAACAGCTCTCTGCGCTCTTTCCAGGTGTATCAGAGCGGTCTTATGTGCACCGCCCCAGGATGTAACGCAGTAAAGTAACAGTGATTGACAAAGGGCTAAATAAACTGATTTGAGAAGGGCGCTGCTGGCCGAGTATCTTAAATTTTTAAAAACATAAATCAATTTTCGAACTCTAGAAGTTAGCGCCACTATATGCTGTTTGAAATTGAGATGTTGGTCAATTATGACACCTAAATATTTAATATTGCTTGTGCTGTCCAGTTTTGAGCAAGTACAGAGGCATCCAAGAGATCGAGGGCCAACACAATTGTGAACTACTATTGAGTAAGCATTCTCAACAGGTTGTGAGGAAATATTGTAGGAGAAAGTGATGTATTTAGTTTTGGTAGTATTAAGTGTCAGGGCATTTGCTCTAAGCCAGTCGGTTACCGAGTTAAAACCAAATTGAGCTTGTGTAAAGATTTCATTCCAACTTGGGGCACTGAATAATAGAACTGTGTCATCAGCGTAAGATATCTTGCCACCAGAGAGGGGGAGAGCGCATAGTTGATTAATATAGACAAGGAATAAGATAGTCCCTATGATGCTTCCTTGGGGAACACCATATTCAACCGGTAATTCAGCACTCGTTATTTTGTCAATAGTCACGCGCTGTTTTCTGTCAGAAAGATAGTCCTGTAAAAGTTTGAGCTGTATTCCTCTAATTCCAAGTGCTTCTAACTTGTTTAAAAGTATTGGTATGTTTACAGTGTCAAAAGCTTTTGCGAGGTCAAGGAATATTGCCAAACATTTATTCCTCAAGTCCAAATTTCTTACGATGTATTCCGTCAGCTCATCGACTGCGTCGTTTGTCGATAGTCCTTGTCTGAACCCAAATTGGGACGTCGAGAGAAGTTTCTTCGTTTCTAAATAGTTAACAAGCCTTTTGTAAATTATTTTTTTCTAGTATTTTAGAGAGAGATGGTAATATGGCAATTGGTCGGTAATTGTTAATATTGCTCTTATCACCGCTTTTGTAAATAGGTTTTACAAGGGCTGTTTTTAGTACTTTGGGAAACGTTCCTGTGGATAGACAGAGATTAAATATGTAAATCAGGGGTGAAATCAAATGTAATCTATTTTGTTTAATGAAAGAACAAGGTATTTTGTCAATTCCTGTCGCACAGTCATTTCTTAAAGTCATAATAATATTTTCAATTTCGAGTTCATCAGTGTTGTTTAAGACAAACGAGTGCAGTAGTGAGGCGCGTGACGAGGTCATGGTTGTAGTTGAAAGCGGAAGGTTTATTTCCGCTTTTTCAGCTAAAAGTTTTCCTACACTAGTGAAGAATTCATTTGCTGCGTTAACAGTTTGCACTGGATTGTCTGCATCTACAATTAATTGTTGAGCGGACGATTTCGAGTTAGTCATGTTCGTGATATTTTTGATGACTTTCCATAATCTTTTTTTATCATGACCTGCATTAATTATTTGCAACTTTTCGTATTGACGTTTCAATTTCTTTAATAAATTGTTACAAAAATTTCTATATCTATAATAAGTAATTTTAAATATTGCATTATCCGGAAACTGAACAAATTTTTTGTGTAATTTATCTCTACTTTTAATACAGCGCAGCAAACCTGGAGTAATCCAAGGTTTAAGTATTTTATAGCGGCGCGTGAATGTTTTGTTTGTTGTATTATTTTCTATTATTTTAGTGAGCGAACAGATCAAATACTCCATCGCTGCGTTAGCATCATTTGAATTGTATATTGGAGACATATCTAAGTTTGCAAGGTCATGAGACACGCCCTCCTTATTTAGTTCTGTATAAGAATTAAAAGATTGTGTTCTAATTAAGTTTTTTTCTAGGCTTAGTAATAAGGTATAGTGGTCAGTTAGAGTAGTTTTTAATACTATAGTTTTTACGGTAAGGATGGTTTTGGCTAATATATGGTCTAAGCAATTGTGGTCTCTCGTCGGATGTTGATGAGTGGGGAGGTAGCCATGAGAAGCTGCTTGATTTAAGTATTCGCCTGAGTTGCTATCTTCATTGTCAAACTTAATGTCAATATTTAGGTCACCAAGAATAAATACGTTACGGAAAGATGAAAGTGATTTCATAATATCACTTAGGGAAAGTAAAAAAATTGTGATATTTCTGTATGAGGGGGAGCGATAAATTGCTACAATTGCAATGTCATTCTCAATTTTTAAAATCAAACTGTTAGCATCCACTATTTTAGGTTCCTCTATCAAAACGTTGGGTATGTCGTTTTTGACGTAAAAAGCTACTCCATCGTTCTGTAATACGTTGCTTTCCTCACTAACATACGAATTATACCCATCCAAGTGTGGAATTGAGGACGTTTTGGGTAATCTACACTCAGTTAAGACAAAGATGTCAGGCTCAAAATTAATAGGGTTTAGTAACGATAAAAGACCGTCAAAATTACAATTTATACTTCTAATATTTTGTAGAACTATTTTTAAATTAGAATTAGATATAGAATTAAACATGGGGCACTGACCTGGGTCGCATGTTATGGATTTATATTCGCAAGTTGCATCAATGTCTTGGGCTAGATCATTTACAATGGAGTCCGTGTTTGTGCTGTGGTAGAGAAGGAACGCGGCGCTCTAGGCGCCCTCATAATCAGTATTACTCACGTGTCTCGCTATTACGCTCTTCCTAGCAGGACATTGCTCATCTCCTGTTTTATGATTACCTGGTTTGTTAAAGCGTACACAGGTGGCGCACTTCGCGGGTCCCGCGTGCTTAGTACACTCCTTGATGGAGTGGCCTGCACCGCCGCAGTGGCCGCACGTGGGCTCTGTATCCCGGCAGAATTTTGCTGAGTGTCCATACTGTTGGCATTTGTAACATCTAGTTACGCGTGTGTAATCTCGAACCTCACATGAAGACCAGTTAATGTAGACACGTTGCTGTTCTATGAGTGTCCTCCGAATGGGAGCACACACTTCTAGCACATAGTTACAGGTAGCCTCGTCCTTTTTGCCTGACTTATGACTAAATTTAATTGCGCTCTCTATGTTGCTTTTATTTAAGCTAGGATGTTTCTCCGACAAATTTTGATCATGCAAGCAGTCAAATAATTCCTTATTTGACATGCCAGAGGGCACACCCAATAATATTATCTTTGGCCGTTTTTTGTTCGCATCTTCTAATTTCAGGCCTGATTTTTTCAGTTGTTCAGACTGTTTGAGCTTTAGTATGTCTTCCTTACTCTCCGTGCTTATAATAACTCCTCCACATTTTGTTTTACGCATACCGCTGATATGCAGTTTCAATTCTTCAGGCTTAATTAGATTCTGAACAATTTTTCTAGTGTCATCGCTCGACGCATCTTTATTGGGTGGGTAAATAGCAATACTGTTCGATGGACATACTGAGGGTAAACCACTCTTCCTAACTATGTCCGCAAAAGACTGGGTTGATGCTCTGGGGCCTGACTGTACGCAAGATTTTAAGTCTTTTAATTGGTCACCAACATTGACTTGTTCTTTCAATGTGCTGATCAAAGAATTGGCTGAAATATATTTTTGTTTTAGGGACTGATATTGTACAGTCAACTACCTAGCTGTAGCTAGCTGGCTATACATGAGTGGTCAGGGAAAGCTGTACTATCACTAACAACCCTAGTTGCCTACCTAACAGCCTAGCCCTAACCATACGCTACGGAATATATACTTATATAAATAGTAGGGGAAGCCTGTCACCGTGCGACCTAAGGCAACAGACGGAAAGGGGGGAGGATAAGGGTGCTTTAGGAAATGGTTTTCTCACTGCCAGTCTCACAGACTCACAAGACTGATCAGATAAGCTAACGGCTAAAGGTGTCTTGGCCGCAGTGAGAGGATGCTGTAGTCAGGAGTGCTCCGTTGTCAATAAGACAGCGTTGATGTCTGAATTCAAAGAGAATTTTATTTACAAAACTTAAGCTATTTATACAAAACAGTATTTACGTGTGTGTGACTATAAACAATATTATTTTTAAATTTATACATAAAGTTAAATACTCTACTCAGCAGCCTAGTTCAGAACGGTCATTGCACTGCTGAGTAGTCTATTGTCATCACTTAGCAAATGGCCGGTCAGGTTGTCTGTTTACGTCACGTGCACGTGAACAGATATTGCACCGCCAATTGAGAGACGCCTCCAAGTACTGACCTGCTAATGTTGCTAATTTTTAGCTTCTACTCCGTATTCAGTTTCCCATCTCCAGAAATAGTGCAGATGTCATTCAGGCATTGTTCTATTTGACTCATCCATCTCTGAATTTCATGAGTCGAGACCGCGTCTATAGTCAGTGCAGGCGTAGAGGGGGTGAGGGCTGAAGCTTGAGCTGGGGATGGTTCCAATTCCACGTGCCGTCTAACGGGAGGTGGGCTACGACTCGTCATCGTACTTCTGTTAAACGGGCTACTCATTCTTCATAATTTGAAAGAAGCACAAGGTCACACGTAGCATCACAAAACACAAAGTCCGAAAAGCGCTGATACAGCGGCGACACAGTTACAGTTTTATTGTTTATTAAATTTAAATTATATAATACTAGCAGACACGTCCGTCTCTGCAGCGTGCCAATAGAAATTTATAATTTAAATTAAAAAAAAAAAAACCTGTTACTATGTCCCACACCAAATTTTACGCCCCTTCATTGAATCTGGTAAGCATGGCATTGCACCAATTGACGCGATCCGTTTTTTGAGCCTCAGTCAAATTGTGTAGGATCCACCGAGAGCACATCTTTTTCGCGCCCAAACGCTTGTGTAATATTGATTGTATTTGGCTCATGCCTAGGCCTAAAGATACCCGAATCTCATGGTGCCCGCCCGTCATGCCCGTCATACATGCCCGTCTGTTTTGATCGTACGGCGCACAGCATTGATGTTTTTGTTCTTCGCAGCAATGAACGGGCGACCATCACGAAATTTGCCCCTGAGATTCACACGACCGCGTTTGAATTCTGCAAACTAGCTATAAATAGTCGTCTTGCATGGTACTTCATCGCCAAAAGCAGTTTGAAGCCGAACGAAGCTCCGCTGAGCTGTTAAATTACACTTAAAGTCGTAGGAAATCATACTACGAAAATTTTCACGAGTTAAAATCTATGGTGATGTAGGCAACCAATTTCTAAACCAAAGACGCCACAATGCATTGACTTACAAATAAATGGACGACGGGTCTAATACAAAAACCACGAAAAAAAATGTCCCAAGTCAACCTATTTAAACGTAGTGACATGTAAGGGAATATGAAAAAGCTAAAACGTTGAATTTAAATTGTAATGTCATCGCAGTACTGTCTAATTTTGCTTGCAACAATTGAAAGGCGCAAAAAAACATCATATTCAGCTTCTACTGGAAACTTACCAAAATGCACCATATGTAGCTTCTAGTGAAAAGTACTTGAACACAGAGTAGCCTTTATTATTTATAAATAAATTTTATATGTAAATGTTGAATTTTGTACAATGCCATTAATTACGAGCTAGGGTGTCTGTGTTTTTTCTTGAGTTTCGAGAATTCTCGTACCCGATTTCTCGAGTTATTCGAGAATTTTTTTAAAAACCGTAAAACATCAGCTCAATCGACTATAAAACTAAATGTGAACTTTTCGAAAGTTGTTTTGGCCTGGGTGTTCTGAGTTGTGCCCCGAAATAAATTCCATCGTTCTTGGTCCCAGATTCGATTCCCGGTAGAACCAATTTGGGAAATGAACTTTTGTAAATTGATTCTGCTCTGGGATTCTGTTGCTCTGATACTAATGGGGAGTATGTACAGAGAGTTCCCTAGTCTAAGACCAGGTGATTGTCTTACAATAGAATGCCAAGACCAGAACCATTTATAAAAGTTAATTTGTTGAATTGATCCTACCGGTATCGCACCCGGGAACTTCACATCCAGTGCCCACAGTGCAAACCGTTAGGCTATCAAGGTTGTACTATTTGTATTATTATGCATTGTTTGCATGTGAAAGCTACAAATTGCTTAAACTTTAAAAAAAATCCTATTTAATTTGCAGTGTCAGTCTGCTTCAATTACCTTCTTTGTTTCCTAAGTTGGTATGTTTTGTCATTCATCCAACTTTTGATTTTTAATGCATTTTGGCGGTGTTAGATGTTCTCTGTTAATACTTGTCACTTTCTCCTTAAGTTCAAGCTATGTTTACTGGATAAATTCCTGTATTCTCTCCTTTCTATGCACAGTTCACTCATTGATGTAATCACATACCAAAGCTTTAATATAATGGTCTTTTATCAAGCTTGCATCAGCTCTGGTTTCCTTTCTTTTCTTACCATTTTCTTAACCCGTTGGTGCATAGTACTGAGATTATATTGCGCTCAAAAACGTCACCACTTTTCTGTATGCCGTAGTGCTTACATTGATTCAATAAAATTATTACGGTTTATCACGGACGACGGTTGATTCCGTCAACAGGCATAGTCGTACTGCTCATAGTTCTTGAAAATGTTTCTTGTGCATGAAAAAGTACGGCTATGACGTAGTAGGGTATTTGCCGTTGTGAGATAATTACAAAATTAAAATGCGCCATATTGATTGCGCAAGAGAAACGCTTTCCAAAATACTTACACTAACACTTAGGTACTAATTAATAATAATAATTATAATAACGCACACACTCAACATTGGCCCGCATTAGGGAAAGCCAAATTTTCATAATCCTGAAAACCGATTCATAATAAAACCGTTATGCTTTAGGGAGTTTTAGATGCTTATTACAAAGAAAAGATTAAGTTAGCTTAGGTTTCTTTTGTAATATTCAAAAAAAAACCTAAAAAAAATACTTTGCAAATGTTATTTCGGGCAAATGTATTTTAGGTCTTCTTATTCGTAACCCCAAGCCGTAGAAAAAGTACAACAATATTTGAAAAGATTACTAACATGTATTAAAAAATATTGTAATATTAACATTAGCATCAAAGCGACTCTATGAAATTTTTGTTCTAAATATTTCAAACGCTTGTGTTTGAAACAATTGAAATTGACGTGTTGGGTCTCGTTCAGTATTTTACGCAAGCTATGAGTCGGAAAGAGACAGTTAGCTATTTGATTATTTTGATTGCTTTTGTAATTTATATTTACGATTAATTTAAATATAAATTAAATACTATATATACTAGAGCATAAAGTAACACTTTCAAATGATAACTATGATAACACAATGTAGTACTTACTGATAATATGATATACCGTCCTGTTTTTTCACTTTAGTTGAGTAATTTTTACAAAGTTTTACTACACAATACGGCATCATTGACAAGCGCGCTGTCAGTCGAACAAACGAAGACTAAAGCGTGGATGACGCTCTGTATACGATTTTAACGCCCTATAAGTTCGGACACTTTTTAGCGCGGACCCGACGTCCATATAATTGTAAGTCAATGCCACAATGTAAAAAAAAGTGACAGTCGGATGAAACAAACTGTATTCTACAGCCAAGTAGTTCCATTTTCAAATGTTGTAATTACTTTTTAAATATTGTTTATGTACGTGGCCAGTTCCGGAAAGTTATAGTACGCCCTATGTACATGCAAGAAAAAGTCAACCAGTTCCGAGACTTCACAAAAGAACGACAGGTTTTCGTATATTTTAATCCACAAAGAGCTCAGACACCTCGTTGTTGAGCTCTAAAGGTTGTGTTTCTGTATCTAGAATTGCCCCTATCTCAAAGTTGACCCTACGAAACCGTGATACGCCTTGACAACCGTTTGTCAATCCACCGTTTTTGATTATATAAACAAGACGTGAGAGAATTGGTAGAGTTTGATACACGTTTTGGGAATGACATTCAAATGACATGTTTTTGTCTTTACTTCTCCAAGGAATTTAGTAGCATCAACTTTCTCTAGGCAAATGTTATCATATTTGATATTTATGTCTGGTATACTTAATGAAAATAAAAATGAAAATGCATTATTTTTTTCAATTAATTGAAATTCACATTGTGGCGGGAGTCCAGCCGCTCGACCCTCAGCGTGTATTTGACCTTATGTCTGATGTACTCCACTATCTCCTCAGACTTCCTGGAGTAATACAATCGCGACAGGTACACCAGTGTCGTTGGTATGGCCGGACGCAGCAGGAAGTTCGGTCCTGTCGGTGCTGTGCCACACTGGTTACGGCTGGTAAGCTTCATCTTCTTCTTCTCCACTTCTGTGAAGCCGTCCTCGTCGCACCGATCTATCTGTCTCTGTGGTTTTACAACTTCAGAGAGAGGCACACGGGGATTACTTTTTCCCTTAGTAGATTGCCGCCGATCATATTTCAAAGTGGCGGGTCGGCTACTTGAAGCGGCTATAGCGGCGTATGCACGTGTTGGGGTTGACGCGCATACGCGTGACATTTCCGCCAAGCGATCTGTGCATTCGAATGTGCCGACTCGACACTGCAAATGGATGCATTTTGCGCCCCACGACGCACGTTTATACTAGAGGCTTCTGGTGACCTACATACCGACGCAGCGTTGCTTAATAGCGCAACTTGGGCAAGCATCCTTACGATACTTAACAATACTATATACTTACGATGTTATCCGAAGCCTCTAATTTACACTGTAATTCGGCTAGACTCGACTTCAAGGACGTAATATCCTTTAGCAGCCTAGTGACATCAACTGGTCAAACGTGACTCGAGACAGCTTATGCAACTGTTTCGCCACGAATGTGGGCACGTCGTCCTGGTCAGTCTCCTTCAGGAGCGTGATGACATCCTGGAGACTCTTCACGCCTCCATCCCTCCGGTGAGATCTATTCGGCTTTACCGAGGCTCTGCAACAACAGTATCTTGCCACTCATCTCTACTCACAAATCTCATCCTCATTGAAATTCGATTTGCAGATCTGCACAATGCTGACTTCGTCCATGGTGTCAACGGCGTGTTGAATAAACGCCAGGAGCTCATTGGCAATGAGTCGCTGGGAAGCCATTGTCAAATACATGCAGCGGCCAGTGCCGCGCGAGATCTGAGTTGTAATTAATAATTAACTTTCTGTATAGTGGAGTGTCCATTTCCGAACGCGCATTGCACTGCACTCCATTATCCATCCAGGCTACAAGATTTCTGAGAGAAGTCTTTATTTCATTTCGTACTGTTCGTAATTATTGTTCAAGCATTCATCAATTACTGTGCTATCGTCTGCAAATAATATTACTGGATATGTAGTATAGTACTTTAGAATATCCTTAATACCTATATGTTAAGAATAAAAGAGGGCCCTGTATGCTGCCTTGATGTACACCACATTTCAAGGAACTACATTTCAATCACTTTCTGATTCTAATACTATTGGCACATATTTTTTTGTTGAAGCTCAGTATACTTTATTGATTTTTACTGATTATATAAATAAGCTATTAAGGGCTACCTAGGGTTCCCATAGTGATCAAGTTTTTTCAATAATTGATGATTTTTCAAAAACGATTGATGAGGTGAATCGATTTATCAAACGAAATTTTCTAAATTGTTTCTGATCTGTTTCTGGTAGTGCTCCGGGGTGAAATCCGTTGCCCAGGTACAGAAAATTCTCTAGTTTTCAAACCAGATATTGGTTATTATTATTTGGTCGTTTTTTAATCGAACAAACTACCTTCATCTTCACAAATACCTTCAATCTAACTGGACTCGAGCTTCGAATCCACTCGGATCAAAGGAAATTTACTTTGCAATTTTTCGATCCTTTGAACTATAAAATCTAGAGGGATATTGTCACAAATATATCAATATCATGATATTAAAAATATCACAATATCCAATAAAAATAAATATTACATTTTTGTTATAATTTTAGTAAGGTCAGGTAAGGTCTCTTTTGAGGTATGGCGAGTCTTCGAAAATATTTAGAATATTCTTTGAAATACCTAGTCAGTGCAAAGTTAGGTATTTTGGGCAACCTTTACTTTTGCATAATCGGGTAATGTGTTATGTTGATTCTGTAAATATTATTCATGTCCCTAACATTCTTGGAATAACGAGTAAAAATAAATTCGCCAAAAGAAATTCCTAAAAGAAATAAATTCGTACGCGAATTTATTACAAATATTTTATATATAACGTGTTAAAAGTTTCAATTTTCGCTAGCAAGCGCGTGAAGTAAATTGTATAAGGAAAGAAAAGTTCCTTCGATCCATCCAGTCGTCTGTGCACAATAATAACAACCGGTTGTTATTGCAACCGAGCAGATTTTTAAAGACTTCTCAAAAAGAAATTGTAAATTTCAGTATCTCTGTGACTCTCATGACCTCCCACTTCGTTCCATGAATTCACTATCACTCACTGTACCTCTCTTTCATTCTGGCTTCATGTCAGATTCTTTTACTCTCCACTCGATACGGCTCTGGAACGCTCTACCGGACGCCATCAGACGGTCTCCTAATATATTTTCTTTTAAAAATAATGTTCATGAGCATCTTCTAAATTGTTTGTCACAGCAATAATCATCATCATATTCTGTTATTGTAAGTATTTTGTATATGTGTAGTATATTTGTATGTATGTATTATATTATTAAGTAAGGTATTAGGTTAGTTTGTTATATATATAATTATGAATTTGTTTCATTTATTTTAATATAACCGTAATATTCTGTTTATTTACCGCGCTCGTGAATTTCGTTTTTCTCAAAGGTTGACTGGTAGAGAATGCTTTTAGCATTAAGTCCGCCTTTTGTACCCTTTGTATTGTGGTCAATAAAGTTTAATAAATAAATAAATAAATAAAATAAATAAATAAAAAGGAGGAGAGTCTCAATTCGACTGTGTTTTTATTTGTATGTATGTACGTGATAACTCTGGCATTGGTGAACCAATTTTAATGATTCGTTTTTGATGAAAAGAGGTTACCTCAGTAGTAATCCCATTAAAATTTAAAGAAAATAGTCCATCTTTAAGTATAACAAACTAGGGGACAAATGACTTTTTAGGTCGTTTTTTTTAACCGACTTCAAAAAAGGAGGAGGTTCTCAATTCGACTGTATGTTCTTTTTTTTTGTTTTTTTTGTATGTATGTTACGCGATAACTCCGGTATTTGTGAACCGATTTTCATGATTCTTTTTTTGTTGGAAAGGGGGTATTTCCACAGTGGTCCCATTTCATTTTGAAGAAAATCATCCACCTCAATGGATGGCTATTCACGCATAAAGATTCATTTTTATAAATAGCGCCTAACTTTAATTTAGGAGCAATTACTTTTAGCAATTATTTAGTTGATTTTGCTATTTCTCCAATTCAAGGCGTTTTTCTCTCGACATACTTTGAGTAGTGTCGTAGTGAGAACCTATTTTTATTATCTCCAGTATCAAGCCCTGTATAGTGGCGAACTAGGAGATATTTCAATAAAACTTAGCAAATAGACGTAATTCCACGTACTTTTGAGGTCGGTTTTTTAGTACTCTGTACTGAGATTATTAGTTCTCTGATATTGAGATTATTTCACAACAAAATATTTGAATATCATTGTATAAAAAACATCGTGTTATTCTATAAAAATAAACAATTGTATTCCGAAAAACGTTAGCTAGATTAGATTGACGTATGTCAATCTTCATAAAAAAATGATGGAACACGATCAGTGAACTCGAGAATCGATGGTATCGATATCGATAGACAATGACATATTAATATTATTGAAATAATTTCATACAATTCGTTAATAGATTCTACCTCACGACTATTGGTGAAAAAGCGTGGCGCCACTATTCGTTACTTTTCAGTTTAATTTCCATAGATGTAATCGAACGTACTTAAATAATAGTATTGCTGAAAAATCAGGAGGCGGGATTAGAGGTGGCGTGATTTCCCACTTCACCCCACTTCTACACCTTCTTCTGGTGAACTGCCTTTTCAGAGAAACGTTTTATAATAATTTTAACGCGCACACACTCGTATACACTCGCAGCCCCGCACTAGGGGAACCCTGTATCGTGGGTGCCTTGTCCATACAAATATTTCTCCCGGCACGGGAGTCGAACTCGGGACCTGTGCGTGACACTCCGGCATGGTAACCGTTCGGCCACGGAGGCAGTTATTATGATGTCCTTAAAGAAGACAGCAAGAAATTTTATTTATAATTATCACAGAATGGTTGTGTCCACTCTTATTTCAATATTATATGTATTGATACTGTTTTCATCCCTTCACGCAGTCATCACCGCCGCGATCCAACAAAGTGTACAAGTGTCAATACAAATAATACTGGGTTAACTGCCTCCGTGACCGAACGGTTACCCTAGTGGACTGCCATGCGATGTTTCTGGTACGATTCCTGGGCCGGAAGAAATATTTGTATGGTCTACATTTATTTCTCTCGTGGATTTGGATGTAATTTGTGGTTATCTATGTGTGTGTCCATGGCACCCACGATACAGGTTGTCCCTAGTGCGTTGGGAATATGGCGTTATTGTTGTATTGTTATTGTAATGTATTGTAAGAGCCTCGAACAATATGTCACACAAAATTGTTTTACTAACTAAACTCATGGTACAGGCACAGGACGCAAACTTTTCTAACGATATTAGAAGTTGTGACGTTGTTGTTTGTTGTTGTTGTTGTTTCGAAGTTATTTTTACTGGTCCAGCCTATACTCGTCGGTAATGTTATCCAATTAAATTAAATGAAGCAATTACGTTAAAATCATTGAATGATTCTTTTTATTAATAGGTACCAACATGACACGTCTATCACAATACAAAAATCTGAGGGGCACTGCCACTTAGCGATGGGACGGAAAAAAGAAGGATGTTTTCAATTCGAATGTATGGTTCGTTATTCTTTTGTTACGCGATAAGTCCGGAAAACCGACTTTGGTGATTTTTTTTTTTTGTTAAGAGCATACCTGATTCCAGTGGTCCCATTTAATTTTGATGAAAATGTTCCACATATTCTAAGGATGGCTATTCACGTATGAAGACTTATTTTTATATATAGCGCCTAAATTGTATAAGAAGCAATTATTTTAATGATTGATTTTGCTATGCTCCAATCGAAGGCGTTTTTCACTCTATATACTTTTTGCAGTGAGCACCGATTTTTATTATCTCCTATGTTAAGTCCCGAATAGTTGTGAACTAGGGGATGATAATAATAATAATACACACACTCGACATAGCCCCGCACTAGGGAAACCCTGCGTTGCGAGTGACATGGACACACACAAATTACACCAAACCCAGGAGAGAAATAAATGTAGGCCATACAAATATTTCTCCCGGCCCGGGAATCGAACCTGGGACCTCTGCGTAGCAGCATGGTAACCGTTTGGCCACAGAGGCAGTTTAATTTAGTTAGGGGATGGGTCGGGTTTTGCGCGCTTTTCGGTAACCGATTTCAATAAAACTTGGCAAATAGATATCAATCCACGAACTTTTGCGGTCGGTCTTTTAAGCAGTCTGTACCAACATTATTTCAATTCGAGTTGACGTAATAGCTGACTCGAGTTGACTCGACTCGGTTGTCTGAGAGCAATCGAGAATCGCGAGTAGCGAGAACGTTGCGGCGTGTATTCATATTAGAAACTCGAGCTGACGATTCACCGAGTTGGGCACGACCGGTCGACCGACCGCGATTCCAGTGTGTTCCGAAGATCGCCGAACCAAGCGAGTGGGAAAGAGTAGCCGATGCGAAATATGAATAAAGTCTTCGGCTCGGCGGCGGGGCGGATACCGAGCCTTTTTTATAATATGCAATCATGGGACGAACAAGTCGTGCGCCTCATGGTCGCCTACACGCCTGTCCATAACAGATGCAGTGCCACTCAGAGCTTTAAATCGCAAATTTGTGGGGCACAGCACCCGTCGCCCTGAGACATAAGTTGACAAGTCCCATGTGCCTGTAATTTCACCCTTACCCATCAAAACCTGAACACAGTTATGCTGACATTACTGCTTGGCGGCAGAAATAGGTAAGGCAGTACTTCCCTGGATGAACTAATGCTAACATTCATGACATTAATGATAATAGAGTTGGCAGTGTTTGATGAAGGTGGCAGTGCTTTTCTGGACGAACTCTTTCACAAGAAGCTCGACTGCTACTAAAATCGAAAAAGTAGCTCGAATTGACACGTTGCGGGAGTAACTCGGGTAGATCGAGTTAAATAACTCGACTCACACGTTGCTACTGCCAGTACGCCCGTCATTCTGAGACATAAGTTGACAAGTCCCATGTGCCTGTACCCTTCAAAACCAATGCTTACATTACTGGTTGGCCGCAGAAATAAATAAGGTGACAGTACTTACCTGTACGAACTTTTTCACAAGGAACTCTTCTGCTACTAAAAATATCTACAGAACACAAAGAACACAGCATTGTAAAACAATAGAACACAAACATTTCTAATTACAAATACAGTTACACTTAATAAACTAAAACCGAATCTATTTGTAGCAGCGTGGTCTATAAGAAGACAATCACTCTGAGAGAAATGGAACGTTAAAGGAAGAATAACATTTTCTGTAACGTTAGGGAGAAAGACAAGAAAAACAATGAAATAGACAATGGTTTTCAGTTCAATCACAAGTAGAAAAATAATAGTGGGGTAATAAAAACAATGCGAGGGGTGAGCAAAAAATATATGGTAATGATAAATTCTCTATTGTGTCCTCCTTGTCAAAAATGGCATAATCGACATTTTTTATGAAATTGAATTATTAACATATCTGGAATCAGGGAAACGAGATATATGTATAATTCCCTATAAGCGCTTTTTTTGTATCTTAATTAGCGTCCGATTTATTGTTAACACATTCGCGCGAGTTACGTACTATGTCGCTCTAAGCTTTAGTAAGTAATATAGAACAACGTAGTTTAATTTATTTTATTTCATCAATGAACGTAAGGGAACCTTTGTTGGCCACAAAAAATCTTAATAGTGACGTCATTGCTCTACATTGTATCAAAATATTGAATCTCTAGCGACACGCAGTATCAGAATTTCAGAGGATAAGTAATCACTACTCACAAATACCAATGGTCATTAGCATACACGCACAACGTTGGCGTGCGGTTTATAGACATCAACGTTTGTTGACATATAATTTTTTGTTATACATCATTTAATAGGAGTTTATAGAAGAAACGTTTATAAACGTTTACATTAATGTATGAGAAATATATATATAAAAAAGAATTTACGCGATTTAGATCCGAAAAAAATAGAGTTATTTAAAATAACATAATTTTTTGTCCAATGATATTTTCAGGACGCCATGTAGAACATGAAGGAGTCTACATCTTTTTACGTATTTTTTTAAATTTTTTATTGAAAAAATTGAAAATAAAGTTAAAATAATTTTATTATCAGATCAAGGTACATTTATGTGACAAATTCTGATAGCCAAACAAGGCTACGCCTGTGTCGTGGTTATCACGCAAGATGTTTATGACAGTGGATGAGTATCTATTGCATATATTACAGCATCTCTTTTATATACATATATATATATGTGTGTGTAAATGTATATGTATGTATGTATATATATATATATATATATGAATAAAAAATAAAGGATTAATACACTACAATTATAAACTAAAGTAATATGAAAAGTTACAATTATAACAACTGATATGAGAAATACTATTATAATAATGTGTAATAGGTGTGTGTGTGCGTGCGTGCGTGCGTGCGTGCATGTGTGTGTATTCGTGCGTGGATATGGTAGCGGGCTGTAGCCACAAGTATTTTCTAAATATTAAAACTCAAATAATGCTTGTCTAACGTAAATATTTTTCCATATATATTTTTACATATTCATGACTAGCTAGCAATCTGTAAGAAATTGAATTAATAATTTATACAATGTTATTATTTCTGTAGTAAGTGAAAATGAAAATGAAAAAAGTTTATTTTGTTTTTTTAAGTTGTTTTTACACAAGGTTGGGACTTCGTAGTAGGTGTCGTCCACCTGTGACAGGAAGTCCCGCTCTTCCGTTATCTTTCAGTGGTATGAAACAAACTATTAATTTCTAAGTTACAAAACTTGCACTAACTATACAAGTTAACAAAGATGATGCGATATGCTAAGCTTAACGAATCTACAAAAAATTTTGTAAATGATAAATGTAAACTAAATAAAATTTAAACTTAAGTAAATTACAATAATTGTTGTAAATAACAAATGTATACAAATGTTTATTTACCAATATCTTCAATTTATTGTACATTCCTCTCAGAAGAACCTGCCTTACGAATGAGTAGTAGAGTTTAACGAGTATGATGAATTGTAATTTGCTTACTTTTGATATACAGATTATTTATTTATTATTATTACAGGCTAGAAATGTTATTGGTGTAGAAACTAAATAGAAGAGACAAAGTAAAAAAATAATAAATAAAAATAAATAAATAAATAAATACGCGCAATATAATAAATGTACAAACGGCATAAGTAAAAAATAAGAAAACTTATGTTTTTATTCCTGAGAGAGAATTGTGTGCAAATACGTGAAGAAGGGATTATGTTCTCAGTTTCTTCAAAATAAAGTGTCAACAGCCAATTTGTCAACGCTTTTTTACAATTTTACAAGTTTGAATGGTAAATATTTCTTTTTTGGTTAACCGTGTTATATAAATGTTTTTTTCTAAATGTTCCGATTTTGCTATAAATTGCCTTTTGGCGAATACAGATTTAGAAATTGGTTGAGGTACTAAATTATTTTTCCGTCTACGAGACGTAAGCAGAGGGTTATACGGAAGGGACTTGCGTAGCTTTAGTACTGAAAAAAGGATATATAGTTTCTTCATTGAGAGGTGACCACTAAATTGGTAAAGTTCGTTAGTAGGGAATCTGTATGGTTTGGACTACATCACCTTAAGGAAACATCGCTTCTCCCTCTCCACTTCTAGAAATTTGGTTTTATTTGCGCCGCCCCATACGACAATACAATAACTCATTATTGATTGTGCCAAAGTAATATATAACTGGTCAAGTAATGTTTTCTCTGCAACGTATCTTAGTTCAATATGTGAAATTTCATGGCGAAAGGCGCTGACCAAGCATGACTCCAAGATACTTGGTAGAAGCAACCCTCTGTATTTCCAAACAATTACACCGTGGGCTACCTATATTGTTACAAGCTTATAATAATAACGCATAGAATGATAGTTTCATATCAAACGAACTGTCATAAGTGAGGCAAAAATCAAATTCATGTAGGCTAGTTTTAGTAGTAGGTTAATTTTCGGTTTTAGTAAATATTTATATAAAAATACAAGTTGAAATGCGTTACTTCCTTGTGGAATGTGATGTTGGTATCTATTTTATGTTGTCTGACGTATTTTTACACTCATTTACCGCACTTTTACTCATTTTTAGCTAAAATTCTTGAGCTGTTCGCGGTGCAAGTTGACCTTGAGCACTGACGGCCATCCCGCTCGTGTAGGCCCATTGGTAGCGCTTCAATTTGCCTCACTTAGCGTGTGCGGACTAGGTTTCTATGCGTTATTATTCTAAGGTTACAAGTATGTATTTCAAGTATAAGATCTTTTTGTGGTTGAGTACTAGTGTATTTAGTACAACACATATAGTTAGTTTTGGCAATGTTTAATGTCAGAAGGTTACATTTTAGCCACCCAGATACCTTGTGAAGATCCAGTTCAGGACTCTCGAACACCGATGCCCAAGTTGAACCCTCAAAGACAATGACTGTGTCATCGGCATACGATAAAATAAGTATTGCGTCATAAGTGTCCTATATAACGAGTAAGGTTCCCTGTTACTTAAATTATATTTAATCGAAACCCGTTTCTACGTGCTACGGTGTTTCTAGCGACGAATGCTTGTCAGTCAGGTTTACAACCTGAAAACCATTGCTGAGACTTTTACATTTTTTTCGGTGTAAATTTCAACAATTGTTTTATTTTGAATGTTGTATGTTTTGTATCAAAGAATAAGGTGTTTTAATTTTTAATTTCAATAATATTGTGCCAGACAATCACACCAATTCATCATCATCATCCTGTTGCATCCCAAGGTGCGCCAATTTGCTCGTTGCTCAGCTTGTCGCATCCATCTGGCCAGACAGAAATTCTTGTCCCCCATTTTGTAACAGTTCTTCGACACATATGGCCGACCCTTTGCTTACTTCAGATCTCCAGATCTCGGAGGTCCCTTATTTCGATACCCGGCCAGGTCTATGTAGACACTAATTTTCTATATTGTCCCAAGTTTGGGAGTTTGTGGGGCCGTCGTTGTTTCCGACTTCCACACACAAGTGCTTTACTTACTTTGGGACCAGAAGAAAGAATGTATAAATTTTGTATAAAGTTCATTCCCCAAATTGTTTTTACCGAGATCCGCGTCGATTGATCCAAGATAGTTTGTAACGGACTGTATCAATGGGTTCAGATGGGTACTAGCAAAGAGTGAGCAAGACCAAAGCAATTGTATATACAGTTTATCAATTTACTACAAAAACACGTACAGCTATCATTCCAAATCAGAAAACAATAGTGAAGAAAGGGCGCCAAAAACAAACACATTTAAATTTAGAATTTAATTACAAAACTAAACTTAAAAGGACTATTTAAAACATATACAAAAGAGATTTGTAGCGACTGCTACGATTCGCTACATAGTTCATACAGTGAAAGTCTGATATGTCTTTCGATGGAGTTATTACAGTAATTTGAAGTCGACTTTCAATTAAACGCGCCCGTCCAATAGAGAGCACAAGGACGTAACGCAATGCCGACACAAATGAAGTTTCACAACTACGTTTCTCTCGTAATGGGTATGGATAATTGAGTTTTCGCTGTACAAGATAGTTTCCAGACAACGCAGATCAAAGAAAGTGATTAATTGGAATCACATAACAATAATCATACACAGATGATCACAAGAATTACGTCTCCAAGAAATAAGGAATCCTTTGTAGCATTAGTGCCGTAGTAACGAAATTAACACCATAACTACTCAAGATGAGAGAAAAATAAGAGTTCTGGTTGATTCAATGTTTAATAACTTAAGTGTTCTACGAGCAATAAGGTATAATTAAAAGCTTTAAGACAAATTCTTTGCAGCAGACGTGTATAGACGTGAAATTTACAACATAGATATTTTATGTCAAAGTAAACAGACATTTACTAGGCGAACTGTAACGTTGTAATCCAACATTTTTACGTTCCAACCGTTGAGGTGACAGGTAAACATTGAACAAAAATTTATACTTTTTTAAACAGCATTAATGTACAAGGTGGCAGACGTGGAAAGAAGATGGAAGATGAGGAGACATACCGAAAGTGCCACTTTACATAAAATAGTCAATTTATTACAAATTACAGCCACACGATACGTCGCGTCGGCATTGCGACGCCAGTAGGGCTATAATGACAGGACGCGCGAGAGCGACATAAGGCTGTACTGCTATTTTCGCATAGGGAATAGTCGCGCCATATCGTGCTAGCCCTACTGAGCGGTGACGCTGAGTTGTACTACATATTATAAATTAGAATAACATGCCGCCGACCTCAGTGTTCGAGTGGCTTGCACACCGGCCTTCAGGGTGTCGCCATCTCTGAGGTCCCAGATTCGATCCCTAGCCGAGTCAGTGTAGAAAACTGACTCTTCTATTATTGTCTCGGGTCTGGGTGTTTGTGGTACCGTCAGTCGTTGTTTCCGTTTTCCATAACACAAGTAGGTACTTTAGTTATTGGGTTCAGAGTAACGAATGTGATGTTGTGTAATATTTATTATTATTTATTTATTATTTATTCCACAATGCACTAAACGCGGAATGCGTGCGCCTCGGAAAAGGGGCCAGGATACGAAGAAAGGAGGAATGTTGCCGTGCGTAAGTAAGCCGTGCATTACGTTGCGACCCCGCATTGCTCGTGTGGCACTGGGTGCGTTGAAATCATATTGTTGCGATGACGCAACGCACCGTCAGGTCCGTGTATCATCACCTGTTTGGCATAGTTTTATTGATTTAGTCCAATCTCAGAAGCGTAACGCAATAAAACGTGACTTTCGGCAGAACGCCATTTCTTGTAGAAATTCCGAAATTAAATCTTACCAGAGGACGCACTTTTTTTACGGCTTTTGTTAAATGAAGCGGAAATTTTCACCTGCACTACACTCGCACAATTGTGCTCGGTGCCAAGTGTAGCAATATTTTCTATATATAAAATAGACACTTAGCAACAACATATCCCGAATGGAGATGAACCTATTGGGACCTATAAAGGACCCGAAACGTTGGTTTGTTTGAACAAACAAATACATGCCATTAAATAAAAAAAAAACATTCCCGTTTCCAATATGTAACAATAGCGAAAACTTAAGAAGTCGAAACCTACCCTGATCTTAAACGACAATATCATCGATGATGATATGGTTTTGTCCAAATGCTTTTTCACACTAACTTTGAATAGTCCCAAACTTACACGTTTTTTGTCTCTGACTTTAGAAAAAATGCCTCAGTAAAACCTGTTCGCAAATAGAATTTCTAACATCCGTGGCGAGACGAACATATAACTGTCCCACATTACTTCCATTGCCTTCTATCTAGTTCCATTACGGCAGCGTCTCCGGAGAATACGGCTTGATTTTATCAACTCCGATTGCTACAAATTGTTTACAATATACATAGGTAACGATGTTCTAATCAATGTTGTATCGGTAATGCTTTTTAAGTTCATTAGAGTACTTTAAAATGGTTTTTGTGGAAAAAAAACCATATACGTAATTTTTTGTGGGAAGAAATATGGTCAAAGTCAAAGTCTATTTGGCTATCATTTATCTTGTAGGTAAAATTTTGCACTTGAAAACTTAATATTTCATGCTACTGCTCGGTCATTATGCTGACTTCCATGAGAAGAACGAGCAAGAAATTCTAGGGATTGTTAATATACTTAGTGGAATCTCCGAACTCTTATTGTAAAAACGTATACAGTTCCCCATAAAAGAATCGTTTACCTTTGTTAAACGAAAACGTGGTATTGTAGACTTGGACGTAGCTCGTGTTGCGTAGCGAGATGTACTTTTATAAATATAACTGGGATAATCTTCAAAACTTGGTTTATTGTACTTTTTTTTTACATATTTTCTTACTGAGGTTACATCTCGAACTATCAAGACCTTCTATTCTTTCTAAACTCCTATTTCAAAACACATTCTAAATATAAAACCATATTCACTCAGCCAGTAATTCTACTCATAGAGTAGAGCCTGGACTACAGTACCATGAGTTAGGACTTTATTCTAAGGTTTATATTATGGATAACTTCTTTTTTAATGAAATTATGTGTATCTTTACGGGCATACAAAATATTTGAGTGAATGTACTGTGATGCCACTGTTGTCACACCAATATTCTTAAACTTTTCTCTGAGACAAAACCCAGATCCTAAACGGTACACAGAACTAATCACTCGTTTTTGCAACACGAATATGATTTTTATATTATCTGCCGCTTTACCTCACATGGAAATTCCGTAGGACATTGTACTATGGAAGTAGGTGCCTAAAGTAAACTAGTCTGGCAGTACCAATACACAGGTCCACATCTAAAAGTAAGTTAGAATTGACAACTACTTAAAAATTGTACGTTACGTCATAGTTTAAGAAATGTTGGTTGACGTGTAACTAAATGTGCCAGCAGTATGTATTGGAGTATATACAAAAAGCATCACCAAAACGCCTGGAGTGTGGAACATCTCCTCAAACAATAGAGTACTTGACATCCTGACCCTCGTGCTCTGACATATGCACGCTACATAACCACTTTAACGCTATTGACAATTTAATAGGGTTATCTGGGTACTGGTAAATATTATATTTATTCTTTATTGTCTTATAGTGTTTGTGTGACAAGAGAGAAAAGACAGTTTTAAGAAGAAGAAGAAAACTACTATTTAAAATACCTCTCATTCGCAACAAGCGTTTCGCTCCCTAATACATACGCCTAAAGAATGGTATACACTAACGGAATCAGTGTTTCCTAAAAACTATAATTTGGGATTATTCAGGGCTAGATTCAATAGGCAGTTTCACAGTGACATACTCGTACCATCGTCAATCACATCATTGATTGACTGACTGATGTTAATCAGATAAGTTTGTGGTCAATTGTGGATACTTTTTTCAAAAAGAAATCAAATTATTATTATATCAAATCGAGAAACAGAAATATGATGTTAGGTTAATTCATATCATTTTAAGTTCCCCCATTTGTTGTGTTCTAAATTCGAACAGCCGATCTCTCAAGTAATAAGCGATCATTCCCCCTTTATGCCACCACCGAACCTTTAAATCTTGATCGGTAGAAATAAGCTAAAAAATAAGCTACATAACCGAGCATTTGGTTCTGAGTAGATAAGTGTGTGTTTTAACCTGTATGCCGAAAAATTAATTTTCATATGACTTCCTGGTTGCAGCATTAGTGAAAGATGTTTTAAGAAATTTATCGCATACTTAATTAAACATAGAATACAAATGTCAACCATAAGGCTGGAAATCGTTTAACATTTTTCTGTTGAATACGTCAGACAGCTCTCACTCTCAAAACCAAAATGTCGGCTCGAGTGCCCCGGGGTCAGGGGTCTCAGGCGTCCAGTAAGTAAGTGAGTTGTACAACCTGGACGCTTGACTTTGTAAGGACGGCGTGTAAATCAATTATCATTACGGGAATGATGTTGATACACGTTACGAATACGGGTTATAAACATGAGATTCATATGGCTGACAATAATGAAACGAAAGCGAAGCTTTTTAAGACAGTCACATATTTCTACAAAATACGTGACTTGTAACACCAATTTTTTTAGTATATCGTCTTCGGTGAGGCGATATTGGTGAGCCAGTAGTTAATACTGCACAGGTTTTGCTTCCTGGTTAGGGATTGGTGGGTCACTGGAGTGATTCCCTGTACTCATAGTACAGAGAGTCGAGAGTAGTCACGGGACTACCAGGCAAGTTTAATTTTTAAATAGGCTAGAATAAACTTTTGATAGGATTATTCGTAGTGTATGTAAGAAGAAGAATTTGTTTTTTATTTTATTTCATAGATTTTTCTCAGATGGTGTTACGTCAGAAAAAGTCGTTAAAAAAACAAAGATACATAAAAGAATTTGTTCGTTCCACAGCTCATTTGGGAGAGCGTCAGGTCTGATATGCTGAAGGTGCTGGGGTTTCACACCTACGTTATGGATATTCGAAAGATCGCACGTAGCGTTACGCTTCCACATTTATATGGCGAACGGCTATGGAGTGGAATTCCCTGCCTGTAGATATTCCCTGAACGCTATAACTTGGGCCTTTTCAAGGCGAGAGTTAATATGCACTATTTGGGGGTGCATGCTCCATCGTCGACCTAATTTGTAATGTCAAATGCGCACTCATTCTTTAAACATTTTATTTTTTCTACAACACATATTTAA
This sequence comes from Hyposmocoma kahamanoa, assembly GCF_003589595.1. Lineage (NCBI taxonomy): Eukaryota > Metazoa > Arthropoda > Insecta > Lepidoptera > Cosmopterigidae > Hyposmocoma > Hyposmocoma kahamanoa. The sequence goes on from NW_020653731.1 coordinate 5,578,340, forward strand.
CTGTAAACTAAACGGTGTATGACTATATTGATATTCTATGGTTCTTATGTAATTACGAATACCATTGAAAGTTACGGTTAAAATCGATCGATCCTCAATAAGTTTCGCACAATCATTTAACATAGTTATAAAGTTCTGATTTCAATTTGAAACTTGATAATTTGAAGATTTCCTTGATTTATCAAATTATTGTTCAAAGTTTATACATTAAAGTTGTTAAAGGTCAATGGACAAGATTGATAAACATCTAACTTTCCTGTTGTTAATGTGTTTGTCTATTTGTTTACAGGCCAATGAAGTTGTTTGACTGACGTGTTAGTATTCAACATGCGAAAGTATACATGGTATAAATTATTTTTATATTTATTGAGGGACAAACAGTTATACTAGAAAAATATTTAAATAACTAAATATACAGTTCTAATATTGCTAAAGGTTCCTTACTACTTTATTAAATTATTAACAAGAATAAATACTATACTTCGAATATCCTACTATGGCAAACTAATTTTCATAGTTATGTGGGTTATTCATAGAAACTTTAATTTCCTATTTCACCCCCTATAATATTTATTTTTATGACAAATAGTAGCCTATGTCCTTTTCTTAGGTCCCACTTATCTCTACATTTCCAAATTCATCAATTATTGGTTCAGCGGTTTAGACGTGAAAACAGAGTTACTTTCGCATTTAAAATATTACTTTGGATTGATTTATTTATGCGTAACTCGATTGCCATTATCATGGTGCTTTGGACTTTAATTCCTATCCAAAGTCGAAATGAAATATCAAAAGTAAAGAAGTGATGACCTCAGTAGCCCAATGGTTTTCATTGTGGGCTCTTGATGTGGAGGTTCCGGCTTCGGTTTCCGTTTGGATCAATTTGTGAAATAGATATTTGTAAATTGGTTCTGGTCAGGGTGTTCTGTGAAGTGTTCCAAAGTGCATTCCGTTTCTCATAGCTCGCTCATAATAGGTAACGCCTTCAGAATGGTGCCGCGGCTGCCATGTTTGCTGAAGTTCGCATCGACAGCATGGCACTCTTACGGTCGACACCGACGTTTTTTTAAACAGAAAGCATGGCAGAAGCAACGGCGTCCTGAAGACTATCGCATATAGGATTGAGTGCCAGATGCGGCAACTAATAATAAGCACAAAGCAAAATCCGTAATAGAATTTAAGTGCTAACCTAATTATATTTTATCGAGTTCTTAGGTTTTCGCGATTGTTACACATAGGAAATGAAACTATTTTTCCGGATTTAAATCGCGTATATTTGTTTTTTCAAACAAACCGACGTTTCGGGCCCTTTACAGGTCCCGTGGTCACGGTTGACTGAGGTGGTACAGTCTTCAACCAGTTATATCTAATATTGATGCAAACCACCCTATTTTTTTACTATAGTTACAATAGTTATTAATTAAATACCTTATTTTTAATTTTACAAAGAAAACATTCCAATTTACGCTATATTAAGTTTTACAAATTATTTCATTGAATGAATTTTTATTAAGTTCAATTTATTATTAATTATTAATATAAATTAGAATAAACTAAAACATATTAATTAGTACTGCAGTCTTATGTCTGTTTGGGATTTTCCATTAGAGAAAATACTGGATCCCAAACTGGTGGTACGGAGAAACCATCTTCCCTGTTGAAATTAGGATGTTTTTAAAATTTCAATGGCCTCTAGCAGCATCCTGGGTAGTTATTCCACATTAAATAGCCTGATGTTAGGCAGTGTTCTAATAATTCTGCATATTCAATGGACATATTATGTTCCCTCAGCTTTTTACGTACAATTTCAATGCACTCTTTTACTGGTAGGTTGGTAAACAGCGACTGAACATCAAAACTGACCATGGTGTCATCATCAATTAGCCGTAGATCTTTGATTCCACTGATGAAATGGTATGAATCCTTCACATGTGTAGAAGTGTTCCCTCTCAATGGTGACAGTACCTTTGCCATGTGATGAGCCAGTTTGTAGGTTGGTGTGTCAATCTGGCTAACAATGGGACGGAGTGGGGTGTCAGCTTTATATATTTCTCAGTTCCTGAGACCCGTGAAATGTAACATCCCCTTACAGGATGCAGGAGTTTACAAGCTTGACTGTGAGTGCGGTCTCTCTTATATTGGACAAACAAAGCGAAGTATTTGTACCCGCGTCAAAGAACATATAGCTGAAGTCAAACACCGTCACGTAAACAAGTCTGCAGTCTGCGAGCATGTCATGGATAAACCTACACATTCAATGAAGTTTGACAAACCCCAGGTCCTTGCAAAAGAAGTCCGTTATCTACCCAGGATGCTGCGAGAGGCCATTGAAATTATAAAAACATCCTAATTTCAACAGGGAAGATGGTTTCTCCGTACCACCAGTTTGGGATCCAGTATTTCCTCTAATGAAAAATCCCAAACAGACATAAGACTGCAGTACTAATTAATATGTTTTAGTTTATTCTAATTTCTATTAATAATTAATAATAAATTGAACTTAATAAAAATTCATTCAATAAAATAATTTGTAAAACTTAATATAGCGTAAATTGGAATGTTTTCTTTGTAAAATTAAAAATAAGGTATTTAATTAATAACTATTGTAACTATAGTAAAAAAATAGGGTGGTTTGCATCAATATCAGACATAACTGGTTGAAGACTGTACCACCTCAGTCAACCGTGTCCATGGGACCTGTAAAGGGCCCGAAACGTCGGTTTGTTTGAAAAAACAAATATACGCGATTTAAATCCGAAAAAATAGTTTCATTTCCTATAATTATATATTTTTTTTAATGATATCAAGTGACGGGACGAACCAGTCGTGCGCCTGGTGGTAAACTACACGTCCATAACAGTTGCTGTGCCACTCAGTGCTTTAAATTGCAAAGACCTGAGGGGCACTGCCATTGCGCCCGTCACCCTGAAACATAAGCTGACAAGTCCCATGTGCCGGTAGTTTCACCAGCCAACCACGTTTATTGTACTTAACACTTCACGGATCTTCGTTGTCTGTAATGAAGATTATATTATTTCAGCAAAGTCGGGCTGATTTGGTCTCTCCCATGATGTTAGTCTCATCAAATCAGCCCGACTTGGCCACATCGAGAGAATGAGTCGTGCAGTCAAGAGAGCATATTTGAGGCAACCGACTACCAGAAGGCCGGTTGGACGTCCTAGATATCGCTGGATCGACCAAGTCCACAAAGACCTGTGTGGGCTTCACATAGCCGATTGCCTACAAGCGGCACAGAAGGGAGAAGAGTGGCGCATCTTAGTTTCGGAGACCAGGGATTTCCCTAGTTTGAGGCAGGCAAATACTATTAACAACATAGAGCATATATCGGGAAGTTAGTTTATCTTTCGAATGTGTAATATATTATTCGGAAGTACAATTGTGATTTGGACAATTTCTTGATTGTTTGCTGAATATGATAAATTTTGTCAGTATATTCTGTGCTTATATTTCATTGATGTGTGTGTGTGTGTTTTAACGCCGCTTTATTTCGCTGCTATTTCATTTGTTTTTCGGAACCTTTATTATTTCCCATTACGTTACAGTAGGATGCAGAAAAAACCTATTTCAGGAAGTTAAATTTGAAAAATAATTTCCTTCTAAGATTAATCTAGAACGTCATCTGTGTGAAGCTAATGATCATATAGCGTGATCAACCACAAGTATTCAATGTTATAAATGATTCGTGTGTAAAAGCTTGGTAAAAATCTAAATTTTATTATAAGCAAGAAACAATTTTCAAGATGGAAATGATATTTTCTCATTAATAGTTGATACTACCTAAGCTCGAATTAAAATTTTTCCCGTACTAATACGGATCATTTTGCTTGGGTCGAGCGGCTTTATTTCAGAATTTATCTTTTACAAACGAAATTAAAGCCATTTGAAAAATGTATATCATATTGTGTTCGTGTTCTATTTAGTTCGGTTGATATAAAAAAAAAATCATTGGCACCTATATGTACAGTACCTATTGAATACAGCAGTTTTCTTGTAAAATTTCGAAGTAAGTTTGCGTTGTTTTTTCTATCATGAAAATTTTTTGGAATCGTGTTTTCACACCATTTTGTAATCTGTGTATGTCTCAATTTTACTACATATTTTTTCCAGACTAATTGATTCAACGCTTTTACTGTTTTGCGGAGTCAACCAAACCCATTTGAAGTTGTATAGACTCTTAAGAAACTTCTTTGCTATTATTATAAAAACACCAATCTCTCATCATTCACTACAGTTACATTCTTACTTAAGTCGTTACGGTTACATCCAATCTAAAATTTTCGCTTAAGCCTAGAAAAAGGTTTATTATAGAAAAGGCTTTTAACCGCGCTGTTTACAAATCTCACACATTAAAACCAAAGATTGTCATAGGCAAAGTATATTTATCACCCACACCACTAAATTTGAAAACAAAGTTTTTCAATTAGTGCACTCTACCCGCTACTCGCTACTCGCTACTCTACCCCATAATAAGCCGAGATGTGGACACTCACTACACGGCTAGTCCTCCAGTTAAAAGTTACTCAGCGAGTTTTCTCTGAAGTACCAGATTATAAATAAGGTTATCCGACAAAGAACCAAGATCGTCGATGTAGCTGGAAGAATAAGCAAGCTGAAGTGGCTGTGAGCTGGCCATATCTGTTGAGGAACCGATGATTGATGGAGGAAACGAGTTCTTTAGTGGAGACGAGGCACTGTAAATGTAGTGTAGGACGCCGTCTGTCAAGATGGACAGAGTATCTGTGAAAGGCTGGTAGCATATATAGATATAAGCTGATATAGATATAAGCTGAGGTCCCGGCGAAATGGCGCACATTGAGATGAGAGAGGCCCATGTCTAGCAGTAGATTGTAATAGGCTGATAAAGATGATGAAATTCGTCTAGGTCGGCCCTAATCAATTTTATTTTATTAATTCTCTCTACATGTCTTAACCACCTAAGCATGAAGTGGCACGCAAAGAGTGTATAAATACCTCCTGCTGAAATCTAGTTGGAAATTCCTATTTTAGTCTATCTATACTATCTGTATCCTTAATTGGGTGTTGCAGGAAAGGAAAGTGTACTGTTTTAACATACTTCAATCTAAATTTAATACAAAGGTCGAAACATTAAGAAAAATTCCTTTGATACGCCTGGATTTGAGCCAGCAGCCTTCAGCATAACGTGGTTGACGCTCTCCCAACTGAGCTACGGAATCAACCAACAAACCTTACGATTTTTCTATGTGCTTGTTGCAGATCTTTGTTTTTGGTTTTAACGACTTTATGCCGTAACGCCTTCTGTGAGAAATGAATGATACTAAGAAAGTTTTTCTTCACCCAAATATTAATAATAATAATAATAACACACTATTCGCGGGTACCATGGACACACGCATAGACAACAAATTACACCCAAACTCACGAGAGAAATAAATGTAGTCCATACAATTATTTCTCCCGGTCCGGAAATCGAACCCGGGACCTGCGTGTGGCAGACCAGGTAACCATTCGGCCATCGAGGCAGTCAAAATTAAATAAAATACATTTGAATAATAAATAAATTATTAATACGTTTGTATTATTAACTATAACAAACTAGTGGAGTATTTTTTTTTTCAGTAAAAGATAATGGCACATAAATCTGTTTTTAAAAATAGACAACTATTATTATATATACTAGAATACTACTTAGAAATTTGGGCCAAAATGTAATGTAAGAGATCGATCAACATATACGTTTTGCGTTAAACCAACAGCCGTGCGTCCGACAGAGCCCCACCCGACCTTTGCAAACAATTATTGATTAACGAAATTCGCAGAAAAGAGGTCACAAATTATTGAGTATAATATATTCATGAAGGTATTTAAATAAACTTCTGTCATAATTTATATACATTTTTTTAATAGCCCCGCACTAGGGAACACACACAACAACAACAAAATACAGTAAAAATCACGAGAGAACGAAAAATATAGGATATAAAATGTTTCTCCCGGCCCAGGGATAGAACCCGGGCCCTCTGCGTGGCAAACCAGAATGGTAACCATTCGGCCACAAAGGCAGTTGAAACATTGAAAAAACGTACTTCTCATTTTTTCAAAGCTGTATCCCTTTACCTGGAATTCATCTTCCTTTGTTGGACAAAATACTATGAATCTGATATTCATAAATTGCGGCTCGAGACCAATTTTAGAATTAATAGTAGCATCAGAGTTTCGGAGCGCACAGGTTTGCATTAGTTTAAAATGTGAATTTTCCAGGATACAAAAAGTCTCGATAATATTAATTAAATAAGAAACGTGTGAGTAAAAAATGACGGCTGATAGGGGAGAGTGGAAGAAAAATACATGTAGTGTCGACCCCCATCTAGCGTGGGATTAAAACAGGAAGGAGAAGAATATTAATTAAATGTTAACGTCAAATCCTTAAGAGGGAGCAGAGGAAAAATTCCTAATCTTCGATTTGATTTTAGAGAGGTATATCTACTTTAAAGTTAAAAATAAAATATTGTATGAGTAACTACACGGTATATTCAAGCATAGACATTAATCAGAAACATAAAACAAAGTTTCCTCGATAGATAAAAATCACGAAATGACCTCTAATTTTCACATTTTTTTCGATTTATCCTCGAAATGCTGCAGGTTATTAGGACAAAAATTAGATAATTAATTATATTTATGCATGATCGACAACTGGCACTACGGGTTTTTTTTAATCCCTTTAGTTTTAGAGTTATTCCGCTAAAACGAATTTGGTACTTTTAATGCGCAAAATTCAACATCTCCTGTCGCATGTCACGCGAACTTCAGGCATATATTTGTTTCACAAATGTAGGCGGAGCCAACGTCAAAACTTTTTTGGCATGCTCCCTCTTAATGATATGTCAATTTTGTTAGAATTCAGTTCCACGTGGCCGACCAAAGAGCAGGCCTCGACACCATTTACAAAAGAGGATTTAGTGCGTAATCAAAATGCAAAATTGGCATTGCGACCACAAATAACTAAGTAATTAAAACAGCTCATCTCTGCAGTGCACCTACACGATTAAGAAAATTACGAAAACTTCCAGACGTGGAATCCGCTAGATTGGTTTACTTTAGCTACTTTCAGAGTTTGATGACATACGGCATTTTGCTTTAATGTAATGCTGCCAACATCGAACATAAATAATGTATGACGTAAATATTTGTCCTAACGTACTGTTACAACAATTCATGAACTTCGCCTGGGAAAGTCTCTATGGAATTAATATCACTGTATTTTAAGTACAATAGTACGTTTTCTATGTAAAAAAGCGACAAACATTACACATTATTACGAGGAATAAAAATAAAAATAATAATAATAACCGAGTTCTTAGGTTTTCGAGATTATTGTACATGAAAAAGAAACATTTTTTCAGATTTAAATCTCGTATGTTTGTTTTTTCAAATAAACCTACGTTTCATAATCATTAATAAACATTTTCTCAAACAATCATATCCGGTGTTTGCTTAACTTTAAAAAAAAACACAGATAATGTGTCATTCTGTGTGAAAAATAAGAATGAAAATCCATTACTGTCCGCTGCTCTTATGTTTAAAATAAAGCTATGTAAACAAACTAAAGAAAAACTGTCATTCTGCCAACTACTCACTAGCAGAATTAAAAACAAAATTGTGTAAACTATTGCCTTGGACTTTTTCCATCCTCTAGAGTATTGCTTATTTGCGTGTAATAAATGGTGCACGGTAATATATAAAGAGCCCCTATAGTAAAATCTTTCTCTTCCCCAATAATTGAGTGAAAAGTTTTAAAAAAATAGGGTGCATGAATATAATTGCACCACATACTTTGAAAAAGGCGGTAAAATAAACGAAAGTATTGAAGTTATTACTTATTTTAAATTTTTTTTATTGAATTTGATATTCAATTATTTTTTGTGAAATTACTCCACTAGTTTGTTATAATTATTAATACAAAGATCGAACACTCAGAAAAAAATCCTGTGTCGGTTCGAATGCGGCCGGATCGAAGGAATTTTTTCTGAGTGTTCGATTTTTGTATTAATAAATAATAAAAATAAAAAAATAAAAATAATAAATATAATAATAAGGAAATTGAACTCCCGCGTGTCAAGCCTTCCTACTTAGAAGAGTACTATTAAAAATAATTCCGTTTTTTCTTCATTCAAAGCGTCCGCAGAAGCCAGTAACGTCAGCGGCAGCGGGCACTCACTGCATGTTCGATCTTGCGCAGAGTATTACAAAATGTTACAGGCAGTATTTTCCTTAGAGAAAAATATTTAAAAATAAGGTAGAATTTTTTTACATATTCGGTATGGGTATCAGCATTTGCTCTCTATGAATATTTATCTCGTTTAATCTGTCAACCTGTATATAAACCATATTTGTTCTGCAATCTTTTACTTCGCGGCCTTTGCAATAATGTACTATTATTTCCAATCATAATGGCCCTGATCTTAAAATAGGTCTATATAAATTTACTTACAATGTGTTAGGCCATTGTCAGAAAGCGCAACCTGTACTAGGATACCCTGTGTTACTGTATTCCAACCGTTCACACTCAGGCGTTCACAATGAGAGGGCTTGGACTGTAGTTTCCACGCGAGCCTGCTGGCACCGACTCCAAAAATAACTGATTAGATATTGTAAATATTTAAGTATCAATTACGTATCATTAATGTTGTATATACATATTGTCCTTCAATTTTATTTTCTTTAAAGTAGTAATTTAAAAAATTATTTTTTACTTTTTAGTTTCAGTTTCTATGTACATATAAGCAAAGTTTGAAGTCGGTTTTTTTTTGTTATAAAAATTACTTTATTGAAATAAAGCAATGTTTTGGGCCCTTTACAGGTCCCATGGTCACGGATGAGTGAGGTGGCAAAGTCGTCAACCAGTTAGGTCTAACAGATCTATAAAAAATCATCCACTTCGAAGGGTGGCTGTTCACGCTTGAAGATTTATTTTTATAAATAGCGCCTAACTTTAATTTAGGAGCAATTACTTTAATGGTTGATTTTGCTATTTCTTCAATTCAAGGCGTTTTTCTCTCAATATACTTTGAGTAGTGAGAACCGATTTTTATTATTTCCAGTGTCAAGTCCTGTATAGTGGCGAACTAGGGGATATTTCAATAAAACTTAGCAAATAGACGTAATTTCACGTACTTTTGAGGTCGGTTTTTTTAGTACTCTGTACTGAGATTATTGTCAATATTGGAGTCGTATGACCGTTACCTTGTCTTCATATCTAATAAAAAATGATTAAGTAAATAGGTATCCATTGTGTTTCTCGTCTTGGCTGGCACCGACTCCACAAATAACTGATTAGATATTGTAAATATTTAAGTATCAATTACGTATCAGTAATGTTGTATATACATATTGTCCTTCAATTTTATTTTCTTTAAAGTAGTAATTTAAAAAATTATTTTTTACTTTTTAGTTTCAGTTTCTATGTACATATAAGCAAAGTTTGAAGTCGGTTTTTTTTTTGTTATAAAAATTACTTTATTTTTCAATTTTTAGTGGTAGAGTGAATGCAATTTGCTAATTTGCTAAAAATGGGTAGACCTTCTAAGCGCGTTGCGCAAATGAGACAGCGCCGTTTGGAGGAAACTTGTGTAGAAAAGAACGAGCGTTTAAAAAGAAATAGAGATAGAAATGCTGTTAATATTTCAAACGAGAGTCTTGAGCAGCGGGACAATAGACTTTCTCGAATCAAGGAACATACGCATTTTTCCCGGCTTAATGAAAGCTCAGAAAGTCATGAAAGTTTGTCAAATGAAACCGAAGAGCAATGTTCTCATCGGCTCGACTTGATACACGCGCGTTTATCAAACGAAACCGAGGAGCGACGTTCTCATCGGCTCGACTTGATACACGCGCGTGTAATTCCATCAGCGAAGTCGCCTGATATAGGAATGTGTCGCCGCTCACAAGCAACTCCAGCTGAGCCGTCGTTAATTCTCCAACCCGCAAGCTATTCAAAAGATGAATGAACTCAATGTCATTTTGTTGACGCATATTCAACGTAAGTTCGCAAAATGAGAATAGCTGTCCGTATATTCCCCACTGTTAGACAAGTTGACACATATAATGAAAAAATGACAACTGAAAATGCCAAGGTACACCGTACGTACAGAATAAATACTGTAGACGAGTCTCGTGAGGCGGCAACTTATGGCAGAAAGCCACCAGACAATGTTATTCCTAAAGACATTAATAACTGCGGTGGTTTTCTACCAACTATTAATTTGGGTTTCGAATCGCGAGTTATGTTAAGGCGTAATATTTCCGTATCCGATGGGCTTGTGAATGGAGCTATGGGTATTGTTAAAAAAATTTAATGGCCGGCTCTCCGAAGAGATCAAATGGAGGAAGGCGAGTTACCTGAAGCTGTACTTATAAAATTTGATGACGCGACTATTGGACTAATGAAAGATGATGACGGTTGCGTAGCCGTTTCACCTGTTTGCACAAAATTTCAAGCCCAAAAAGGATATGGAGATGTCGAGCGCAGAATGTTACCGCTCATCTTAAGCTGGGCAGTAATTGTCCATAAATTACAAGGTACCACCCTTGATAAAGCAGTAATTGATTTAGGAAAAAATAATTTTGTAAAAGGACAAATTTATGTGGCCCTCAGTCGCTTAAAAACTTTAGAAGGCACAGTTGTCTGATTTGGATGCAAATAAATTATTAAGTCGACCCCATGACGAAAAAGCTTTGACCGAAATGACGAGGCTGCGTAATCTCTCCAAATACTAGTTTTGATTTATATTAATACCACAAATGACAGTTCCATAAAAATATTAAGATCTGTCTTGCTGCTAGTACCCCGTTTTCGTTGTGTTCGTTCCATGGCTTGAGGAAGCAAAAGCAGGAAAATTGAAAAGCAGGTAGTCCTCGATCGAATCATATGAGCCCAGACACAATGTAGTTACTGTACACTATTGAGGAGTTCCTCTCATCCGTTTGCCACTTCCATCATCATATCAACTTTAGATGACCATAACATTTTATTTCCTTTGTTATTACACTTATGTGCCAAGTTTTATTACAATCGGTTAATGGAAAGTGCGCGAAACCGGATTCATCACCCTAGTTTATCACCCTTAGGGGTGAAATATTTTCTTCAAATTCAAATGGGACCAATGCTGGGGTACCATCTTTCCAACAAAAAAGAATCATCAAAAAAAAACTTACTGTCGAATTGAGAACCTCGTCCTTTTTTTGAAGTCGGTTAAAAATCGGTTCACAAATGCTGGAGTTATTGTGGAACATACATATTACAATACAGTAGAAGAAAGAACCTCCTCCTTCTTTTTTAAATCGGTTAAAACAAATAAAAATTTATTTCTTCATTGGTGGCCTCCGACGACTACGAATCACAATTACTTTTAAAAAATTTTGAAAGGTCGTTGTAAGCACCAAGAAATGATTGCTTGTCAAGTCACCAACCAGTTGAATGTGGATAGCCTTTGTCGTGGAACATACTAAAAGGGCTATGTACATCTTCACCAGCCTATATCCACGACCTTGACGACTAGCAGTTAAGTTCACTTATTTTCTTGATTTGAAGGTTATATATTTTTGAATTCAGGTAGACAAAATCCGGCTTCTAGGACCGTGCACGGGACTTAACATAGGAGAATAAAAAAATTGGTGTTCAC